>NC_036240.1:10990449-10993902 GCF_002742605.1 Olea europaea var. sylvestris | reverse complement strand
TCATTGAAATTCGAATATGTTTTATTAATTTTTGGATAAACCACTCACCTGATGGATGAACAAAGACTACTGTTGTAATGCAGGAGGCGATCCCGACGGTCAAGCGCATGTCATCAACGACGGCGCATGGCAACAATGCATTTGGCAAGAATTTTCAAGGTCTCTTCAGGCAATATGTTCCAGATAATTTAGTGTTGTTAGTTTTCTGTTTATAGTGGAATCTCCCATTATTTACGGACTCGGATTGGTTTGCCCTGGTATATTAGTTTATCCTATTTATATTTCAGTATTAGTGAGATAACCATAGCTTGTGCGTATTTAGGAACTATTTGCCATATTTGAAGTGTTGGTTTTGATAGCAAGTTGATAATTGCTTTGTGCCTTAATTGTCGTTTACTTATTGTGTGAGACTGCACTACGTGAGATTTTAAATTTTTTGTTGATATGCCATCGTGTTGCATTGATTAATCTGTTAGAACACCTAGACCCGACTCTTTTGAACATTCCATTGATACTGAGATCTCGAATTTCACGAAACCTAAGAATTAAAATGATGTTTACTGTGACTTTAGCATTATTTTATGTAACATATTTGTGCACTTTGGCTGTTCTATTTTTTAAAATGTCTTCACATTTCGAAGTTAAAACTTTACACCTTTCTAATACTGTTTTGAGAAAAGTTGGAAAACTTCATTCTGCTGAAGAACTTCGAAAAAAGTTATCCTTAAGTCTACCCCTAATAAATTATATCCGCTCAAAAGATTTTTCAGTTTTAAAATAGATCTTTCAAATGATCTTGATAACAATTTAGATAATTTTAACAAATATGTTCAAGAGACTATTAATTGTGATGAGAATGTGTCTGAAACATATAAGAAGATTATTATCTTGCTTAACTCTATGCTTGATTTATATAGAGAGGTTAAAAATACAATTAAGTATAATAGGAATACCTTAACACTTGAGATTGTCATTGATTCTCTTAAAAGTAAAAAGATAGAGATTAAAGTTGAAAAAGAGGATAAGAAAAGTGGTGAATAGAATGAAGTTTAAGAAATGATTTTGGGTAGAGTTTAAAACAGTAGTAAGAAGAAAGGAAAATGTTGGGACAAAGTCTGGTGGTAAGTGATATTACAGTTGTGTTAAGTCTATCAAATTGCATATACATCTGTGTGTAATCCTTTCTGCATGTGTGTGATTACTTAATTATGTTGCATGGTTACAATCATCATGTCAATGTGTTTGACATATGCATTTGCATGAATTTGAAAACAATTTGATTACTTTATGTAACTGCTTGCATGCATCTAACTGTAAGTGTGTTGTATGTCTATTGATGATGTAGAATATAGAATCTAAGGGTGCATTGGTGGTATGTACCAAAAATATATAGTTTGACATTTGGATCACAAATGGAGAGTTGATGAAATGTTGAAATCCTTTATCTGTAAAGACCCTGATCAAGTGGAAAGTGAAAGAGGCAATTATATCACTCTATTAGGTGAAGACCCATCATCCACTTAGTGGAAGAAGTGATGTGATAATAGAAGATTATAGACTTAAGATCTATTGTGATTTATAGGTTAGACATGGATTGAGTGTGTTAGTTATTGGACTTAATCATCACAATAGGAAATTAGTTTTCCTTTGAAGTTAAACCGATTTGAATAAGGATGTTAGATCACCTTGAGATCATTGGATGTTTTAAATCCTCACATATAAAGGGAAGATAACCTTGAATGAGCTTTTAATAGCCAAGCCAAATGTTCCCTCCTTTAGATATTCTTCCTTATCTCATTTAGGTACTTACCTCTTTTGGGAAATGAAATGTGGCTAACCCTAAAAGCATAACTAGGGTTTGTAAATTGCACAAATTTTCTTGGACTTTATTGTAGTAGACCAATTAAGTCATACCTTTCTTGGAGCCAAGTGAGGGACCTAATCAGACTCACATAATTCAAACTCCAGCAGATGTTTCTAATTGGGTCAACTCTTGAACAATTGAAATATATCTATTAATCCCAATTCATTCTACCAAAAAATCGAGATTGCACTTTCAAGTCGAGTGATAGTTATAGAAGTAAATTATGATCTAATAACAATATCCTCCAATTATCGTTGCATAAGCCAACCTCCATTTGACCATCAATATATTGAAATTGGCAAAATGACTGTTTTACCCTTCAACATTGTTGGATTTTATGCGCAATATTAAAAAGATGAAAACGAAAATCAACACAAGAATTTTACGTGGTTCGGCGGTGTGCCTACGTCCACGAGAGCGAAGTAGAGATTTCTTTATTCAGTTGTTAAAAATAGGGTTACGACATATTATTTATACTAACCCTAACCTGGGCTCATATAAGACTTTAAGGTCAGTACAGAAAATACCCATGTAACGTACCGCGGGGGCGTTGCCCCAGCACCCTCAACCCATTCATTGTCCCTAACAACCAGACAATGAATTAAACCCGCGCAAGGCCGATGCCGTCGCTCCGCTCTGTTCCGTTCAATGCGTTCCGCTCACTCCACTCCACTCCACTCCACTCCACTTCGCACCGGCATTGGCCCATTTGATCCAAGACCTGTGTTCCACTCTATATGAGCCACATGCACAACAAACATGTATTACCCTATGAGTCCTATTTTCATAAGGCGAATTCGTTGTGATCAACTCACAATATAAAGTACAACGATCTCATCATCAGACTATTGAGCTCAAGTTCAATTTTCTATAAAAATACCTTAGAGTGACAATCATCTCATCTAAATGATTAATGGATTTCACTATCACAAATATATGATCTCTAATTGTTTCAGCTCGATTTCAAAGTACCGAGATCAATCTTTTAATTAAGACTTCACTAATTTGTACCTTAAAGAACTTGAACTAGCAATCAAATGTACATTACTTGCTCAAAATTTAGATGACTTTTTTGATACATGTCGAGCGATCACAAATGAGTCATCTACGCGATCTCGTTCAATATGCATCAAAACACATTATTGTTCTTATTCCAAAATCTAGACAAATCTAAGAACAATGCAATTTGTGACTTTCTATATGATCATGGAACCTTAGTTAATCATTTCAAATTGTAATACGTGAAGAATCGAACGTCAATTCATAATGTCGTTTTACAAAATACTATTCAAAAGAAGGGCATCAAACTAACAATCTCCCACTTGCCCTTTTTGGAGTATATGTGACATATCAAGAATATCCATCCCCTTAAGATGCCTATCAAGAGCCTTAGCTGGCAAGGTCTTGGTGAATGGATCCGCAAGATTATTTGTTGATGCAATCTTACTAACCGTCACGTCTCATCGATAAATAATCTTTCTAACAAGGTGATATTTCCTATCTACATGCTTACTACGCTAATGACTCCTTGGTTCTTTAGCATTGACAATCGCTCCATTATTATTGCAGTAAAGCGTTATGGGTCACAT
>NC_036240.1:10964968-10988343 GCF_002742605.1 Olea europaea var. sylvestris | reverse complement strand
GGTCTCACAATGCTTCCACTACGAGTAATGGCTGAAGGTGCTTGATTATCCAGTTTGACCAAAAGTCCTTCCTCTCCTTCCATTACTTGGTCCTGTCCTTGGTTAAGACAAAAATCCTCATTATCCCCATTGAGAAGGGTATGTGGAGGTACAACAATAGGTACCTTATTCTCTACTACCTCTGGCTTTGTTTGTCCATGAGGCTCTATAGGCATCACTTATGTGCTTACCTTATTAGCAACCATTGGATCTGTGGAGGTTCTAAGTCATCACTATTTGATTCTATGTGAAAATCTGGAACTGGGTTGTTTGAACCATGTTCTAACACCTCTTCCAATAGAATCTTACTAGTAGACTTAGGAGGTTGAAGAATTCTAGCAAGAAAAAGCTACAGAAAAGAGCAGCTAAGAGAATAAGAAGAAGAAGAAGAAGGGACAAAACAGAGGGAAAAAAAAAAGGAAAGGGAGAAAATGTCTACAACATGCATTATCAGTTTAATCCATTTATTCTTGTCCCCCACTGACATTACAAAACCTGTATCTATAGAAACTACAAAACATTAAAAAAAAGATTGGGCTTGGGCCAGCCCATTTACATAATATAAGCCCAAAGTAAATATACTAAAGTAGCCAAAAGAAAAGATACTAAACTGGCCCAAAAGTAGATGTCCTCATCAACTCCCCCGGGATGGGAGAAAACTCGACTCTATCGAATTGACAAAATGCAAAAGGCTACAGTCGATCTGATAGATACCCAAAAGGCTATAGTCGATTTGATATAGGAGGTTGAAGAATTCCAGCAAGAAAAAGCTATAGAAAAGAGTAGGCAAAAGAAGAAGAAAAAGAAGGGGCGGAATAGAGGAAGAGAAATGAAATGGAGAAAATGTCTATAACACGCATTATCCGTTTCATCCATTCATTCTTGTCCCCCACAAACATTACAAAACCTATATATATATATATATTTGGCCACCCATTTACAAACAAGCACAAAGTAAAGATACTAAACTAGGCCAAAAGTAGCCCAAAGCAAAGATGCTATAATATCCCAAAAGTAGATGTCTACATTAACTCTCCTAGGGTGGGAGAAAACTCAACTCTATCGAGTGGACAAAACGCAAAAGGTTGCAGTCGATCTGATATCCAAAATGTTCCAAATCAAGCCAATGGGGACTATCTTTCTGACGAACCAAATATCGAAAGTCAATAAATGATGACAATGTAAGTGGAAAATTATCCCCAATTATATGATCTGACCAAGGTGAACTAGGTAAAGTACAATCTTGCCGACTCCTATAAAGTTCCAACAAACAAGTCGATTCATGTACCATTAGAATCAAGTCGATTCACCAAATGAACAAGAAAGCACCAAATCCCTCTATCATTGGTTAACACAATATGTTCATCTAAAATAACATCAATTTTATCTTTGTGTATTGTGACAGGTGATTTTTGAATAGACATAGCAAAATATTTAGTGTGAGAGCTTCCAGGTAAAAATAGAAAACAATCATCAAAAGGGTGAAATGTAAGCAACAAAGTCCTTAACAATTAAAATAGGGTGGTAATCATAATGTGATAAAGATCATTGACACATGTATTTGGACCAACATGCTTTAGAATTTTAAAAGGATCACTATAGTCTTGCAATATAACATAATCCCCAATATTAAATTCAAAATGTTGTTTATGCAAATCAGTTCGAAGTTTATATGATGCATTACTTGCTTCAAATTGTTTATCGGTCTCAATATGCAAGTCATGCAGATGTGGTACAACTGCCTCATTTGACATCGTCACCGAGCATGTGGGGGCATGAGAATAATTTCTAAAGGCCTCTTAGGGTTATAATCATGACTAACTTCAAAGGGACTTAAACCTTGAGATCGATTTACAGAATTGATGTATGCAATTTCAACAGGTAGGAGGATCAAATACCATTTCCTAAGATTATCCTTAAAGATGACCTGATTGAGCAACTCATCGGTACCTTTAGGTTGATTAAGGATATTACATACAATATTTGATTGAAAGGTATAGGGAAGAAGGGGTATAATATCTAGATTTTTCGGAAGAGTCCAGATACCACCTAAGAATGTATCCTCAATATCATCCAAGTCATCAGAATGACATCTAGGTTCATAAACTAGATCTTTTAATGGTTCGTCTATTACATTCTTTCATTCTTCAATGACTAAGACTCGGTCAGAACATTTGAAAGAAATGTAGCCAAAACCTTTACAGTTAAAGCATTGCAAGTGAGAAGAAGTCATTAGAATTTCAAAACCTTCATCTTTATTTTCCCCGACAGAAAGAACATCAGATGAAGGAAGTCCTATAAAGGACTTAACCAGAGGATCAAATACCATTTCCTAAGATTTTCCTTAAAGATGACATGATTAAGCAACTCATCAGCACCTTTGGGTTGATTAAGGATACTACATACAATACTTGATTGAGAGGTATAGGGAAGAAGGGGTATAATATCTAGATTTTTCGGAAGAGTCCAGATACCACTTAACGACGTGTCCTCACTATCATTCAAGTCATCAGAATCTTCATGTTTAGGTTCATAAACTAGATCTTTTAATGGTTCGTCTATTACATTCTTTTGTGCTTCAATGACTAAGACTCGTTCAGAACATTTGAAAGAAATGTAGCCAAAACCTTTACAGTTAAAGCATTGCAAGTGAGAAGAAGTCATTGAAATTTCAAGATCTTCGTCTTTATTTTCCCCGATAGGAAAAACATCAGACAAAGGAGGTCCTACAAAGGACTTAACCAAAGAAAGTGGCATCGATGAAGTGAAAGGATGATTGTCAATACACCTTCTATATTATAAAGAAGGCCTAGAAATATCACGACCTTTATACTTATTTTCCCAAATGGGAGGAACATTAGACAATGGAGGCTTTATGATAGACTTACAATGAGGCGGTGCTGATGAGATGGTGAATGATGGTGATCGCACTTTTCATATGGAGCACTAATAGATAACTAATAATCTCGAGCAAAAAAGTAAGCGTAATCAGTCACTAACCGATTCCCTTGTGTAAGGGTATCCCATTGGGTTAGAGTTTTATGATCAAAGCAACCATCAAAAGTAAGAGCATCTAATTTAATGTCTCTAAAGAAGCTCTCCTTATGACGAGGGAGAAAATGAGTATCATGACAGAAGGGAGGGACTTACTTAAAATTGGATAGCTGCTATTTGTCGGGTGAGTGCAACAAATTGTGACGGGTCCATGGTTAAGGTACTAGAATTAGAGATTATGCGATGATGACTATGCAACTGCATGCAATGTAATATCAGTTAAATGACTTGTGATAGAGAGATCAATGAACAACAAGTGAAGTAACAAAAAATTGCAACTTGAGCATTTAAATTAAAAGTTTGGGATTAAGTAAATCCAAACGTGGCAAGTTAATGCTGCTGATATATGTAAAATGACAAAGTGAGGGTCTAAATTACTAGTCAAAATTTAATCACGTAAAATAAGTGGGAAAAATGTAGGGTTTAAGAAGTCAAGGATTCAATTACGTGATTTCAAGTAAAATACTTAATAACAGCACAAAATTTAATTGATACNTGTTCTGTATTTTTTTTTTTAAAGATCTATTTGTTATCATATGTTATATCTTTATCACATTTTTATTTGCTCTTATTGTTCACAATTATTATCTACTTTTATTTAGGTGTTTATTTAACCATAGCATTGGTAACATGGAGCAAGTATGTTATGTTATTGTGATGTGATCCACGGTATGAAGGTAATATCGGCAAGGATCCATTCATCGTTGAAGAAGGGCCTATGTATGACTAGGTCAAGATCAAAGCAACGAGGTAACTTGCTCAAGTCACAGTGGATGAAACGTTGATCATGGCGAGCAAATCGAAAAGTTTCATGTTGGGTTCAGAAGAAGAAACATGATGGTTTAACTTGATTCAAGTGATGGACGATAATTATGTGGCAACATAGTTATACTATACGATCGCATAGCATCATATAGAGATTTAGATAGGGCAATCTAAATGGCCTATGCGACCATACAAAGGAGTACGATGCGGCTACATAGTACACTTCGGCATTTTTAGACTTATATTCCATTGTGGCTGGGGTTTATTGTGTTTCCTATAAATTGGATTCATATTTTTTAGTGTAAAGACAATTTTATTGAGAAGCATAATTGCTTTCAATCTTTGTTCTTCATTGAATTAATTTCGAACTTACAATTCAGGTGAGATTTTTCAGTCTTGTGATCACGGGATCAACATATTGTCGACGATTGTATTGGTTCTTTAGTTCAATATTTTTTATTCACTCTAAAATTTTGATTCATTCTTGGATTGAATAAATCTTGTGTAGGTTTCGTAGCTAACATTGGTACGTGGATTCGCTGTAGTTGGTATCAAAGCTTAGAATCCAAAAATCATTCTTTTTGCTTTTCGCGTCTTCGTCTTTTGAGCCTTTAATTCATAATCTTTTGAGTCTTTAATTCATAAAAAGACCAAAAAAAAAATTTAAGGGTTGTTTTTGTGCTAATTTAGTACCTAAATCAAGATTTTACTGGTATCGTAGTTGAATTTTCGAGCAAGATTTTCGAGCAAAAAAATACAAAAATTACTAGTGGCATACAATTTTATTTTCCTTGAGTATTATTCTAAGTTACAATATCTTGCTCACATCCTACTTTGAATTCTTCAAGAATAAAACTTGATGGAGATCAAATTAGTTCTTTGAAGTACTTGAGTGAAAGCATTGGTGGAAAAAGACAAGAGTGGTGAGACTAATAGAGGAAAATGTCATATTTGAGTGATATACACTCATAAGGCAAATATTACTTTAGAATTTACTTCAGGCTTAAATCAGGTCTACATTTGGATGAAGTGATACGATGGTTCGAGAAATTGTTTGAAATTGTGAAATGTATAGATTGGATAGACAAGAGGCGTGGATGGAGAGATAAGACACATTGCAATGAGCCTAGGTAAAGACTCATGGTGAATATGAGGCAGGTAGTAACATTAACGAGGATGCCGAGTTAAGAAAAATGAGGGATATAGGAGTTGATAGAAGCTTGTGCAATATCAAAATGACAATTCTTTCATTCAAAGGAATGAGTGATCCGATACTTGGTGGGATCAAATAGTGACATCTAGGAGAAGGAATCGTAAGAGGCCTATTAATACATGGGACGAATTGAAGGCTATGTATTAACGAATAGGTTCGTACCAAATCATTCATTACTGAAGGAAGATGGAGATTGCTATGATTAGAGAATAGGGAGGTCTCCATGGCCCAATTTTTGAATGGACTAAATAGGGAAATAGTGAAGTGAAATGAAGGTAGAGAGACATTATGTAAAGTTGGAAGATATGCTAAATGTGGTTATGAAAGTAGAGAGACAACTGTAGAAGAAGTGGAAAACTGGATATTCATCGGGTTCCTCAAGTTCTAAACCTTCTTGGAAACCTAAGTGGGATAACAACGATGGGAGATGGAGTTGTTTTAAATAGTAGAACTGAATTACTGAAGGGAAAAGAAGAAATTGCTAGCCCATCCAGGCATCAAATGAAGGTGTTTGAGATCTGGACATATTGCTTCTTAATATCCGAACAAAGGGGCAATGGAGAGTTAGTGAGTGATAGTGAGGATGACTATGAAGATACGCCGAAATTGGAAGAAACTAGTGATGGTGAAAAGGGAATATGCGATGGGCGAGCGGTTACGAAGCAAGCTCTTAATGTTCAAATCAAAACGGATGATTGGAGCAACAAAAGGAGAACATATTTCACACGAGGTGCCATAACAACAACAATGAATGTAGCATGATTATTAATGGGGATAGTTGTACCAATGTGTTGTTGAGATATTAGGGTAAACCATGTTAAAACATCATAAGCCTAACAAATTGTAATGGTTGAATGAATGTAACCCTGTTAAGGTGAATATTTTGTTAGGAAGGCCATGGCGATATGATAAGAATGTGATGATTGAAACGGTACAATTTTATATCTAGCATAAGTGTATGAAGACTCAAATTGAAAAGTGAGGAAAAAAATATTGAGAGAAATAGAGAGTAAGAGTAGAGTTGCCAAGAGAGAAAAGTCGAAAGTGAATTTCCTTGCAAAAGAAAAAGAGTTCTTCCGATAGGAAAGTCGAAAGTGAATTTTTTTTACAAAAGGGAGTGAATTGAAGAGGACAATAGTTGAAGGCAACCTATGATCTTATTCATTTATAAGGAATTATTCTTCACTTGAAGAATCTCACATCCCTACCTAGTTTGGCTACTTCTTTGTTGTAGGAATTCAAAGACGTGTTTCCTAAAGGAAATGCCTAGTGAGATATCATCCATCCGAGACATTGAACATCAAATTGATTTCGTACCTGAAGATGTCATTCCAAACAGGTCAACTTATCGAAGTAATCCCGAAGAAATCAAAGAACTTCAAAAGCAAGTGGAGGAATTGATGAGCTTTTAGAAAGATGCTGAGTGCTACTTGAGCAAAAGAAAGATGGAACCTGGAGGATTTGTGTGGATTGCCGAGCCATCAACAATATCGTTGTAAAGTGTCATAATCCTATTCCTAGGTTAGATAGCTTATGCACACATATTTAGTAAAATCGATCTTAAAAGTGGTTATTACAAAATTACAATGAGTGAAGAAGATGAGCGGAAAATATAAGTGGTCATGCCATTAGAACTTACTAAATACACCTAGCACATTTATGCAATTAATGAATCATGTTTTGCGTGCATTCATAGGTAATTTGTAGTATATATAGTAAGGACTTAAATTTGTAATTTTAAGACAAGAACAACTTTACATTAATTTTGCATGGAAAAAGTTGTTTTTCTTGGATATTTTGTACTAGCAAGAGGAATTGAAGTAGATGGAGAAAAAATCACCTAAAAGGCTGACTTTGACAAAATGTTTGATAGCTTAGTTCAATGAAAGTTACACAATAGGCATGCAAGGTGGACAGAGTTCAATGAGCAATAGCAAGAAGGCATGTATTTCTATCTTCCTTAGGTGCTAAATTGCTGAGATTTGAATATGTGAAGGACATGCTAATGACCTGAATTTCTCTAATTATACGAATCATGTGATAAAGGTGCAGTGGACAGATTCTTTAGAGGCAGGCATGCAAGGTGGACGGAGTTCATCGAGCAGTAGGTTTCAAGAAGGCATGTATTTCTATCTTCCTTAGGTGCTAAATTGCTGAGATTTGAATATGTGAAGGACATGCTAATGACCTGAATTTCTCTAATTATACGAATCATGTGATAAAGGTGCAGTGGACAGATTCTTTAGAGGCAGGCATGCAAGGTGGACGGAGTTCATCGAGCAGTAGGTTTCAAGAAGGCATGTATTTCTATCTTCCTTAGGTGCTAAATTGCTGAGATTTGAATATGTATTTCTAATGACCTGGATTTCTCTAATTATACGAATCATGTGATAAAGGTGTAGTGGACATATTATTTAGGCATGATGCTTATTTATTTCGGGAAAACAAGCTGTGTCCTAAATGTGAAATGAGAGAGTTGGTTAGTATGTGAAGCATATAGTGGAGGTTGAATGGGTTATTTTGGGGTTAAGAAGACCAGTGAACACTTTTATTGGCCTAAGATAAAAATCGATAGTGATATTTCGATGGACTTTGTATTGAATTTACCTAGGACTAAGAAAGGAAAAGATTGTATGTTTGAGGTGCTGGATAGATTTAGTAAGATGGCACATTGTGGATATTAATGAAAAATGTAGCTTGGATGGAAAGAAAAAAAGGTAGCGTAGATGGAAAGAAGAATGTTGAATTGGTGAAATCACTCTGTTTGCTAAAATCCTATACCGCAATTCAAGTAATAAAGTGGACCTTTTGAGTCTAAGTATCGTCCCACAGAGATTGTATTAGTTTAAATTTAAATTATCTACGCCTTAACCGAAACAATAGGAATTCTTGATATTTTCGCTAACTAAATTATAACTAAATGCAAGTTTTATAAAAATATGATAACAAAATGCGTACCGTAATCCCGAATTCCCTTATATCAATCCCCTTTAATCCGAATTTTATAAAATTGACGACACGATCAATTATGAAGACCAATATTCTTAATTTGTTTAACAATCTCTCTCGAGTAGAATTAAACCTATTTTCACATGCGATTCGACTATATTTCTATGACGGATGCGAACATATAAAAATGCATTAAAGATTTATGAATACTTAAAGATCACATAAAGCATAGCGGTATATTTCTATTCCCTATCGGACTTTACGACAATTAACATAATGTCTTACTTATTTTCTATCTCTTGAGAGTAAAACAAGCCACAAGTCTCATACAAATATTGCGCCTATAATTGTAGAGAAAATAAAATTCATGCCAATCATTCAATAATTAAAAACATGTTTTAACGTCAAATAAATAAAATTCAAGATTAAGGGTTCATAATATAAGGTTCATCGGAAATCCTAGCACAAAATAATCTAGCTGAGCATAATGTTAAAATTAAACAAAGAGAAGTGGAACGACATCACCAATAATTGACGGAACGTGATTTATTCCAATTGCGTGTGCCGTCTTTCATCGTCTCGTGAATGTCTCTCCAGCTGCGTGTATATAATTCCAATTTCCAACCTTGCTCTGCCTTGATTTTCTGTGGATGTAGCAATATAATTCCACCTTGCGGTCCCAACAATTAATTCCCAGCAGTTGATTTATTTTAGTAATTCAGCACTCAATTTCCAGGTCCTAATCTGCTTGCCTCGGGTTCTGATACATATATATATTTAAGTGCAACCGTCCAATGTCTCTTTAATTCCAATTCAACCCCAAGCTACAGCCGACTTTCTGCCGTGGAATATACTCGACTCAGCCCCAGCAATTCTCTTTTTTTCTGCCACTAAATCTGCCAATTCAAGAGTCCAATTCCAGCCTACTTTCTGTTCCTTTTAATTCCCCCAAAGCTGTCGATTTTTTTATCTCTTACTCCCCCGGCTACCTCTTTCTCTCGGCAGCATGTGTCTATATACATAAACAATAAAGCAATTATTCTGTATACAAATTAGGAGCCCAAGTCTTTATTGAATTTTATTCCAAATCAGATCCAAACTAAGGCCCAATGCTCTCTTTTATTTCCATTTCCTTCAGCTGACAGGTTCCTTTATTTCTTTTCATTCCCATAAGACAATAAGTTTTGTGTACTCAATTCTTTCATGTAATGCAAGTTAGTCCTTCTCTTCATTTTCTCCTCGATTTTTATCCTCCATCTTTTCCAGTTGCTTCAAAACGGGTCCATAACTAAAAACAAAAGAAAATTAACACAAATTAGGTAAAAATTAATAAAAAAAAAAAAAAAAAACTATGTTGACTGGAAAAGAAATGTAAATTTAGACCCAAAACTTTATTTTCAACTAAAAACCTTGAACCCTTACAACTTTTAATACACCCTCTATAGGAGGTCAATATAGCTGTCAGCAAGGTTGGGAAAGCTAGGCATCTCATGCCACAATAAAAATGGGGATTGATAATATTTGACCTATGAATAATTTTGTTGAAACCTTCTATAGGAAGTTCTTCCGAAAAATTCATATATAAATGTAATAACCTCCGTTAATAATTTTCAAAATATCCAAAATATATAAGATGTCATCTATAGAATAATCATCCCATTATTCCATTTTAAAAATATTCTATTATGAGATCCAATTTAGGTTAATCTAAAATAACGCAGTCTTCCTATAGGGAGACCAATGTAATTTGATAATAAACATACGTATTTTAATAACAAATTGGATAACGAAGGAGGTCGTAGGGTTATACATGCCTATAAACCCTACCCAACTTATTATTTTGAACCGTGGGTCTACACTTAATAATTAATCCACCAAATATAAACGATTATAATGGCACTAAATTATTAAATAAAATAACTTTCAACCATCTTTAATTAATTTAGAGTGATGAAAAAATATATAAACATTCATTCATCATCCATAAAGGGCGAATTAATTTAATGTTTCATTTAGAGTCTGTTTGGCCCCCCATTATTTGAATTTATAATGAGGGGAATAGTATTTTTTTGAAGATTGTGTGGTTAAAAAATTTTCAATTTGAGTGTAATACTATTTTATTAAAGATTGTGTGGTTGAAAGTTCAGAGAGAAAAGATTAAATTAAATTGAAGAGTTTTAAAGGGGGTCAAACAAGAGCTTAATCTGCACGACTTGTAATAATTAAATTTTTTATTCATCGTCCATAAAGTAATAAAAGCATTACATTAGCCACATTCCGACCTAAATTCTTCAATCTCCTTGTAATCCATCACATGTAATGTCCATAATTGGGTTAATTTAATTTTTAGTATTAATCCTTAAAATAAAAAAGCCCTCATCCAACAAGATTGGCCCAAGTTTCAAAGGAAAGCCCAAAAACTCAAAATTAACCTAATTTACAAACCTTAGAGTAGGTGCTAATGTAGCAACCACAGCTGCTGAATCACTGGGTAGGCAACAAATGCTGCAGCCATGGCTTTCGAGTCTTGCAATCGGAGCTACTGCCGCGACTGGTAGCCAGCAGTTGTTGCGTTGCGGCAAATCCATCTCTTCTTCATTAACATAAGTGAAAAAAATGAAAGAATAAACAGAAGAAAAATCTAGTTTACAATTTTTCTAGAGAAAAAACAACAAATGAATTACAATGACTAAATAAATTCTAGGACCAAAGGTGATATATGTAAAAAACTACTTTGAACATATAAAGCTATAACCTTGTCAAATCAAATAACCTATCCACCCATACTAAAAATGCATTTTATACTAGGATTTAAAGAACTTGATCCCACTCAAGGCGAGAATAACCTAGACTCTGATACCATATGTTGGTTATTGGATTTAATCATCACAATAAGAAATTCATTTTCCTTTGAAGATTAAACCCATTTGAATAGGGATCTTAGATCATTTTAAGATCATTAGATGTTTTAAATCCTCACACATAAAGGGAAGACGACAGGAAAGGAGTTTTTAATGACCTAACCAAATGCTTCTTCCCTTAGATCTTCTTCCTTGTTCTTCTTTAGGTGCTTCCCTCTTTTGGGAAATGAAATGTGACTAAGTATATCAATATCAAGCTCGTTAGATAGCTCATAATTAATCATGCTAATGGCTAGAGAAATAATTATTTCGAATAATTTATGCTTATATTATTGATATTGGAAGATATTACCTAAATTTATAATTATTAAGTTTTTATATACATTCTTCCAATCAATCCGCATTAGTTGAATGAAGAAATATTTTCTTAGATGGTAATGATTTGATGTTGATGGAGAGATAAAGTAGCATTTTTTTTTCAGAATGGTTTGACAATCCACACGTGCACTAGTTGAATGAAGAAA
This sequence comes from Olea europaea var. sylvestris, assembly GCF_002742605.1. Taxonomy (NCBI): domain Eukaryota; kingdom Viridiplantae; phylum Streptophyta; class Magnoliopsida; order Lamiales; family Oleaceae; genus Olea; species Olea europaea. The sequence goes on along the minus strand of NC_036240.1, from coordinate 10,976,938 downwards.
TATTTTTCTTAGATGTTAATGATTTGATGTTGATGGAGAGATAAAGTAGCATTTTTTTTTCAGAATGGTTTGACAATCCACACGTGCACTAGTTGAATGAAGAAATATTTTTCTTAGATGTTAATGATTTGATGTTGATGGAGAGATAAATTAGCATTTTTTTTTAAAATGGTTTGAATTACTTATTATAAAATATATGTTGGGCAATTTTCTTGGCATAGTACAAGGCAATTTCCTACCAATGTGTCAGCTGCCTTTGTTTGAAATTGGGTAAATTTGCCTTATTTGAGATACCAAGATTGGAAATTTTTAGGGAAAACACGGTATATTGTAGATTCTCGGGCCTAGCAAAATTCATTAATCCTTTTTAGTTTAAAAATACCGTGTAGAAATTAAAGATTTGGGAACTTAAAAATCCTAGCTCTTCCTTCCAACAACCCTATCAATCAAAGTAGGACTACAATGTGCAAGTTTTGTCCCATTAAAATTATATTTTTTTCATGTTGATAAATTATTATACTTATGAAAATTATGAAATGATACGATGATTACGATATGATATGAAATGGTTATTTGGTACCAAGATATGATATACTATGAGCTCTTACCGGTTTCAAATGATATTATGACGGTATGATTTTTTTGAAGCATGATCTAAATTATCTAGGATCACACCACTATTTTTCGTGTCCTGCTGAGTATTCTCATGTGCCCACCTTTTTCACTACTCCTCACATGTTAAAACAGGTCATTGGTTGGCGAGCGGGGTGGTGTTGTCATGGTGCTAGGATATTCGGAATTCATAAATCAAATCCACATAATGTAGCAAAACATTTTAATTTCAACATTTTATTTTGGTTTCTTAGAAATTTTATTTCATGATTTAAGGCATGATTTAGTTGGTTTTATAATTTGATATGTTAAAGATACATTAGTGGGATTAATACTTTATCATTTAGTTAATAAATGTGAAATGCATGATTTTTATTTAAAATATATTTTATTTGGCCATGAGCTCCTTCTATTAATTAAATTGCATTCATAAAATTTATGTGTTTTCACTGTTAAAATAAATGAATTAGGTAACGATTTCAAATCCTTAAAATTTGGGTCATTACAAGACCAATTAAGTCACACATCTTTATTAGAGCCAAGAGAGAGACCTAATCGAACTCACATGACTCAAGCTCCAATATATGCTTCTAATTGGGTCAACTCTTAACCAATTGAAATACATTTATTATTCCCAACTTATTCTACCAAAAAATCGAGATTGCACCCTCAATTCGAGTGATTATAATCCAATAACAATATTCTCCTATTATCGTTCCACAAGTAAACCCCCATCAGACTACTGAGCTCATGTTCAATTTACCTATATTTCATACCTTAGAGTGACAATTGTATCATCTCAATGATTAATAATGGATTCCACTATCTCAAGTATATGATCTCTAATTATTTTGGCCCAATTTCTAAAGTACCGAGATCAATCTTTTAACTAAGACATCACTCATTGGTACCTCAAAGAACTTGAACTAGCAATTAAACATTACTCGCTCATGATTTAAGTTACTAGCTCTCATTCAATGTGCATCAAAACATTATTCCAAAATCTAGACAAATCTTAATAAGAATCCAACTTTATTTACTGATTGTGAACAACATATTTTTTTATCACATCACGAATCCAACGTGTTTTACAAAATACTACTCGAAATGAGGGCATCAAACTAGCAGAGTGATCAGTATGGTAAGCATGGCAGACATGAGAGAAGATATGCGTTCTCGAGGTGTGAGGATATGATGTGTGGTGAGATTTTTTGTGATTTAAGCATTTGTTGCATATGTGTTGGCTGTTTGTTGATTAACTTAAAGCCTGTTGTTCTGTATTTTTTTTTTTAAAGATCTATTTGTTATCATATGTTATATCTTTATCACATTTTTATTTGCTCTTATTGTTCACTATTATTATCTACTTTTACTTAGGTGTTTATTTAACCATAGCATTGGTAACATGGAGCAAGTATGTTATGTTATTGTGATGTGATCCACGGTATGAAGGTAATATGGGCAAGGATCCATTCATCGTTGAAGAAGGGCCTATGTATGACTAGGTCAAGATCAAAGCAATGAGGTAACTTGCTCAAGTCACAGTGGATGAAACGTTGATCATGGCGAGCAAATCGAAAAGTTTCATGTTGGGTTCAGAAGAAGAAACATGATGGTTTAACTTGATTCAAGTGATGGACGATAATTATGTGGCAACATAGTTATACTATACGATCGCATAGCATCATATAGAGATTTAGATAGGGCAATCTAAATGGCCTATGCGACCATACAAAGGAGTACGATGCGGCTACATAGTACACTTCGGCATTTTTAGACTTATATTCCATTGTGGCTGGGGTTTATTGTGTTTCCTATAAATTGGATTCATATTTTTTAGTGTAAAGACAATTTTATTGAGAAGCATAATTGCTTTCAATCTTTGTTCTTCATTGAATTAATTTCGAACTTACAATTCAGGTGAGATTTTTCAGTCTTGTGATCACGGGATCAACATATTGTCGACGATTGTATTGGTTCTTTAGTTCAATATTTTTTATTCACTCTAAAATTTTGATTCATTCTTGGATTGAATAAATCTTGTGTAGGTTTCGTAGCTAACATTGGTATGTGGATTCGCTGTAGTTGGTATCAAAGCTTAGAATCCAAAAATCATTCTTTTTGCTTTTCGCGTCTTCGTCTTTTGAGCCTTTAATTCATAATCTTTTGAGTCTTTAATTCATAAAAAGACCAAAAAAAAAAATTTAAGGGTTGTTTTTGTGCTAATTTAGTACCTAAATCAAGATTTTACTGGTATCGTAGTTGAATTTTCGACAAGATTTTTCGAGCAAAAAAATCGTAGTTGAATTTTCGAGCAAGATTTTCGAGCAAAAAAATACAAAAATTACTAGTGGCATACAATTTTATTTTCCTTGAGTATTATTCTAAGTTACAATATCTTGCTCACATCCTACTTTGAATTCTTCAAGAATAAAACTTGATGGAGATCAAATTAGTTCTTTGAAGTACTTGAGTGAAAGCATTGGTGGAAAAAGACAAGAGTGGTGAGACTAATAGAGGAAAATGTCATATTTGAGTGATATACACTCATAAGGCAAATATTACTTTAGAATTTACTTCAGGCTTAAATCAGGTCTACATTTGGATGAAGTGATACGATGGTTCGAGAAATTGTTTGAAATTGTGAAATGTATAGATTGGATAGACAAGAGGCGTGGATGGAGAGATAAGACACATTGCAATGAGCCTAGGTAAAGACTCATGGTGAATATGAGGCAGGTAGTAACATTAACGAGGATGCCGAGTTAAGAAAAATGAGGGATATAGGAGTTGATAGAAGCTTGTGCAATATCAAAATGACAATTCTTTCATTCAAAGGAATGAGTGATCCGATACTTGGTGGGATCAAATAGTGACATCTAGGAGAAGGAATCGTAAGAGGCCTATTAATACATGGGACGAATTGAAGGCTATGTATTAACGAATAGGTTCGTACCAAATCATTCATTACTAAAGGAAGATGGAGATTGCTATGATTAGAGAATAGGGAGGTCTCCATGGCCCAATTTTTGAATGGACTAAATAGGGAAATAGTGAAGTGAAATGAAGGTAGAGAGACATTATGTAAAGTTGGAAGATATGCTAAATGTGGTTATGAAAGTAGAGAGACAACTGTAGAAGAAGTGGAAAACTGGATATTCATCGGGTTCCTCAAGTTCTAAACCTTCTTGGAAACCTAAGTGGGATAACAACGATGGGAGATGGAGTTGTTTTAAATAGTAGAACTGAATTACTGAAGGGAAAAGAAGAAATTGCTAGCCCATCCAGGCATCAAATGAAGGTGTTTGAGATCTGGACATATTGCTTCTTAATATCCGAACAAAGGGGCAATGGAGAGTTAGTGAGTGATAGTGAGGATGACTATGAAGATACGCCGAAATTGGAAGAAACTAGTGATGGTGAAAAGGGAATATGCGATGGGCGAGCGGTTACGAAGCAAGCTCTTAATGTTCAAATCAAAACGGATGATTGGAGCAACAAAAGGAGAACATATTTCACACGAGGTGCCATAACAACAACAATGAATGTAGCATGATTATTAATGGGGATAGTTGTACCAATGTGTTGTTGAGATATTAGGGTAAACCATGTTAAAACATCATAAGCCTAACAAATTGTAATGGTTGAATGAATGTAACCCTGTTAAGGTGAATATTTTGTTAGGAAGGCCATGGCGATATGATAAGAATGTGATGATTGAAACGGTACAATTTTATATCTAGCATAAGTGTATGAAGACTCAAATTGAAAAGTGAGGAAAAAAATATTGAGAGAAATAGAGAGTAAGAGTAGAGTTGCCAAGAGAGAAAAGTCGAAAGTGAATTTCCTTGCAAAAGAAAAAGAGTTCTTCCGATAGGAAAGTCGAAAGTGAATTTTTTTTACAAAAGGGAGTGAATTGAAGAGGACAATAGTTGAAGGCAACCTATGATCTTATTCATTTATAAGGAATTATTCTTCACTTGAAGAATCTCACATCCCTACCTAGTTTGGCTACTTCTTTGTTGTAGGAATTCAAAGACGTGTTTCCTAAAGGAAATGCCTAGTGAGATATCATCCATCCGAGACATTGAACATCAAATTGATTTCGTACCTGAAGATGTCATTCCAAACAGGTCAACTTATCGAAGTAATCCCGAAGAAATCAAAGAACTTCAAAAGCAAGTGGAGGAATTGATGAGCTTTTAGAAAGATGCTGAGTGCTACTTGAGCAAAAGAAAGATGGAACCTGGAGGATTTGTGTGGATTGCCGAGCCATCAACAATATCGTTGTAAAGTGTCATAATCCTATTCCTAGGTTAGATAGCTTATGCACACATATTTAGTAAAATCGATCTTAAAAGTGGTTATTACAAAATTACAATGAGTGAAGAAGATGAGCGGAAAATATAAGTGGTCATGCCATTAGAACTTACTAAATACACCTAGCACATTTATGCAATTAATGAATCATGTTTTGCGTGCATTCATAGGTAATTTGTAGTATATATAGTAAGGACTTAAATTTGTAATTTTAAGACAAGAACAACTTTACATTAATTTTGCATGGAAAAAGTTGTTTTTCTTGGATATTTTGTACTAGCAAGAGGAATTGAAGTAGATGGAGAAAAAATCACCTAAAAGGCTGACTTTGACAAAATGTTTGATAGCTTAGTTCAATGAAAGTTACACAATAGGCATGCAAGGTGGACAGAGTTCAATGAGCAATAGCAAGAAGGCATGTATTTCTATCTTCCTTAGGTGCTAAATTGCTGAGATTTGAATATGTGAAGGACATGCTAATGACCTGAATTTCTCTAATTATACGAATCATGTGATAAAGGTGCAGTGGACAGATTCTTTAGAGGCAGGCATGCAAGGTGGACGGAGTTCATCGAGCAGTAGGTTTCAAGAAGGCATGTATTTCTATCTTCCTTAGGTGCTAAATTGCTGAGATTTGAATATGTATTTCTAATGACCTGGATTTCTCTAATTATACGAATCATGTGATAAAGGTGTAGTGGACATATTATTTAGGCATGATGCTTATTTATTTCGGGAAAACAAGCTGTGTCCTAAATGTGAAATGAGAGAGTTGGTTAGTATGTGAAGCATATAGTGGAGGTTGAATGGGTTATTTTGGGGTTAAGAAGACCAGTGAACACTTTTATTGGCCTAAGATAAAAATCGATAGTGATATTTCGATGGACTTTGTATTGAATTTACCTAGGACTAAGAAAGGAAAAGATTGTATGTTTGAGGTGCTGGATAGATTTAGTAAGATGGCACATTGTGGATATTAATGAAAAATGTAGCTTGGATGGAAAGAAAAAAAGGTAGCGTAGATGGAAAGAAGAATGTTGAATTGGTGAAATCACTCTGTTTGCTAAAATCCTATACCGCAATTCAAGTAATAAAGTGGACCTTTTGAGTCTAAGTATCGTCCCACAGAGATTGTATTAGTTTAAATTTAAATTATCTACGCCTTAACCGAAACAATAGAAATTCTTGATATTTTCGCTAACTAAATTATAACTAAATGCAAGTTTTATAAAAATATGATAAGAAAATGCGTACCCTAATCCCGAATTCCCTTATATCAATCCCCTTTAATCCGAATTTTATAAAATTGACGACACGATCAATTATGAAGACCAATATTCTTAATTTGTTTAACAATCTCTCTCGAGTAGAATTAAACCTATTTTCACATGCGATTCGACTATATTTCTATGACGGATGCGAACATATAAAAATGCATTAAAGATTTATGAATACTTAAAGATCACATAAAGCATAGCGGTATATTTCTATTCCCTATCGGACTTTACGACAATTAACATAATGTCTTACTTATTTTCTATCTCTTGAGAGTAAAACAAGCCACAAGTCTCATACAAATATTGCGCCTATAATTGTAGAGAAAATAAAATTCATGCCAATCATTCAATAATTAAAAACATGTTTTAACGTCAAATAAATAAAATTCAAGATTAAGGGTTCATAATATAAGGTTCATCGGAAATCCTAGCACAAAATAATCTAGCTGAGCATAATGTTAAAATTAAACAAAGAGAAGTGGAACGACATCACCAATAATTGACGGAACGTGATTTATTCCAATTGCGTGTGCCGTCTTTCATCGTCTCGTGAATGTCTCTCCAGCTGCGTGTATATAATTCCAATTTCCAACCTTGCTCTGCCTTGATTTTCTGTGGATGTAGCAATATAATTCCACCTTGCGGTCCCAACAATTAATTCCCAGCAGTTGATTTATTTTAGTAATTCAGCACTCAATTTCCAGGTCCTAATCTGCTTGCCTCGGGTTCTGATACATATATATATTTAAGTGCAACCGTCCAATGTCTCTTTAATTCCAATTCAACCCCAAGCTACAGCCGACTTTCTGCCGTGGAATATACTCGACTCAGCCCCAGCAATTCTCTTTTTTTCTGCCACTAAATCTGCCAATTCAAGAGTCCAATTCCAGCCTACTTTCTGTTCCTTTTAATTCCCCCAAAGCTGTCGATTTTTTTATCTCTTACTCCCCCGGCTACCTCTCTCTCTCGGCAGCATGTGTCTATATACATAAACAATAAAGCCCTTATTCTGTATACAAATTAGGAGCCCAAGTCTTTATTGAATTTTATTCCAAATCAGATCCAAACTAAGGCCCAATGCTCTCTTTTATTTCCATTTCCTTCAGCTGACAGGTTCCTTTATTTCTTTTCATTCCCATAAGACAATAAGTTTTGTGTACTCAATTCTTTCATGTAATGCAAGTTAGTCCTTCTCTTCATTTTCTCCTCGATTTTTATCCTCCATCTTTTCCAGTTGCTTCAAAACGGGTCCATAACTAAAAACAAAAGAAAATTAACACAAATTAGGTAAAAATTAATAATTTGACGACATAAAAATCTAGGTATGTAGTCCGAATAAGTGCATAAAAATGCACTTACTCCATGAAAAAGATAAGATTGCATATTGAGAAGAACAAGCACTATGCTTTTCAAGCAAGCAAAGACCGAAAGAGAGTTTCATTTGATGAACTTCAGGCATTTTTGGGCACGGAGTGCAGGCCATGTTCGGGACGCGTCCTGGCCGCGGCAGGGACGCAGCCTAATTTTCAGGCATTTCTGGGCACGGTGTGCAGGCCATGTCCGGGACGCGTCCTGGCCACTGCAGGGACACAGCCTGATTTTCAGGCAATTTTGGGCACAGTGTGTGGGCCATGTCCGGGAGGCGTCCTGGCCACGGCAGGGACGCAGCCTCATTTTTAGGCAATTCTGGGCACAATGTGCTGGCCATGTCAGGGACGCTTCCTGGCCACTGCAGGGACGCAGCCTGATTTTCAGGCAATTCTGGCCACGGTGTGCTGGCCATGTCCGGGATGCGTCCTGGCCATCATAGGGACGCAGCCTGATTTTTAGGCAATTTTGGGTAGTTTCTGGGCACGGTGTGCCATGTCCGGGACGTGTCCTAGCCACTGTAGAAACGCAGCCTGATTTTCAGGCAATTCTGGGCACGGTGTGCAGGCCATGTCCGGGACACGTTTTGGCCACGGCAGGGACGCAGCCTCATTTTCAGGCATTTCTGGGCACGGTGTGTAGGCCATGTCCGGGACGCGTCCCTGTAGTGGCCAGGACACAGCCTGATTTTCAGGCATTTCTGGGCATGGTGTGCAGGCTATATCCGGGACGCGTCCTGGCCACTGCAAGGACACAGCCTGATTTTCAGGCAATTCTGGGCACGGTGTGCAGGCCATGTTAGGGACGCGTCCTGGCTACAGTAGGGATGCAGCCTCATTTTCTCATTTCCAGGCAATTCTAGGCACGGTGTGCTGGCCATGTCAGGGACGCGTCCTGGCCACTGCAGGGACGCAGCCTGATTTTCAGACAATTCTGGGCAGTTTCTGGGCACGGTGTGCTAGCCATGTCAGGGACGCGTCCTGGCCACTGTAGGGACGCAGCCTGATTTTCAGGCAGTTCTGAGCACGATGTACTGGCCATGTTCGGGACGCGGATGGCCACTGTAGGGACGCAGCCTGATTTTCAGGCAATTTTGGCCAGTTTCTGGGCACGGTGTGCAGACCATGTTCGGGACGCGTCCTGGCCACTGCAAGGACGCAGCCTGATTTTCAGGCAATTCTGGGCATGGTGTGCAGGCCATGTCCGGGACGCGTCCTGGCCACGACGGGGAAGCAGCCTCATTTTCAGGCATTTCTGGGCAGTTTTTGGGCACGGTGTGCAGGCCATGTCCGGAACGCGTCCTGGCCGCGGCTGGGACGCAGCCTCATTTTCAGGCAAATCTGGGCACGATGTGCTGGCCATGTCAGGGACGCGTCCTGGCCGCGGCTGGGACGCAGCCTGATTTGCAAGCAGTTCTGAGCACACTGTGTTGGCCATCCGGAACGCGTCCTGGCCACTGCAGGGACGCAGCCTGATTTTCAGGCAATTTTGGGTAGTTTCTGGGCACGGTGTGCAGACCATGTTCGGGACGCGTCCTGGCCACTGCAGGGACGCAGCCTGATTTTCAGGCAATTCTGGGCACGGTATGCAGGCCATGATCCTGGCCGCGTCCTGGCCGTGGCAAGGACGCAGCCTGATTTTCGAGCAATTCTGGGCACGGTGTGCAGGCCATGTCCGAGACGCGTCCTGACCGCGGTAGGGACGCAGCCTGATTTTCAGGCATTTCTGGGCACGGTGTGCTGGCCATGTCCGGGACGCGTCCTGGCCACGATAGGGACGCAGCCTCATTTTCATGCATTTCTGGGCACGGTGTACAGGCCATGTCTGGGATGCGTCCTGGCCACGGCAGGAACGTATCCTGATTTTCATGCATTTCTGGGCAGTTTCTGGGCACGGTGTGCAGGCCATGTCCGGGAACGCGTCCAGGCCGCGGCTGGGACGCAGCTTCATTTTCTGGCAATTCTGGGCACGATGTGCAGGCCATGTCCCGGACGCGTCCTTGCCACGGTAGAGACGCAGCCTGATTTTCAGGCATTTCTAAGACACAGTGTACCGGCCATGTCCAGGATGCTACCTGGACGTAGCCTGATTTTCAGGCATTTCTAGGCAATTTCTGGGACGGGATGCGTGCACATGAAGGCAACACTGAGTGTGTAGTCCATGTGAAGGATGCAAGCACACGTAGGCAGCAGGTAGTTCATGTTGATGCTAATCGTAGGCACACCAGGCATGTTAAGGGACATCTCATGCATCCGAATTCAGCATCGCGCAACTAATGGACGTTGCATGCACAATAAGGGAGCAACTCAAATACAATGCAGGAGCACGAAGGCATATCACAAGTACCCAAAGGCATATCACAGTCATAACAAGGCGACAGATCGAGCACCCAAACTTAACATCTCCTATTTTATGTCCACTGCGTGAACTTTAGCGCAGAGGCTGGTAACTGCTACGGATGCTACGCTTTGCTGTACATGGGTTTTTGTCCCTCCACACTTAGGCATTGAAAAGGGGCGTTCTAGCCTCAGTGCATTTTCGGATAGAGAAAATTTAGATTGGGAGGAACGGAAGGGGAGGGACGAATCGGAGCGACAAATGGCTGAATCTCAGCGGATCGTGGCAGCAAGGCCACTCTGCCGCTTACAATACCCCGTCGCGTATTTAAGTCGTCTGCAAAGGATTCTCCCCGCGCGCTCGATGGAAATTGTACTTCAAGGCGGCCAACGCAGCACGTCCGCTGCGAGGGCTTGGCCAACGACATGTGCCCCTGGGGGCCTTACGGCCCCTACTGCGGGTCGACAAGCGGACGGCAGGTGTGCGCCGATTCTAGCCCGAATTCTGACTTAGAGGTGTTCAGTCATAATCCAACGCACGGTAGCTTCGCGCCACTGGCTTTTCAACCAAGCGCGATGACCAATTGTACGGATCAACGGTTCCTCTCGTACTAGGTTGAATTACTATTGCGACACTGTCATCAATAGGGTAAAACTAACCTGTCTCACGACGGTCTAAACCCAACTCACGTTCCCTATTGGTGGGTGAACAATCCAACACTTGGCAGGATGCAGCCTCATTTTCAGGCATTTCTGGGCATGGTGTGCAGACCATGTCCGGGACGCGTCCTGGCCACTGCAGGGACGCAGCCTGATTTTCAGGCAATTCTGGGCACGGTGTGCAGGCCACGTCCGGGACACGTCCTGACCACGGTATGGACGCAGCCTCATTTTCAAGCGAGGATTGAGTTTGGGTACACTTGCGAAAGGATCGCTTCCAAGAACAGAGAAAATCGAAGTTGTAGCTTCAAGTCCTTGAAAAGATTAATGGCAATGCCTACAAATTAATCTTCTCGGTAAGTATATAATATTTTGATTACTTTTAATGTCGAATCCTTTTGAAGAAGGGTGTAATCTATGGTATGAAGGCAAGTCTAGACAAGGATCTATTGATCGTTGAAAATCAACAAGTTTCATGTTGATCTCCAAAAAAGAAACAAGATGATTTAACTTGATTTGAGTGATGGACGGAGGGGCTGAACAGTTAACTATGCGACATCGTGCTGTAAAATGCAGAGAGGGGACACTCCAGCACGCGAATTTTCCAAATTTTGCAAAAATCTTCTATTTATGTTAAAATTCTATTTTATGGCATATTTAGAGATATTATTGAACTTCCTATAAATTTCGCAAAATTCATATTGGTTGTCTTGATTATACAAGTATTAACTAGGTGGAGGTGTGTTTGGATTTTGATATACAATGAATTTCTAGCTATGATGTAAACGTCGAATTGAATTTCATACGTGTATACAACCAAGTCCAAATGCTCGGTCCGAAAACAACATGGACTGTTGGAAGAAGCTTAAGAAATTAATGCTACTCACAGCCCATATATATTTTGCCCTATTGGATGGCTTTGAATTTTGCCCATTTAACCCTTTTATTGGTCCTACTAAAGCCGTATTCCATTTGTGTGTGATTCGTTGCTTAGTGCCCTAGCTGTTTGTGTGTGATTTGTTCATGACATTAGAGAAAATGTGGTTGGCTCTTCTTGATGAAAAATGGCTACCTTCGTGGAAGAAAACCATTTACTTTCCTTTGCATATTTTGGTCTCCCTCTGTGTCTTCTTCCATTGTCTTTCTTGTGCCTTTGTAGCTTTGCAGCTTGCAAATTGTGGATTGGAGCCGTTTGGATTGATTGTTTGAAGAGTCTCAACCATGTTTAAGAGCATATTCATATCCTAAAAGTTAAGTCAACCCAAGAGAGTCTCAAATCTCATTGGAGTGATCTACGGGCTGAACACCGTTTCAGTATAATTTTTACATATGGCTAAGTTGAATAATATGAGGATCCTTAAATTAGGATTTTAGGGAACCTAGCCGAATTGCCCAAT
>NC_036240.1:10951210-10964309 GCF_002742605.1 Olea europaea var. sylvestris | reverse complement strand
CATATGATAATGCCCCTGCTGAAGCGGGACCATCTGGAAGAACTGATAACAATAAGAAGAAGAAAAAGAGGTCAAACAGACCCCTGGCAGGAGCAAGGTTTTGCACATTCCATCAACTATATGGACATGACACTAGTGAGTGTCGTGATGCCAATCGACGCCTTGATCGAAGCAACCCGTACACTTCCAGCAGAAACGAACACCCTCGCAGATCCACCTCCTCGAGGAGGGGAGGAAGAGGTCACCAGGAACAATCTCCTCGGAGAAGAAAATCGAGGAACCGAGGCCAATCCAGACAGGGAAACCAAGCCTAATTTTTTGGAGGCCAGGTCATCAGGGAAATCGATACTATCATTAGGGGACCCCACGTCGGCGGCAACACCACGAATGCCCAGAGAAATTACACAAGAGAAGCAAAGGATCCCCCAATGATCACATACATTGTTAACAAATCGAAATCAGCAAACAAGATGGCTCCGATCACCTTCTCCCAGGAAGACTTAGAGGGAGTTCACCACCCCCATTGCGATGCTTTGGTTGTAAGAGCCGTAGTAGCTAGAAACGGATTAAAACGCATGCTCGTTGACAATGGTAGTTCCGTGAACATATTGTTCGGCTCCACTTTTGACAAAATGCAAATTGAACATGGATTGATCCCCATGACCAATCCACTATTCGGATTCACTGGGGACAGCATCATTCCACGAGAGCGGATCACCCTGCCTGTCAAAATGGGTTCGGCACCCCTAGTAGCTCAGCATTTCATGGAATTTCTGGTGGTAGATCATAGATCGGCTTATCATGGAGTATTGGGCAGACCCGCTCTGAAAGATCTTTGGGCTGTGACGTCCATTCACTATTTGTGCATAAAATTTCCAACCGAACATGGGAATGCAACAGTCCGAGGCGATCAGATGGGCTCCAGGGCATGCTACCTAAACTCGCTGCGAAAGTCCGAGCCCCGAACTGTTAATATAATCCTAGCTGAGGTGGGCATACCTCTGAACAAGAGGGAGACGTCAACATCCCTCTTGATGAGTTAGACCCCCAAATAATTGACTATGAACCGAATGCGACCCCAATGGAAGAATTGGAAACTTTCCCCATCAACCCGAAAGACCCCAGTCAGGTCTTGCGTATAGGGAAGTCATTATCACCTGAAGCAAAATTCGAGATGATACGTTTCCTGAAAGGGAACCTGGATGTCTTCGCATAGAAACATGAAGATATGGTGGGAATAGATCCTAGGATCAGTTGTCATCACCTTAACATCAACCCCTCCTATGCCCCCCATAGACAGAAGAGGCGTGTCCTAAACCCGAAACAGTATGAGGCACTGAAAGACGAAGTAAGCAAACTTAGCCGCAGTGGTTTCATCAGAGAGGCCATCTATCCGAGGTGGATATCCAACCCGGTTCTGGTGAAAAAGTCCAGCGGAAAGTGGAGGGTATGCGTGGACTTCACAAACCTAAATAAGGCGTGCCCCAAAGACAGCTTCCCACTTTCAAGAATTGATCAACTTGTGGACTCTACTGTTGGGCATGAACTACTGAGTTTCATGGATGCATACTCAGGGTATAACCAGATACCCATGTTCCGACCTGACGAGGAAGCTACATCATTCATTACGGACAGGGGCCTGTATTGCTACAAAGTTATGCCCTTCGGATTGAAAAATGTCGGGGCCACATACTAGAGGTTAGTCAACATGATGTTTACCAAACTCATTGGCAAAACCATGGAGGTCTACGTAGACGACATGTTGGTCAAAAGCCTCCAGGCAACCGAACACGTGAATCACATCGACCAAAGCTTTCAGATACTTAGAAAGTATAATATGAAATTGAATCCACTCAAGTGCACCTTTGGAGTGGCATCAGGCCAGTTCTTGGGATATATTGTAAATCAGAGAGGAATTGAGGCAAATCCGGTGAAAGTAACAGCCTTACTAGAAATGAGGTCACCTCAGAAACCGAAGGAGGTCCAAAGTCTCAATGGTCGGATAGCCGCACTCAGTCGCTTCATCTCCCAAGCCACTGATAAAAGCTTACCTTTCTTCAATGTACTAAAGCAAGGAAAGAAATTCCAATGGACTTCGGAGTGCGAAGAAGCCTTCGAGGCTCTGAAGAAGCACCTTGGGGAAGCACCTCTCTTATCAAAACCTCAACCGGATGAATCTCTATTACTGTATCTAGCAGTTTTGGACGTGGCAGTCAGCGCAGTCCTAATCAGGAAAGAAAATGAGCACCAATTGCCAGTGTACTACATCAGCAAAGCACTTCTCCCAACTGAAACACGCTACCCAGACATGAAAAAATTGGCAATCGCACTTATCACAGCCTCAAGAAAGCTGAGGCCATATTTCCAAGCCCACTCAATACAAGTTCTCACCAATTTTCCTTTAAAGCAGGTAATGCAGAAAACAGACGCGTCAGGACGCCTGTTGAAATGGGCTATCGAGCTCAGCGAGTTCGATCTAACGTTCCGGCCTCGACACGCCGTCAAAGGCCAGGCCCTTGCTGATTTTATGGTTGAGTTTACCAAAGTCCCAGAAATGGAGGCAATAATGGAACCAGCCGAGCCCCCCACATGGAAACTATTCGTAGATAGGTCCTCAGGAGAGGCAGGCACAGGGGCAGGGATCGTGTTGGAGAGCCCGGAAGGCCATAAACTAAATTGTGCGGTAAGGTTTGGCTTCAAAGCCTCGAACAACGCAGCCGAATACGAGGCCCTTCTGGCAGGTCTAAGGCTCGCTAAGGAAATGCAGGTCTGGAAGCTCCTAGCGAGCAGTGACTCTCAGCTCATAGTAAATCAGGTAAATGGGAATTTCGCAGCCAAAGATGGTAACATGCTTGCGTACTTGAAGTTGGTTCTGGACACAATTCCTCATTTTGAAAGGTTCGAACTGACTCAAGTCCCCCGTCTAGAAAATACACATGCAGACGCCCTCTCAAAATTAGCCAGCAGCATGGACTCAGAGCTACTAAACATCGTCCCCATTGAGCACTTATCAAAGCCCTCCACCTCCAAAGGCGAAGAGGTACTGTGGATAGAAGGCACCCCATTATGGATGCAGCCCATTATCGCGTACCTGAAGGAGCAAACACTACCTGCTTCCAGAGACGAGGCGAGGAAATTAAGGAGAAGGGCTGCACACTTCGTCATGCAAAAAGACACCCTTTACAAGAGAGGCTTCGCTTCGCCCCTTCTTCGATGTGTGGGCAACGAAGAGGCCACATACATACTCAGAGAAACACATGAAGAAATCTGTGGAAACCACTCCGGAAGAACGGCTCTGGCACACAAGGTTCTCCGTCAAGGCTACTTCTGGCCGACCCTGAAAAGGGATGCTTGCCAATTTGTCCAGAAATGTGACAAGTGCCAGCGCTTCTCGAACATACAAAGACAGCCTGCTCAGAGCCTCTCTGTAGTAACGAGCCCTTGGCCATTCACCAAGTGGGGCATTGACTTCATTGGCCCACTCCCAAAATGGAGAGGAAGTGCAACTTTCGTTATTGTCGCCATTGACTACTTCACTAAGTGAGTCGAGGCAAAACCCCTTGCCCAAATTACCGAGGCTAATACTACCAAGTTCGTTTGGAAAAACATTATTTGTAGATTCGGCATCCCCCACTCCTTAGTCTCTGATAACGGACAGCAGTTCAACAATAGGAAGATGCGAGACTTGTATGACGAATTGGGCATAAAGAAGGACTTCTCGACACCTCATCAACCCCAGGCGAATGGGCAAGTTGAAGCAGTAAACAAGACTATCAAGCACACCCTGAAAAGGAAACTGGATACCTCAAAAGGGGCCTGGGTTGACGAACTCCCCCACGTCCTCTGGGCTATCAGGACTACTTGTCGGACTGCAACCGATGAAACCCCATTTTCCATGACCTACGAAGCCAAGACAATGAGTCCGGTCGAAGTTGGGGTCCTATCACATCGACGGATACATTTCAATGAGATCAGCAACGAAGAGGCCCGAATAAGTAAACTATACCTCCTTGAGGAAAAGAGAGATACCTCCCAAGTGACCTTGGCCAAATATCATCGAAAGATGACCCGATATTACAACTCCAAGGTCAGAAACAGAACTCTCCACTTGGGCAACCTCGTCCTTAGAAGAGTTTTCCAATCTTCAAAACCAATCGGGTCAGGAGTGTTCAGCCCAAACTGGGAAGGCCCTTACCGCATCCGATGAGAATCCCGAGCTGGTACCTTCGAGATCGAAGATATGTCAGGAAGGGCGCTGCCTCATAAGTGGAACATCGAACACTTGAGGAAGTACTACCAATAATGAGACTGTGTTCCGATCCGATCTCAATATGTTATAGTGAATCGATTGTCCTGATCTGATCTCAGTTGTAAAATTCCCTAAGTGATGGAATCGCCTTTGTAAAGGATGGTGTAATTTATCTTAGTAATGAATTTTCAGTTCCAAGCCACATCCAAAAGTGAATAGTTTCCTCAGTACTTCAGAAGGTTCATTTAAGCAATCCGATCGTCAATTATTAGCTGATTAACATCAAGCGGCTCTTCATGTTTGCTTAATTGGTCTGATCTTAGATTATTAACAAGTTGGCATTAAGAGTCGCTTCATACTCGCTTAAGTGTTTAAACTTATGTTAACTTGAGCGGTCCGGTCCACAGTTATTAACTGGTTATTTTCGCGAGGCAATTAGTCTGACGTTTGTCATTCATACAAGTATAAACAAAGAAAATACAAAGAAGCAGAAGCCCAAATAATTAACGAAAATTTTCATTTCATTTCATAAATTTAAGTACAGAGGGGCCGAAGCCATTACAAGATAACCCTAATCTGTTGGAGGGACTTCAGCATTGGCCACCTCCTGGGCCTCCGGAGCCTCCTCGACAACCCTATCAGGCCGACCTCCAGTTGGCCCCCCAAACTCTGCCTCCAATGAAGAGATGTCCAGAGTGGGATGCACCTCCTTCAGTCGACCCAGTAAGCTTTGGGCACTCCATAAGGCCTAAAAGTTGGCGAAATCGTTGTACAGGGGATGGTCTTCGAAGTGGTCAATAAAGTTCTGGACTGCCACCTCCCCCGTAGACTTCAATTCCTCCTTCAAAGAGGCAATCTCTTCTGACTGGGCCTCTGTCTGCTGCCTCAGCTCGGCCTTTTCTTTGTTGGAGGCCTCCAGAGCATCGGTGGCGAGCTTGTGGTGCTCATTGGCGTGATCAAGTCGCCGAGTCATAGCAGCCACTTGGCATTCCACCTTATACAGCTCTTTCTTCAGCCGCTCCACTTCTGCTTGCGCGACAGTAAGCTGGGCCTCAGCAGCGTTCTTCCCCTCCTCTGCCTTTGTGGCTTTGGCCTGAGCCGCCCGTACGGCATCCCCATAATGCCTCGCCTCCTCGAGGCGCTTGGTTAGGTCCTCCCTCTTAGAGTTCAGATCCTTCACCAAGCCCTCAAGCTGAATGTTTTTGCTCAGGGCCCGAACCACACAGGCGCTGTTCGCGACCACCAGATCCTCAGCCGTGCAGGAGGCGGTGTGGTCCCTCCACTCTTCCGTCCAGTATTTATTGTGGACCACCGCCACTGCAGCTATTTCGAGAGGAAGAGCCTCCAACACCTCCCTTACGGGCTCCTCAAGATTGGTACCCAGAAAGTCGACCTTCTTAGAGAGACGAGGCCTTTTTCTCCTCTGCTGCCCCGGAGCTTGATCAATGGGCACTGCAGCAAGGGGTGTTGTGCCCGGGGCAGCGACAGGCTCAGTTGGAGCAGGCCTTCTCTCTGGGAGGGCCACCCCCGTGGAAATTGTGGTCTACCTCAAAGCTGGGGGTGGCCTCGCCACAGTTGGGCGTCTGGGAGGGGCGGCACTCTTCTTGCCCTTCCTTCGGAGGTCAGCCTCCGGGTCCTCCGATACTTCCTCCTCCGTCGGAGGCTGGAGCCTCTTACTAGCCTCCACCAACTCCTCCATTTTCTTTTTGTACGAGGAGGAGGAGGCCTTCAACGCCCGTGCCTCAGCCATCATCTTTTGGATGGTCTTGAAGTCGGGGCGCACTGGCAGCTTCTTGTTAAAGTTGTCTGCAAAGAAACAAATAAGGAATTAATACAAGTCTTAGGAGTTCGGAATAAAAAGTAAAGACTTCGGTCCTATTACCTTGAGATGCCATTAAATCGTGAGTAATAAAATGGATGTTCTTTCGGATCAGCCTGTGGTAGGACCTCTTCTTTTAAGGCAGCTGATAAATGACACAGATGGTGTCGAAGTCCTCCGTTGACAGCTCGCACCGAGGATGAGAACCTACAAAGGAAACATAACTGTTAGACACAATTCGAATCGAAGAGAAATAAAAGAAGCAACTACTGCTATACTCACTAAGTGTTGAAAACTTCGTTGGAACTGTAAGAGGTGCCAGGGGTCCCCCTCCATCGTGTCCCATCGCCCTGCTGCCCAGCACCATAGCTCTTCCATTCTTTGATGGAGCTCGGCAGATCGACCACGAATGGAGTGTGGGAACCCCATGACGTAAGGTAATACCACTCCCAGGTCTTATCCCCCCCCGGCAGTAACCTTGGGAATATAGAGGGTCTGGAAAACGGAAAGGGGCATCTCCACCCCTAATGACGCCTCTTTCCACAACATCCAGGAGCCCACCATCTGGCTCCAGGAGTTCGGATTAAGATGCGTCGGGGCTAGCCCATAGGACCTAAGCACCAACCTAAAGAATGGGTAAACAGGCAGCCTAAGTACAGCCCTAAGGATCGCCTCACTAATGGCCACACAGCCTGGCCTAGGGTAGCAAGCTCTCTCTTCCGGCCCGGGGAGGATCAAGTCTACACTGTCAGGGATCCTATACTCAGTCCTAAGTCTTCCCAGGTCGGCCTCCCTTAATTTTGATGGGTAGTCCGACGCCCCCCAATGCACAGAGGTATCTGGTGGGCTATCCGGTCGTTTCCATATGTTCTCCCCCCCATTATTGCCTCGGCTATTTCTGAGGAGGTCGCCACAATGGGCTCGTCCACCCTCACTGTTTCTAAACCCCTCCCAGAACCAGAACTCCCCTCTGTGGCCATTCTTTAAAAATTTAAAAGCCTAAATAGGTACTGAAACTTACGGGTTTGGAGGTTTTCCTAGCCGAAAATGGTGTAAGGTCGCCGGAAGTCTAGTTTTTCTCGTCGAAATTGCTTGGAAAACGCCGAAAATCGCCAATAATTTGAGAGCAAAGTATAATCTTTGTTTTGCAAGGGTAGAAAGCCTGAGAAAACCCTAGAGGCCCTCTTTTATAGATAAACAAATCCTATCTCCACCGTTGAATTCAAATGCGATCAATCTAAGCCGTTCATCGCATCCTCAATCTAGGCCGTTGAAATGAAACGTCAGATTTGATCTACGCCCAAGATGTCGCTGTGACTTTCACGCTTGCTTGAAACGCGTCACCTCGGTTACGACCAGCCGTCATTAATAATTAGTAGCCGCAGAAGCCTTTTAGGAGAATGGGCATGGCACCCAACTGTCACCTTGAAAACACGCAACAGTTGTCAAATCATTTGACGTTTGAGTCGCCTCGGATTGAGCTCCTCCTCCAACTTTAGAAAGCTTGGACGCACCTGACGCGAAGGCCCTTTTTGGGTCATCGCCTCAGATACTACGTTTCCTTCCATGCTTTACAAAATTTCAGTCATCTCCCAACACGTCAACCTTTTGGGTCAGCGCACCGGTGGCAGATGAGGTCCTCCTCCAACTTTACAAACCTTGGACGCACCTGACGCGAAGGCCCTTTTGGGTCATCGCCTCGGACGCTGCGTTTCCTCCCATGCTTCACAAAGTTTCAGCCATCTCCCAACGCGTCGGCCTTTTGGGTCAGCGCACCGGTAGCAGATGGAGTCCTCCTCCAACTTTACAAAGTTTAGACGCACCTGACGCGAAGGCCCTTTTGGGTCATCGCCTCGGACGCTGCATTTCCTCCCATGCTTTACAAAGTTTCAGTCATCTCCCAACGCGTCGATCTGTGGGGTCAGTGCACCATATTCGCGAAGCTTCGATGCACCTTACGCGACGTTCCATGCTGGTTGATCGCCTCGTACGCTACGCACAATAACGAAACTTTGGCACGTCTGTCTGTTATCATAACCTCGATTGCTGCAACAGATCAACCCCCAAAGCTCCCATGACTTGCGGTCCTGTCAGGAAAGCAAGTCCACGCATGATATAAATATTCATCCCCGGACTTGGGGGTCCACTGTTACGCTTCAATTTTACACGCCTCGGATACCGAAGTGTCATCTCACCTCCGAGGTCGAGGCCAAGCGGCCCCCGCGCAGCACCACATATTCCGACCTGGAAACGACCCTTCCGAAGTGTCTCCGAAGTGATATAGCGATTCCTACTACTAATCTGTCGAAGCATCTCACCTCCGAGATCGAGATCAAGTGGACCCCGATTAGAAGATCCGCCGCCAATTTGAGATTTGTCCTGCACCTAAGGCTTAAATTGATTTGACGTCTCCATGAGGCTAGTTGATGTGACTTATCAACTTTATGTCAATTCAACTCAGAAGAACCAAACTATCCACCCACTCTACAAACGCGGCTGATTGACGCCTATGAGCGGGCGCTTCATACCGTCAGATGTATACATGCGTTCCACATCCAACGGCTCATACCACCTATAAATACCCAAGGTTTGACAAGAGACAAAGGTAATGAAACTCTTACTACATAGCACTCCATAACAAGTTTATATATTTTCTCCTCCCCCTTTATTGTTGATTTGCATAGCCCCTGGGTACTGTTCCGATCACCCAAACCTGACTTGACCGTTGGAGTGTATACGGCCGCCACCACCCCCGCTGGTTCCGGCCGTGTACGCTTGACTATTCACTGATTGTGCGCAGGGAAGAATACGTAGAGTAACTTTCAGTTGGCCACGTGGAATGACTAATCTCCGGGGTCAACAGATCACAATTTATTTATTAGTCACAAATCACAAATTTTATATGTCACAATTATTACACAATAAAAAAAATCAAATTATTAGTCACAAATTAACAAAATTTTAGGTCACATATTTTCTATTGATCATAACTTATCTATTAATTTATTGGTCACAATTAACCAACTAATTTGTGACCACAACCATACCATTGCCTCTAGTCGCACCTCCGCCAACATCGTCACCCAGCAGCACCACCATCGCTACATGCTTGCAAAACCAACACCATCCCACCACCATCAACACTAGTTCCAACCAACTACCATTTTTCAACTTCAAAACCAACACCACCCCACCACCAACAAACCACCATTTTCAACTACAGTGTCAAGGCCAACACCATCATCATCACTACCACATGCTTAGTCACCAACATCTTCCCATCAATGTCACAACCAGCAGAAGCAACATCACCACCTCATGTATCGAAAATCACAACCGCCATCTCCATTACACCACAACCACCACACTCATCAAAAAATCCCCAAACCCGCCACCGCCGCCGCCACTGCATCACTACCACTGCCTTTTCAAATCCACTGCAAGATGTAATCCACAACCACGGCGTCATTGCGCCTAGCGGTGCTACTGTGCCGCATGGCGATCACATGATACTGCTGCAAAGAGGAACAGATTGGTGCACGATTGTGGTGTACCGCAACAGTAGCATGGTGCCGCTGCAAGAGGGGCAGATCGAAGCCGGAATAAAGATAATGGGCAGTAGAGATGGTGCAATACGACTTTACCCTTCATTTTTTAAACATTTTTACCCTTACTTTCACCTTTCATTCCGGAAATCATCGTTGTCATCAAATTTCTCAAGTAAAATGATAATTATATCCTCCTATTTAAATAAACAAAAAATGAAAAGAAAAATTAAATAACAAATTGTAATCATACTCCCTAACCTTTCAATTAAAAAATTACAAATGAGTCCAAATAAATTATTAGAAGGGTAATTAGCACAAAACATTCTTACCTTTCAATATTATTGTGCAAAACGTTTCTTCCTTCAATTTTTTGACATTTTCATCCTTATTTTTCACATTTTATTTTGAAATTCATAATTTTCATTCATTTCTCAATTAAAAGCTGTAAAATAACAAATATATATCCTCCTTTTTTTTAAAAACAAAAATAAAGAAAAGAACAAATTACAACTATACTCCCAAATTGTTTAAAAAAGTAAAAATAAATTCAAATAAATAAAAGGTAGGGATGTTTTGTGTTAATTACACTTTTAATAATTTATTTGGACTTATTCACACTTTTTAAAAAAGTTTGGGAATATAATTGCAATTTGTTATTTAATTTTTCATTTCCTTTTTTTGTTTTATTTAAATAGGAAGGTATATTTGTCATTTTACATGAAAAATTGGATGAAAATATGATTTTCACAATGAAATATGAAAGTATGTGTGAAAATACCAAAAAAATAATAGATGGGGATATTTTGCACAATAACATTGAAAGATAAAGATATTTTGTATTAATTACCTCTATATATCAAGCTCATTTGAATTCAAGGTAAGTTTTTACTTCCTCTAGCTAAATCTCCATCTCCTAGAATTTGTGCACTCTATATCTTTAGTTCGAGTAGTTGACTTGATCATCGAAATACAAACAGTAATTGAACATTTTTTTCGATCAGTGACCTTTGCATCCTATCGAAATGTTTATAGTGCAGACAAAACTTAGGTAAATATGAAGGCAACGAGAGTCTGGTTGACCACATGATGGATTTTTTATGTTAACAAAATAATGGGAGTCAAACAGCTCGATTTTGTTTAGATTATTGTCATTCAATTTTTAAGTGTCCAATATAAAAAGTCATGAAAAGAAAACAATGGGAAAAAAAATGATTTACTTTGTATACTTAGAGTAATTCCAAAAGAGACTCTAAATTTAGATTATCTTTAAATTTAGAGTTATTTTTTTTATACACTCTAACAAGCTCTCTATTTTGATTCTTTATTTTTTTATTTTTTTTCCAATGAACATTTAATAATTTCTCCACATATTTTATTTAGGTATAATTTTTTATATATTAATGACCAATCAATTGAAATGTAATTTGAAAATTTTAAATTGTAGAGCACTGAAATTTGTAATGTATTAAATGCAATCATTGTACATTAAGAATAGAGAGTGAGTTTGGCTCTATAAAATTGGAGAACCAAAAACACTCTCTATTTTAAAAAATTAAAATAAAAAGTCTCTTGGAACTCATTTTTAAGCATTAACTTTCTAAAATAGAGGGCGTTTTGCGTTTAAAGAATTTCTTGAAAATGCTCTTAGCCCCTCAAAAGCAGTTGATGCCGAGACCGAGGTTGGCATAGACTGTCTTTTACTCTTTTTATTCAGTCTTTTGTATTTATTTTCATAAAATTAGGCATTAATATATTTTACTCTGGAGTGCAAGTCATGTACTTTTAAAATGGTGAAATGGGCAGAAATAAACTTTGTTGTATGTCTAGAAAAACTGTACATATGATATTTTGTCATTGGGTACTGCCCAAAAAAAATGTTGTGTTGGCAATCAATGCATTACTATCAACATTGCATCTAACACTTGCACCGAGTGATGGCTCTTGTTAATAAAGAACTTCCACATTAGAAAATTTTAAAAATAAAAATAAATTAAAACCATTATCTTATAACTTTTACTTGCATTTCACGTTCTCCTAAACGCACTGATATAAAGCACAAATTTTATCGTTAGATTGGATATGGAAACAAGTCAGAATTTTACAGAATCATTCTAGCTTTCCTATTTTAAATAGTTCCCATTATTCTTAATCCCCGTTGTAAACTAAAATATTATCTTCCTATTTCCACTGGGATTCTTTATTGGGCGTCTCTATATATTCAATACTATACTGAGAATCTGTATGCATTCATCATCTGACTAAATGAGAAAATTTCAGTTCAGTTTCCCATCATGGAGCTGTTCAAGATTTCACGTTCCAACATCCCTTCGCCTCTTCTTATGCTTCCCATTCAACAAGAAAATAATGTTTGCCTCTTCACTCTCACAGATAAGATACAATATCAATTTGAGGCCGATATCGAAAAGCTTCAAAATTGCCGTTTTGTGGGTTCCATCTCATGGATGGTCAATTTGAGGTCAATATCGAAAAGCTTCAAAATTGCCGTTTTGTGGGTTCCATCTCATGGATGGCTAATTCCCTTGAACCAAATTCATAACATCCGTGAAGTCCATCTCATGGATGGCTAATTCCCTTGAACCAAATTCATAACATCCGTGAAGTCGAGAACGAAGTCTTACAAGTATTGGGATTATTCAGTTTCCCACTCTTCAAAAACTCTTCGACAACTTTCTACCGTAAAAGATGTTTTATCTGCGAATCCATAATCTTGTGATGCAGATTGTAACATTGCAAATTGAAGCTAGCTTTCTGCAGGCTCGGAAACTACGAATGGACGGGCTTTGATGGTGAAAGAGTCGTATCATGACATTCAAAACTTGCAGGGCAATCAGAATGAGTCAGATGTGGAACAATGGAATGTCTCGAGAAGAACACAAAATTATCAGAAACCTTAAATATAAAGCAATGTCAAAATATCAAAATAGACAAATAACTCACATGCCAGCGTCGCCACCGCCTGTCTAGCACCCAATTCTGGGAACCATAACCAGACAGCGAAGACAACTGACGAGGACAAGGAAAACAACCAGCAACACGAGATAAACGACTCGAAACAACATGAATAAGATAAAGCAAGTCTTTATGATAATAATGGAAATATCTGTAGTAATTAAAGCAGCAGTAGATCCCAGGCATCAAAGTTCACTTGACACCCTTCTTGGCAGCAGCCTTGGTCACCTTGGCACCAGATGGCTCCTTCTTGTCAACATTCTTGATAACACCAACGGCAACAGTCTGGCGCATATCCCTCACAGCAAATCGTCCAAGAGGGGGGTACTCAGAGAAAGTCTCAACCACCATGGGCTTGGTTGGAATCATCTTAACCATTCCAGCATCACCATTCTTCAAGAATTTGGGTTCCTTTTCAAGCTCTTTACCAGAACGCCTGTCTATCTTGGTCAGGAGCTCGGCAAATTTGACAGCAATGTGGGACGTGTGGCAATCAAGAACTGGTGCATAACC
>NC_036240.1:10937709-10950245 GCF_002742605.1 Olea europaea var. sylvestris | reverse complement strand
GACAACTCAATGTTAAGTACATATTGCAAATTATAACTGCAATCACTGGACATGCTCTAATCAAAACTTTTGACTCGCGATCATAAAAAGACGGAAGTTAAAAAATCTTTAACAGGGTATAAAGAATAAGAAAGAGCAACTCTGCTGTTTGAATTTCCCTACAACCTAGACAGTTATGATGAACAATTTGTTATTCATGGAGACAATAAAAACAATAACAATAACCCTTTAAAATTATTAGCCCTTAGGAAGGATACAACAATGAAAGACACAACAAAATCTCTGTAAAATGCAAAGAAGTTGCTTGAATTGCTGGAACAACATGAATAATAGTTTCTCAAAGAAGCAAAAAATATCCGAAGAAAACATTCATTGGGACTAACGGGGTTTGAACCCGTAGCATCCACCCATGTTAGGATGGGCTCTAACCAATTGAACTACAATCCCGGCAATTATATATAGTTAAGTAACCATCTGAAAGGAAGACACCTCTTTGATTTACCAATAGTTCATATTAAATTATTAAATCAACACAGAATTGGTAATCAAAGGTATCACTTTCAATTAATACGAGAACCGGTTCAGAAAAAAACAAGCAAAGCATACGAAAGCGAAAATATAAACTACTATAACAGAAGAAAATAAGATATAAAAATAATGTATACCTTGTTACAGCAGCAGATCATTTGTTTCACACCAAGTGTAAAAGCAAGAAGAGCATGCTCACGGGTCTGGCCATCCTTAGAAATACCAGCCTCAAAACCACCAGTGGTCGAATCAATGATAAGCACAGCACAGTCAGCCTGGGAAGTACCAGTAATCATATTCTTAATGAAATCACGATGTCCAGGAGCATCAATGACAGTGCAGTAGTACTTGGTGGTCTCGAACTTCCACAGGGCAATATCAATGGTGATACCACGCTCACGTTCAGCCTTGAGCTTGTCAAGCACCCAGGCATACTTGAAAGACCTCTTGTTCATCTCAGCAGCTTCCTTCTCAAACCTCTCAATCACACGCTTGTCAATACCTCCAAGCTTGTAGATGAGATGACCAGTAGTGGTTGACTTTCCAGAGTCGACATGGCCAATGACCACAATGTTGATATGAAACTTCTCCTTGCCCATTTTAGAACTCGATTTTTAAGCTGCAGCAACAAACAACCCTTAATAGTGTGAACTATAAACTGAAACATCAATTCAAACTAAAAATTAAAAAGATAACTGCATAAATAAATTAAAAAACAAATGAAAGAGTTAAAAAAAAAAAAAAAATCATTCTTGAAAAGGTAACGGCAAATATATGTAAGGAAAGCACTAAAAACAAATAAAATCTGAAAATAATCATTAAGGCAGACCAAAAAACTTAAAATAAATAAAACCTCAAATTTAAAATTTCCCAAAACCACCTAAAAAAAAAGGAAAAATTAACTTAAAAAAAAAAAAAAAAAAAAAAAAAACTATTGCACACTTAAAAAAGGCAAAACGTAAAATTAGATAAATCCACGTAAACTAGAATTTCGAAATGAATTCAGAAGAAACACCTGATGAAAAGAGATAAACTAGCTACAATACCCTAGCCTCCAAAACTAATATGCAGATTACAGAGAACAAAGCACTGAAGAAATGCTAGTTTGAGCCTATTTATAAGAAAGAGCAAAGCGGAAGAGTTAGGGTTTGTGGAGAAATCTCTAGAATAAATTTACGATATTATCCTCGGGTTAAGGAGTTAAATGACTGTTTTGTCCTTCATTGACTAGGACTCCAAGACAAAAAGTCAAATAGCATTGTGTGTGGGGTAATTTCGTAAATTTATTAGTAATAACTAACGAAAATTGGAGAGTAAGGTTTTGCTTGGGTTTTACGCGGGCTTGGTGAGACGGTGGCTGGCCGACCAGAGTCCTGAATTCGAAAAAGTATAAGCCTATAACGGCTTTAAACTTTTGGGAAAAATTCGTTAAGTATTTCATATTTTAAAATCAAGAAAACAAACTTCAAACTTCAAAAAATTAGATTTTTATTAAAATTTATTTATGATTTAATTATTTAATTATTTATTTATTTAATTAAATATATTTAAGTCACAGACCCATACAATTTGACCATAAATTAATAATTTAGTTAGTCGCTTATTATTTATTGTCACAAATCATAACTTTTATATCGCAAATTATTATGGTCAAAATTCAAAATTTTTATAAATCACAATTTATTCATCAGTCACAAATCAAAAATTTATGAGTCACGATTTATTTATTAGTTACAAATTACAAATATTATAACTCACAACTTATTATAGAGTCACAAATTAACAAATTTTTACTTCACACATTATTTTTTGTTAATATTTATCATTTTTATTGGTCATATATTGTTTATTAGTTACGGATTAATCAATTTAATGGTCATGGTCAACCAAATTATTTGTGACCATCGATGACACTTGTGACCACCACCTCACCACCGTCATCAGCCACATCACCACCAAAATCGTCGCCAACCAAA
Source organism: Olea europaea var. sylvestris (assembly GCF_002742605.1). NCBI lineage: Eukaryota > Viridiplantae > Streptophyta > Magnoliopsida > Lamiales > Oleaceae > Olea > Olea europaea. Next base: position 10,947,741 of record NC_036240.1, on the reverse strand, counting down.
AGCACCACCGCCACACTTACAACATCAAAGTAGCACCACCGTCACCATGCCCACAGCATCACAGAACCACCACCGCTACATCTCGCCCCACCCACCACAACCACAACTGCACACAGCCAACCATCGCACTTGTAGCATCATAGTAGCACATCGCCACTAGAGCCATTCCCATATCCACCATCACCACAGCCACTACCACTACCACTACCACTACCATTACCATTACCGCTGCTACCGTCACCATCCCCAGCGCTGCCGTCACCACAATATCAAAATCATCACTATTTCACAATCTCAAAAACACCAACACACCATTGTCTAACCATCTCACGATCTTAAAATAATCGTTGCAACGATCTCAAAATCACCACTACACTACCATCTCACAATCACAAATCACAATTGTGATGCTCAGATCAACGGCGCTCATCAGCAATCTAAAAATTGTCGCTACACGACTTCTCTGCACTACACAACGCCCAAAGCGACTTTTTAGTCCGACACTGCTGAGTAGTCGCTGCTGTGAGCAGAAGATTGGTGGTTTTCGATGACAACGATCCACGTGTGAGGGATAGCAAAAGAGTGTCACTATGAGCAGAAAAGTGAGAAATGAGAGAGAGAGAGAGAGAGAGAATAGGTTTGGGGGAAATGAATTAGGATTTTGAATGAAATATAGTATATTAATTAATTAATAAAACATCTTATTTTTGAACAATGAAACATCCAGCCTGATTTTAGAATTCTGAATTTTTAAAATAGGATATGGTGTAATTTCCACTAATTTTTTATGAAATAATATATATCCTAGACCATGTTTGATCCACATTATTTGGAAAAATATACATTCTTAAATAGTAATTTAATATCATTTCAACCACACATTTTTCAATAAAATAATATTATATACAAATCCGAAATTTTTCCTTATTTTTTAATCACACATTTCTCATTATTACACTTTTCAAAATTACATTTTTATAAAAATAATGTGGCTCAAACAAGGGCCTAGTTTTCAAAATTAAAGAATTTATTTTAAAGTTTGAATTACAGAACATCACACAATTAACAAATGTTATAGGCTTTTATTTTAAAGTTTCAAGCACAAAATGTCACAGTCACAATTAATAAATTTTATATATTACAACTTATTTATTACTCACAAATTATCAAATTAATTGATCACACATTATTTCTCGGTCACAAATGATAAATTTTATAGATCACAATATATTTATCGATCATAAATTATCAAATCAATAGGTCAAACATTTTTTTTAATCACAAATTACAAATTTCATAGGTCGTGAACTTATTTCATAATCATATATTATCAAATTAATTAGTCACAAGTTATTTCTCGACACAAATTATCAAACTAATTGATCACTACTTAATAAATTTTGAGTCACTATTACAAATTTAGTCGTAGTGTCACTTTTTTTAGAAAACATATAATTTATTTATCACTATTTAACCATATTATTGATCAGAATCACCTAAATAATTAATCACAAAAAAAGCCCCACTCCCACCCCACTATCGACACCAACCGAACGTTGTGCCACCTCACCAACATCACTATTTGTGACCACCATTGCCTCTTGCACCATCACCACCTGCACCACTTGTACCACCATCATTTGTAAATCACCAAAAAAAGCCATCCAAAACTTTGACTAAGCATATTAGAAAAAGAATAACCTACCGTCAAAACCCCAAAACCATCTCCGAAAATCACAAAAACTCAGCCACGTAAAATTACCCAACTTCCCGCCATGCCAAATCGCCATCCTCACTCTCCACCGCCTACATCTTCAAGTTAGAGTATGTAGGAAAATAAGTCGTTAGTGGATGAAACCAATTGTATAAGTTTTATTCAATTGCAATAGCCGACTATTGAAATTAATAACCACAAGGCAAACGATTTCAATTTATCAAAAAAAAATTTCATTTCAGAATTTTCCAATGGCTGAAAAAAATGTTTAGCAACACAAAATCAGAAATATAAGTTAACTGCAGGCTAAAACTGTAAACGATGAATCTGGAAGCAACACACTATAGAACTACAAACTGCATGAATTAAATAGTAATGCGAAAATAATCTGTAGAAAGAAAACACAAACTACAGCAGATTTCAAATCGAGGCTTGTGCGTACACAGTTTCCTTAAGACAGTTTCGCCCCCTTACCGAAGGTGCTGGAGGTTCAGTTCGAGCGGCTGTCTCCTAGGATACAACGGTAATAAGCAGAATCTGAGCACCGCGGTCCTACTTCGACGAACTGATCTAGTATCTGAACAATATCACCACAAGAACAAGACCTTACTGGACAAGGAATGCAGAAAAAAGAAACTTTGCATGCAGGAATGTAGATGAGATTTTCGAGTGTGTTAGATTGCTGGAGAATGAGCCTTTCTATAGGCATATTGCCCATTAATATTGTGACCATTGGAGTAACTTCCCATTAACACTGTGACCATTGGGAGTCCATTAGAGTTTTATCAGTTTAGAAACTCAAAAGTCATTGGAGAAGGCCAAAAAAATTTGGCAAAAATTGGGCTCTCCGATGAGGCCATTTTTGCCTTGTTCGGTCCGACATTCATGTGCGCAGGTCGTGCCCGCACCCAAGTTCAAGATCCGAAGGCCATTTCGATTCGTGATTTTCACCCCCTGCGCGCACGTGGAGAGGGCCTCTATGTTACACATCTCCAAAGCATAGCCATATATAAAGTAGTTTGAGTTTCCTTGGTTTTCCTATGTGGAATAAATACATTTTTTTCCCACAAAATCAACTTCTAATGACCAACTTTGAGCTTCAATTTCTCATTCACCCGAGCTTCATTTTTGGCAAATAAATACATGAAATCAATGTTCTCGCGGAGGAGAACACATATCAACTTTGATATTCTACATTGGACCAATGGGTTCCATCGAAAATTGTGTCAAAAGTGAGCCGCTCACTTAATTTGGTGATAAAGTTCAGCGGTTGAATCCTGCATAGGATAGGTAGGTGTTACCCTTTAAACCTTCCCTTATGAAAGCATATTTACTTTACTGGCTGACCAGTAGACGCGAAGTCCTTGAACTGTTCTGCTGTTTGTGTAAACGATGATATACCTCACAAAGGATTCTTCCTAACACAATCTAGTTCTCATTGTTATATTCGTTTTGGCCATGAACATTTGCCTGGTTCTGTGAGAGTTCTTAAGAATTGAGCCCCACACAATTCTCTTAAAAGCGACCCCACTTCTCTCTCACATAGGTGATTTCTTATCACAAGTAACCCGCATTACTTGGCTTGATTTACGACGCATAAGAATCATTAAAAGCCTATTGCTTAACCTTCAACCTTACGGGCATCACTGTTACATCATAGGAATAGACAGGAGATAATACCCCCACAGTGATTTTATCAAGTCTTTACAGTTAGGTTTTCTCATTGAACCTAGATCTTGGGATCTCTAGTCAATTAGGTTGGGTTTTCCTTTATAATAACTTATTCTTTCAAGGGCTTATGTTTCATTCCTTTCGATGATTTCATAACTAACTCTCTATTTAACCCTTTGGTTAGCGGATCCGCAATGTTATCTTTTGATCTTATATAGTCAATAGTACCATTATATATGTTACTCTATGCCCTTCCTATTGCCGATTGACTGTCACAATATATGCAAATTGCTGGCACAGGTTTTAACCATCTTGGAATATCCTCTAAGAAGTTGCGCAACCATTCAGTCTCTTCACCACATCTATCTAGAGCTATAAACTCAGATTCCATCGTAGATCTGGCTATAACCATTTGCTTAGAGGATTTTCACGATATGACAGCACCACCCAATGTGAACACATATCCACTGGTAGATTTTGAGTCTTTTATATTAAATATCCAATTAGCATCACCGTGTCCTTCAATGATTGATGGATATCTAGTATAATATAGTCCATAGTCACGAGTATATCTTAAGTACCTTAGTACTCTTACAATTCCTTTCCAGTGATCAGTTTCTAGATTACTCGTGTATCTACTCAGTTTACTGACTATGTAAGCTATGTCTGGTCTAGTACAACTGATTAAGTATATTAGACTTCCGATAACTCTCGAGTATTCTACTTGAGAGATACTTTCTTCTCTGTTTTTAGACAGATGTTGACTCGTATCTATTGGTATTCTAGCTAAGCCAGTATCATCTTTAAGGAATTTTTCTAAAATTTTGTCCACATAATGTGACTGACTTAGAACAAGCCCATTTGATATTCTTAAGATTTTCACTCCAAGTATAATATCAGCTAAACCCATATATTTCATGTCAAATCTCGAGTTTAACATATTTTTAGTGGATTCAATCATCTTATTGTCACTACCAACAATAAGCATGTCGTCAACGTAAAGACATAAGATGACATATCCATCTTTAGTGTCTTTGACGTAAACACATTTGTCACATTCATTGATTTTAAATCCACTCTCAATCATGACATTGTCAAATTTTTCATACCATTATTTTGGTACGTGTTTCAAGCCATATAGTGACTTCACCAGTTTACAGACTTTCTTTTCTTGTCCTGATGATGAAACCCCTCAGGTTGTTCCATGTAAATTTTTTCTTCTAAATCTCCATTTAAAAAAGCAGTTTTAACATTCATTTGATGTACTTCAAGATTTCGCAAAGCTGCAATCGCAAGTATCATCCTAATAAATGTTATTCTCGTCATTGGAAAATACGTATCAAAGTAATCAAGGCCTTCCCTTTGTTTCTAGCCTTTAATTACTAATCTGGCCTTATACTTCTTGATAGTTCCATCTGTTTTCATTTTCCTTTTGAAAATCCGTTTGTAGCCTAGTGGTTTGCTTTTTGTAGGAAAATTCACTAGCTCCCATGTATGATTTTGCAGTATGGAATCTATTTCACTTTCAATGGCTTCTTTCCATTGAGGTCCTTCTGAGGAATTCACTGCTTCTTAATAACTTTGAGGTTCACTTTCTAACATATAGGTCAGAAAATCAGAGCCATCAGATTTTTCTATCCTTTCCCGTTTGCTGCGTCTAACCTCAATCTCCTCTTCTAATTCTTCGTTCTGACTATTTTTAGTCATTGTCTCATATGTTCGTTTAGAGGAGCTTGCTTCCTCTTTGGATCTGTATGAAAATATTTCTTCAAAGAATGTAGCATTCCTTGATCCTATTATCGTTTTTTTGTGTATGTCTGGAATTTTTGAATCATACACAAGAAAGCGATACGCTATACTATTATGTACATAGCCAATGAAGACACAGTTTATAGTTTTCGGGCCTATCCTTACCTTCTTTGGTGGTAGAACAGCCACTTTAGCAAGACACCCCACACTTGCAAGTGTTTATAGGTAGACATTCTTCCTTTCCATAACTCATAAAGGGTCTTTTCCGATTTCTTTCGGGGCACCTTATTTAAAAGGTAATTTACTGATAACACAGCTTCCCCTCACATGTTCTGAGGTAACCCAGAACTTACGAGCATTGCATTCATCATCTCTTTTAAGGTACAATTTTTTCATTCAACAACACCATTTTGTTGCGGTGAATAAGGGGCGGTGGTTTGATGTATGATTCCGTGTTGTGCACGGAATTCAGCAAATGGTGCTTCATACTCACCACCTCGATCACTTCGCAGCATCTTAATTTTCTTGTTAAGTTGATTCTCAACTTCATTCTTATAAAGAATAAATTTCTCTATAACTTCATCCTTACTTTTAAGCAGATATACATAGCAGTATTTTGTGCTATCGTTGACAAAAGTAATAAAATACTTGTTGCCACCTCTTGTTTGTACAAGTTTTAGATCACACACGTCACTGTGAACTAAATCTAGTGGTTCTATGTTCCGCTTAATTGATTTAAACGATGACCTTATCAATTTTGTTTCAACACAAGTTTCACACTTATGTTTGGAATCGTTATTGAACTTAGGCATGCAGTCAAAGTTAGCTAGTCTTCGTAAAGTATTATAGTTGACGCGTTCTAGTCTATCATGCCACAAATTGGAAGACTTGAGCAAATAAGTAGAAGAACTTGTTTTATTCATTTTTGGTTTCACAACCATTACACTGAGTTTAAACATACCGTCAGAAACATAACCTTTTCCGATAAATATTCCACTTTTTGACAGAATGACTTTGTCTGACTCAAAAACAATGCGAAAACCATGCTTATTCAAAAGCGACCCGGACACTAAATTCTAGCGAATTTTCGACAGATAAAGCGCGTTGTTGAGAGTCAGATCCTTTCCCGATGTCACTTCAGAACCACTTTTCTTTGACCCTTGATTTCAGAAGTTGCTGAATTTTTCATGAACAACTTCTTCCCATTCTCAACAGCTTCGAACGTATCAAACATCTCTTTATCAGAGCACACATGCCTTGTAGCATCGGTGTCAATCCACCACTCTTTAGGGTTTAAACCCACCATGTTTACTTCAGAAATGACTGCTGCGAGATTCAGCTCCGACACATCTTGTGCCATGTAGTCAACCACGTTCGCTTCTTTCTTCTTCTTCGGTAATTTGCACTCCAAAGACTTGTGACCCACTTTATCACAATTGAAGCATTTCCCTTGGAATTTCTTTTTGACAATTCCACCTTTCAATCCTTGCTTGGTTCTTTTGCCACCAGATGGCCTAGACTTATTTTTGTAGTTCTTACTACTTTGACTAAACTCCACAACATTGGCTTTGGCCACACCAGGATTGAACCACTTCTTCTCGGAACTCTTGTTGTCTTCTTCGATTCGAAGTCTAACAACGAGTTTTTCGACGTTCATTTCCTTTCGTTTGTGTTTCAAATAGTCTTGAAATCTTTCCACGCGGGGGGCAATTTTTCTATAATTGCAGCCACATGAAAGATTTCACTCAACATCATTCCTTCTGCATAAATTTCGTGAAGAATCACTTGGAGTTCTTACACTTGACTGATAACAGTTTTGGAGTCCACCAACTTATAGTCTAGGAATTTGCCAACTATAAACATTTTAGCCCCGGCATCCCCAGTTTTGTATTTCCAGTCCAAGGACTACCACAATTCCTTAGCAGTTTTCATGGTGGTATACACATTGTACAGCGCATCTGCTAGGTTGTTCATGATATAATTTAAGCACAGAAAGTTCGAATGCTTCCAAGCATCAAGTGTACTCAATGCTTGCACATCTCTCTCGCCCTCATTAAGCTTTGGAGCAGTTTCAGTCAAGAATCTCACAAGATTCAAGGTGGTCAAGTAAAAAAGCATTTTCTATTGCCACCTTTTGAAATTCAAGCCATTGAATTTCTCCGATTTTTCTCCATAATTAACCGGAACAGTTACAGTTTGGCCAGTTTGGCTCACAACATGACTTGACATTCTAGTCACAGTTTGAGCCACAACGGAGCTTGGCCACATTAGAACTCACAGCCTGATTTTCCGGGAACATTTTGGGTCACATCCATATTGTTCGATTCAGTTGCCATTTCTGAAAACAAACCAAATATTAGTTCCAAGAAATCAAAATTCAGTTAAACCAAAAACCAACTCTTGTTTTCCGAATTCAGAAACTGTCTTAAGCTTGTAGGAAAACAAGTCGCTAGTGGATGAACCAATTGTATAAGTTTTATTCAATTACAATAGTCGACTATTGAAATTAATAACCACAAAGTAAACAATTTCAATTTATCAAAAAAAATTCCGTTTCAGAATTTTCCAACGGTCGAAAAAAATATTTAGCAACACAAAATTAGAAATATAAGTTAACTGCAAGCTAAAACTGTAAATGATGGATCTGGAAGCTGCATACTATAGAACTATAAACTGCATGAATTAAATAGTAATGCGAAAATAATCTGTAAAAAGAAAACACAAACTGCAGCAGATTTCAAACCGAGGCCTGTGTGTGCACAGTTTCCTTAAGACAGTTTCACCCCCTCACCGTAGGTGCTGGAGGTTCAGTTCGAGCGGCTGTCTCCCAGGATACAACGGTAATAAGTAGAATTCGAACACCGCGGTCCTACTCCGACGAACTGATCTAGTATCTGAACAATATCACCATAAGAACATGACCTTACTCGACAAAGAATGCAGAAAAGAAGAAAGTTTGTATGCAGGAATGTAGGTGAGATTTTCGAGTGTGTTAGATTGCTGGAGAATGAGCCTTTTTATAGGCATATTGCCCATTAATATTGTGATTATTGGAGTTACTTCCCATTAACAATGTGACCACTGGGAGTCCATTGGAGTTTTTTTAATTTAGAAACTCAAAAATCATTGGAGAAGGCCAAAAAAAATTGGCAAAACGCGAGCTCTCCGATGGGGCTATTTTTGCCCTGTTCGGTCCGACATTCGTGTGCACAGGTTGCGCCCGCACCCAAGTTCAAGGTTCGAAAGTTATTTCGGTTCGTGATTTGCACCCCCCTGCGCGCGCACGTGGAGAGAACCTCTATGCTACACATGATTACACATCTCCAAAGCATAACCATATATAAAGTGGTTTGAGTTTCCTTGGTTTTCCTACGTGGGATAAATGCATTTTTTTTCCCACAAAATCAACTTCTAATAACCAACTTTGAGTTTCAATTTCTCATTCACCCGAGCTTCATTTTTGGCAAATAAATATATGAAATCGATGTTCTCGCTAAGGAAAACACATATCAACTTTAATATTCCACATTGGACCAACGGGTCCCATCGAAAATTGTGCCAAAAGTGAGCCGCTCACTCAATTTTTTCCAACAGGGTCGTCACCTACGCCAGTTTCCTGCTCTATCCCTAAAATCAACATTTCAGCCAACACACTATTTCATTATTTCCGTCCACATATCAAAATTGACACTGCCACTACTACCGCCACCCTTTACTTCGGCAATTAAACAATCAACAAACTGCAGTTGCTCAACCAATAAATCTATTATCACCAAGTAAAGATTCTTTGACTTTGGAATACACTAATAGTATAGAAAGACACTAGTTGACATTTAAATCACTCATCGCCGATCAACATTGTCCCAGCGCTAGTGTCATTGCATGTGCTAGTGAGCGTCGCTATGCGCGACGATGCTCAGCCCATTGATTTCATCGAATTGTACGCGATGATGACTATGGTATTTAGAGAGATGATACAGAATAGAGAAGACAGAGATAAAATCTAATAATATGTTTATTAATAATAATAAAGCGAATTATGACCTGATTTTTGAATGATCAAATTTTAAACTTATTTTTAAATTTGAAAGTTGGAATCTATGGTAAATGTAATTTTCACTTTTTTTTTTTAATTTGAACTTCATTAGGTTCCTGTTTGGTCGGAATTAAAATCAAATTTTAGTAATATTTAATAAATGTTGATAAAATGTGTTGTTGAAAATTTGTGTATCCTATAAAATATGTGATTAAAATTAATTTTTGATTTTGATTTTGATTAAATTCAGAATTTTAATTTTACTAAACGAGGGCTAGATTTCTTTCAAGTATTGCTTATAATTTAAAAGCATATTCAAAATACTCTCTATTTTAAAAAAAATTAAATTACATTTATTTTATGTTTTAGTTTTCAATTCTAAATTTTGAGTTCATTTTTAATTTTAGTTTTGATTGTATTTTTAAAATTAAAGAAAACAAGTTTGTTTTATCATTTTGCAAAGTTGTTTCTAAAATAGAAAATGGGAAAACAACTTCATACTTTTTTATAAACTATTTTATGAAATTTTGTTCAATTGATTTGATAATTAAAAAAAAGTAAAATAATTTTATACAATATATTATCAAGTAATATATACATTTTAATGTTAATGAATCTTACAAAAAATTCTAACTACGAAAATAGAATATAAACAAATAATACGTTTCATTATTTAAAAAAAAAAGTAATAATGACGCAAGGGTGTTGCATCGTCATTTACCACCTACTCATCTAGAACGACATCAAGAGGAACTCGTGCTTTCCTCTATTAGCGTGTTTGTCTGAATTGAAAACAAATATGAAGTTATTTTAACTATACTTTCAATAAGCATAATAAAATGGGGTAAATCGTGGTGGCTTT
>NC_036240.1:10929585-10934732 GCF_002742605.1 Olea europaea var. sylvestris | reverse complement strand
CATGGACTCCTTTTTTGAAATGCATCCTCTAAGAAATGAAACCTTGTATTCATGTACTTGCTTTGATCATGGAACTCCAGGTTCTTTGACAAGGATATAGTTGCCTTTTTGTCCACATTAATCACTGTTTCTTTCTTTTGCATTAGTCCGATTTCTTTGAGCAGATTTCTCAACCATATTGCATGACAAATACAAGAAGTCACAACATATTCAGCCACACAAGTAGATTGAGTCACAGTGGTTGCTTTCTAGAATTCCAAGTGAAAGAGTTTTGCCCATAAAGAATACAAATCTAGTAGCACTTATGTGATCATCAATATCTCCGGCCCAATCACCATAACGATAACCTTTAAGCTTGTAATCATCAGAAAAGGAAAAACTAACCAATAATAGTGTTCTTTTGAGATAATGAAGTAGCCAACACCCGACGAGCCCTGTGGCTGCCCGTGTTGTATATGGATATGTTGGAATAATCAATAATTCCATATGTGGACTTTACATTCAATTGCAAAATTTTACGGGTTAGATGTATGGCTCATAATGATATTTGTGTTTGGGCTAAATTTATTAAGTGATCAGTTGGACCTTTTACACCTTACGAATTGTAATTAATATGATGTGGTAATTTTAAGTATGTGGGCCGAAAATAAAACCCTAATTAGAATTCTAATCGTAATGGAACGACTCAATTATTTCCTATATATAAAGGCTAGGTCCCCTCTCCTCTCCATATATTTTATTGGATTGCCACATTGATAGCTAATACTTTGTGAGGAGCAAGAATCGGAAGATCTTGACTGCTATTACAACTATTATTCATATCAACAATGGCTTCCGCAAGTATGAATTCATTTTATTAATTTAATTTTGATGATTCTTGATTCTTAGCATGATTAAATTAAAATTCAACAATTGGTATCAGAGCCATCATGTTAAGATCGAAATCCTTTCTGTAAAATTGAATTAATAATATGAAGACCTCCGCCTCTGTCTCTCCGCTGAAAACCACCTCCACTTTTATTTTTGGTTTCCCAATTTTCTCCAATTCCACCATGTGCAAATAAGTATATTATGCATTCATTATGTAAATGTATGAAAATAAATCCTAAAATCGAATCTAAATACACCCGTTCCCTCTCCTGCCCATGGTTGAAACTTGGTCTCCTATGCGACCTTCTTCCCGTCGCCCTACTGCAATCACCTTTTGTCGGCGACTGTGCATTGGACTCCCGTCCCCGTGTTGTGCATTTTTCTTCCTACTCTTTACCAAAGATGGAGAGATTTGTGTATTGAATTTAAAAACCCCTGTTGAATACGATTCATAATTGCGGCCGCCAGTTTGACGAATTCGTTCATATGGATTCAGTTTCCAATTGTGAATAAATTCCATTTGTTTAACTAATTGCGGCTACCACATGAAATTGGATAAGTGTTGAATCCAATTTTTTAATTGTGGAAGCCATGTGACAATGTTTATTGAAACCCAGTAGAGCAATTGTGAAATTGATTTTGATGGCCTGCAATGTTTTTTTCTTCTTGGGGAGGAGGGGGGGCAGAAGGGAAGGTGTTTGAATTTGAGTGCCATTTAGTGGGTTTTTAATATGGGCGAGTTGAAATCCTTTGAAAAAAAAATATTGTTTTCTAGAAATAGGCGGAGTCAATTGGAGATGGGGGCCTCTCTTGCAATTTATGAGTTTAGAGGCTCCTGCATGCAATTAAGAGAATAGGGTCACATTGCAATTTCCAAAAAGGACCTGCCATGGAATTTCAAATATTGAAGGACCTAGTTTTAATTTTAAATCTAGAGCCAAATTGCAATTTTCAAAAGGGAGATATTGAATTTAGATTTTAAAAGGGTTTTAAAATTATTTTTTAAATGAATTTGACCTACATTTTAATTTTCACCCGTTTAAAATTAAAAATTTACAACTTTTATATTTTTGTTGCTATTATTTGTCCATTTAAATTTCATTTTTTGTTGCCAATTTCTTCTCATAATCACATATAAATTCTTTGTCTATCATCGATTGATGATTATGATTTGTAACGTGATTATTGTTCTGTGATTGAATTTTTCATGGACTTTGAGACGATTCTTATTTTCTCACTGAGAGAGAAATATTTTGAAATAAAAAGGGTGATAGCTATCAAAGTGGTACACTCATTATTATTTATTCGATTTTCTCTAAAATAAAAATGCATATATTTTTGCCCAACAATTTTTTATTTATTGCATATAATATCTTGCCCAAAGGTGTTGTTATATGTGATATTTTTTGAAAAATGGCATAAGACAGTTAACGAGTTTACCTTGGTCTAGAAATTTCCTTCTGCCCAAAGGTGTTGGTGTTTCGAAAATCAATGTAACTTTGTTAACTGACTATATGATGTATTTTAAGAATACCTTATAGCATGTTGTATTCTAGATCCAAATGTGACTTTATGATGATGCATCTAGGCTCTTACCGTAATAAAATTCACATGTTTCGATTTAAATTACGGATTATCTAATTAATAGCCAATATTAATTACTTGGATATTTCATCATTCATTTGATTGCATGCATTATGGTTGGATGATATTAAGAGTGATATTTTATGTTTCTACATTTTATAATGCCTCATCTCTTTCAAATCAATTGTCTACTATTGAGACCTTGACTGAAAATAACTATGTGAGATGGAAACGAGACGTAGAAATAGCAGTTGGGCTTTTGAGCTTGGATTATGCAATGGAGAAAAAGTTTGAGAAACCCACAGATAAGAGTACCGTTGAATATGTAGTCGAGCATGAAAAGTGAGAAGGGGCTAACAAACTTTGTTGAAAATCATTAAGCGCTCTATATTCAATTCAATTATGGGTGCGATCCCAGACAATGAAAATGCCAAAAGTTTCATGGATACCATAGGAAAGAAATTTATTGAGTCTGATAAAGTCAAAACTGGGGATCTAATGAATAAATTGTTGAACATGAAATATGATGGTACAAGTGGTGTTAGGGAATATGTCATGAAGATGATAAACGCATCATCTAAGCTAGAGGCTCTTAAAAGTCCCTTTGCCTTAGTTTGTTTTGAGTCTTCTTTAGTACATATGCCTTTGAATTCTTAGTGGTTAGATTCGGGAGCTAGTGTTCATATTGCGAATTCCCTACAGGAGTTCACAAGTAAATGGAGGCCAAGTGAGAATGAAGTGAGCTTGAACGTTGAAAATGGAGTTCAAGTGAATGTTGAATCATAAGATAGTAAAGTTCTCTTTGGAGTCCGATTTTACTATTGTTTTGGAAAATATAGTTTTTATACCGCAAATGAGACGGGATTTAATTTCTAATTCGAAACTTGATACTTATGGTTTTACCTTCAACCTTGGTAATGGAAATGTTGAGTTATTTTATGGTTCTCGTTTGATTAGGAATGACCTTTTATACGATGGTTTATATAAATTGTCTTCGACTTCTTTTGGTAAAGTCTCTTGTGTTACCAACGTATCAAAGAAAAGGGTTTTAATCCGTGAATCATCCTCTATGTTGTGGTATAAATGATTAGGTCACTTTTCGAGGGATAGAATGAAAATATTGGTAAAAACATAGGTACTTCCCCCTTTGGACTTCTTTAACTTTGACACTTATGAGAATTGTATAAGAGAAAAAACTAACTAAGTCTACAAGGAAATATTCTAGTAGGAGTGATGATATTTTGGCCTTGATATATATTGATATTAGTGAATGTTTGCCTTCCATTATATGTGGGAACAAATACTTCATAACCTTTATTGATGATTTCTCACGATAAGAATATGTCTACCTGATTAATAATAATCCCACGCATTTGAGAAATTTAAGATTCTCAAAATGGAAGTAGAGAAATAATATGGAAAAATATTAAAGTTGTAAGATCTGATTGCGATTAGGATATTTCTTAGGTTAAGGGAAAAAATCAAGTCTGATGCCTAAACCACTTTAGAAGTGACAAATCCGAGGACTAGAATAGTTTTAATCGGAGGTTACCATACTTTTCTTTCCAAGCTAAAGTGTAAGGGATTGGTGGTAGTGAGTATTATAGCAAGTATGACGAGAGTCGTCAACACAAGTTTTTATAAGAGTGTGGAATGGTGCCCAATACACCATGCCAAAGACACCTGAGCAGAATGGTGTCTCTGAAAGACATAATCAAACTCTGAAAGGTATGGTCAGGAGCATGATGAGTAGAGCAAATTTGTCAGAGTATCTATAGGGTGAAACTTTGAAAACTGCTATGTATATTTTGAACAGAGTTCCAAATAAAACTGTTACAAAGACACCTTTTGAATTATGGACAGGACGTAAGCCAAGTTTGGCTTATTTTAAAGTTTGAAGATGTCCAGCTGAGATTATGATTTATAATCCATTTGAGAAGAAATTACACCCGAAATCAACTCCTAGTTATTTCATTGGGTACCCAGAGAGATTGAAATGATATAAGTTTTACTGTCCAAATCGTGGTACTAGAATTGTGGAGTCCATTACTGCTAAATTTCTAGATAATGATTTTGGAGATAGTAGTAGGAGTTCCAAATTGAGAGGAATTTTTGTTGAACCGAATTAAGTTGTTACAGTTCTCGTTATATAGGGAGGAGTTAGTTTTCAACCAGTTGAAGCTGTTAATGAAGAACCAAGGAACCAAGGAACTTCCAATCCCTCAAACAATGATTGAATTGGTTCCTGAGCCACAAGTTACGAGATCACGAAGGGAAATGAGATTTGTATTGCTCAGTGATTACATTACATATTTATTGAGAGCAATTTTTATGTTGGGCATATTGTTGATCATGTAACTTATAATCAAGCATTGATAAGTCGTGAGGTAGATAAATGGATAAATGTTATGGAAGATGAAATGAATTCTATGAAGTAGAATAATGTTTGGGCACTTGTTGAACTTCCTCCAGATGCTAAAGTCGTAGATAAAAGTGGATCTTTAAAAGTAAATTAGATTCAAAAGAAAATATTGAACGAAAGAAAACGAGACTGGTTGCAAAAGGTTTCACTCAAGGGAAGGCATTGATTATTTTGAAACTTTTTCACCTGTCTCGTCCAATGATTCTTTTTGAATTATCATGGCTCTTGTTGCACACTATGATTTAGAGTTTCATCAAATGGATGTTAAGAC
>NC_036240.1:10869250-10926603 GCF_002742605.1 Olea europaea var. sylvestris | reverse complement strand
ATTTAATTAATTAATTAATTAATTAAATCAGAAATACATTTTAATAAAAATCTGATTTTTGAAGTTTGAAACTTGTTTTCTTAATTTTGAAATATATCATACTTAATTTCTTTTTTATGAAATTTTCCCTTTAAATTATGTATCTACCAGAAGATCCAATGAACCTTGTAATTCAAGTATCAATGATCCAAACTTAGACAAGTATGTAAGACATTAATGCCCGTTTGATTGCACGAAAATTTTCATGAAACTTGAAATTCGAATTTCAACTTTTATTTTTGGCCTGTTTAATTGACAAATTTTTCAGGGAATTGATTTTCCATGAATTTCTAGGTACAACACCTTAAAGCGTGATTTTCCAACTTTTATTTTCCTAAGGAGTAGGTGATTTTTGGTTTTCCATCTTTTTTATTATTATTATTTTTTTCCTTTTTGTTTTTTTTTTAATTGTTGGCAATGGGAACAAATTCTATGAACATCTGTAAAAGATAATATCCCTGAAATTGACAATTTTCATATAAAACAAAGTCAAATGAACACCAAAATATAGATGATTTTTTTATCTTTTTTTTTCCTTTTTTTTTTGATTGACAATGGAAACAAATTCTAGGAACAATGGTAGAAGTATGTATCCTTTAAATTGACAATTTTCATGTAAAACAAAGCCAAATGAATACCAAAAATACTTTTACTTCAACATTTTCCACGTGAAAAATTATACCAATCAAACACAATAATTTACAATTCCCAAGAAAACAATTTCTTGGTAATTCAATTCCCTGTAATTTATTTTCTTTCTACCCAAATTCCATCTTCGCAATCAAATAGACCCTAATTTCATTAAAGGCATATGAGAAAATTGAAGCTCGTAAACTTAAAAAATAATTAGATGTCCTAAGCTCTAAGATCAACAACTCAATAATCTCTCCGCTGAATATTTATCGATGGGGTTGGATGAAAAATTGTTGTTTTATTGTGATGCAACATATAAGTCGACAATAAAAATTAAGAAGGATTGGCACTTTTATAGTTTACAAGACTTGAGGGGATACTTCGGTAATTTAGGCGAACATGATTTAAAGTCCGTAACTTTATTTGTCTTTCAATTGGTTAGTGAGCTTTAGAGTTCAAAATCAACACCAAACAAAGCACGAGCAACATAAAAGAACGAAAATGAAATTTGATCAAACTTCGGAACTCAATGCTTCTTCTTGAAATTTGGATTCATTTGCCCCAATATACCTGCAAGTTTGTGCTGTGGAAATCCAAATATACTTGTAAGTTTGTACTGTTGTGATCAACTTAAGCTACTCACATTCTTGTGAAGATACAACAATATGATATACAAAACGATATATTTAACTTCATTTCTAGAACATGAAAAGAAATCTAGGTCATTTATATGTAATAGTTGTTACCGTTTCATGTATATTTGAAAATAATTAAGAAATTACAAAACTAAAATTGATTCCTCTGGCTTGGTTCAATGACCCCATAACCCATTTCACATGCCCCTAGTAAAAACTATAAATTGAGGTTTGTGGATTTCCATGATGCAAGCTTCTCAACTGCAAAATTCATTTTTATAGCGTTTTTTACTTTCCGTTTGTTTCCCATTTATGTAAGAATGAGAATGAAAAATATAACCGTTACGGACCCCATACAAGAGATAGAAATTCAAATATGGTATGTTATTTTCATTTTAATGGAGAAAGAATGAGAAACAAATAGGGGCTAAATACTTTTAGCTATAGACCCCATTTGGAAGTGATTTTTTACCCAAAAAAATTAATTATTTGACCGTTATTTCACTATTCCAACCGTAATTTTTGACTTCTTCTCTCGCAGGTGGTCTACACTTTTCTCATAACGGTCAAAAAATCAATTTTCGAAATCACTACAGAACATACCCATAAATTCATTTCTTTTTAAACTCTTTTCTACATGAATCATTAACATTTCAGAATTTTTTGCGACGTTATTCAAAACTTTTAGAAGCAGAATTTTTGTGATATCACCATACTTAATCTCTTGTTTGCTTATTCTGCTCGAGGTGTCCAAGAATGTGATGGTTGAATTTTGCATTAAATCGAACAAAATGTCCATATTTGATTTCTTCTTTGGATGGCAACGAAATGATTGAGAAAATTAGTTTTCACAAAGTACATTTAAAATTTAGCGGGGCTAATCTAGAAGATAAGATTTGTGGAGGCAAATTACAAAAAAATTTAGTTGTGGAGGCAAAAATTGAAAACTACAAGGACTTCTTTGAAAATCTTGAAAAACATTGGACAAAATATTGAATTTTCAAAATTACTATAGGGGCACCTCCGCCCCTGTTAATGTACGTTATTATATCTAATTGCATATATGGCCGATCTGTCTAAGCAAAGATGACTTATTAAAAAAGTAAATTTTTGGACGCTGATATTTGTCGACCAATGTCTTTTCTCAAAATAAAATATAAATGTATTTAAAATATAATGTTTTTATAATCAAATGAAGTATATGTAGCACTAAGGTGTTCAAATTTAAGTTTATTGTCACTCAATAAATTATAGGAAGTCTGAATATCCGAACATTTGATATGCAAATTTATGTTGAATAAATACAAATGTAATTAGATAGTTGTTAGTTGTGTATGATTCGAATTCCTTTTCATGGTTTATAGAATTTGTGTGGAAAAAAAGTGTGTTTCATTAATTTAAATTATAAAGTTAAATTTGGAAAACATCTTGCTTAGGGTTTTATACTGATCTCTTATGCATTATCTTAAAGCTATTATTAAAGCAAGGACAGATCCGTAGTTGAGGGTGACAAATATTTTTGGATGAAGCTGTTTGCACAGCACTCTCGTTGTGCTGTTGGGCTCGCGTTATTTTTATTATGGGCATGGGCCCCTTGATGTGAGGATGTTGTGCACGCATATCGGTCCAATATTTTTTTTTGAAAAAAGCCTAATGTACAGGCCTCTCACATGCTATGTGAGGGGATGACGGGGGGAGGGGGGCGGGGGTGGGGGATTATTTAAAAAAAAAAATTACCCAACCTCCCCTTGTATTCAGTCTGACCTGTACAGGCCCTGTGAACACAGGGCCTATACAATCAGCAAAGTCCGATTATTTTTTATAAATTCGTGAATCATAATTATTAAAGAAAACCTGATCAATTTGATGCTGATTGTTTTTGGGTAAAGTCTTGTACGAATAAAGGTTTATGAGAAAAACTAGACAACTTTGCTTTATGAACTAATTCATTTAATTTTTTTATTTTTTTTATTATTATTTTTTTTAATCAAAGAACATTCCTTTGGGTTCACATCCTGAGAATTTATTTTCTTTCCATACAAATTTCATACCTGCTATCAAACTCACCCTAGATGTTCGACTACTATTTTTTTCATTGAAAATATTTTTCAACTTTTAAAAATTTACCCGATTTTCTTTGTTTTTAAGGAAAATTTTTCTTTTAGGAGTAGATTTTTTTTTGTTTTCCTCAAAACACGGAAAATATTTTCTTTTCTAATTGATTTTTTTCATGTCAATCAAACATATAATTGATCAGAACACTATTTTCTTTTTTTTTTGGTTGTATGTATCCTTGGAGAGTGAAGCTCTACAATGGCGGGTCTATCACTGAAATGCGCGGACTGCGGAACCCTATTAAAGTCCGTAGAGAAGCACAGAAGCACGTGGAGTTGACCAAGCATGCCAATTTTATTGAATCCACTGAAGCTGTGCTCAATCTAGTCTGTGCCGCATGTGGCAAGCGCTGCTGATCCAAAACTGTACTCTTTCTATGATATAATTCTCTCATTTTGTGGTGTTAATTACTTGTTCTAGTAGAAAATTTAGCACAAGGTAGTTTACTGAGATCAGTAACTAGCGTGAGCGTGTTTGTGGCTCGATTATAGGAGATTTTTTTCCAAGATCATCACTGCGCTTTCAAAAATGAAACGAAAATATGCAGTTTGTAGATTATAGGGTTTTATTGTACAGATGCTGATATATGCTAATTAATATCTTCACTTATAAAATGTAGTATATGAAGCCGAAAAACTTATGTGCAATTCACAGCTTCTGAAGCGTGCTATAGGAATTGTAAAATCTTGTACCTTGTGGAAAAGTTGCATCTATAAGTAGTTCAATCCAATTTCTAATCTATCCATATATGAAAGTCATGCTGTATATATTTTGTAATAGAGATTTGGAAGTAAAAAATTTTGTCATAGACTTTAGAGATAATTACCATAGACTTACAGAGCGTATTCAAGAATTTTGATATCCAAACTAATGTAAAACTGGAATGGACCATTGAATTAATATAAGGTCAAATAACGCAAAACCCTACTTATGAACTTTACGTTTCAAAACTAGGGTGATTAGGTTTGAAATTCTAAAATTAGGTGTTAATTATTTATTTTAAAATTAATAAAAATAAGTTTATTATAAACTAATTGTTCATTTATGTGATGCAATCTGGACAGTCCGTACACAGCATTTCATATCACGTCTCTCTCTGCACGTACTCATCAGTCATTCAAACCACGCCCGGCTCTTTATACCATAAACCACCTTTCTCTCTCTCTCTACCATACATAAACCACGTTGCTCTCTTTCTCTATCCACAATACAGAAACCACGTATCTCTCTCTCTCTAATACAGTGAAGTAACGTCTCATTTCATTTCTCTACTGCTTTCAACTGCACAATAGATCTTCGTTTATCAGAGAAATATTCATATTATATTTTAATTCCAACCATAGTAGTGTTTGAAATAGATAAAAATTGTAATGTTGGTGCGAGAGTAATGGAGAAGGATAAAGGAAAAAGAAAAAATGTTGGAGAAGACTCTTCTTCAACAAAGAAAGTTAAAATGTCGGCCTATGGCGGGAAATCCATGAAAAAGGTGAACTCCAATTTTGAGTAGTCTATGACCTGATTTGGGTATTTTGTGAAAGAAATATCATTTTGTGACCCGTTTTTGGTATTTTGTAATTTGAAGGGTTTGTGACTTATATTTATGTACTATTTGATCACTTATTATTTATTTTAATCGAATGTGTTTTCTAAAGAGCGTTGGATTGTTTGTTAATGAAATAAGTGTGGTGACTTTCTACTTCTTTGTGTTATGATATTTATGATTTGAATATGCATGTGTTGGTCACAACGAAATGTTTTTGTTGAAGGTCACAGTAACCTATTTGGTATTACAATTGTGCAGGATTGAAAATATTTAAAAAAACCAAGGAATTGGTTTTCTGGAAAGATCACCACAATAGCAATACAGAGTGTCATTATGCACTTTGTGATGAAATTTAATGTTGCCCAAAGGAAAATTTTAGAAAACACGTCTCTCCTACTACATGCATTGTAGGGAGATAATTGTGCAGCCACAATTGATTCATCAAGTTTTAGTACGGGAGGTTAAGCAACTGATCAAGCAGGAGATGTAGTTTAACCTGAATGGGAGATATATTCGTTTCTCAATTGCTGGATTCTATCTTTTAACGGGATTGAGGTATGATAGGGTCGATAGTTGATTGGTGTTAGATGAAAAATCGTCTTTCATGAAGGACACATATTTTAGGGATTTAAAAGTTGTTACAAGTGAAGATGTCAAAAGAGTATTTATTTCACTGGATGATGCACTAGACCATGATATTGTTAAGATTGGGATTATTTATCCCATCACCTTATATTTATTTGCTACATCATATCCGAAGGTGATGGATCAATACATTTTTGCATTTTTAGACGATTTTACCACTCTTGAAACATTTTATTGGGATAGATATTTGTTTGAGACCACCTTATCGTCACTAAGAAAGTGACTATCAAAACAAACTAGTCACTATAGATTGATAGGTTTTTTAGTGGCTTTCCAAGTGTGCTATATGAGTGCATACTTGCACTTGAGGAAATATGGCCATAAAAATTTGTAAGAAATATTCACGTATAATGAATTGGACTATGCACAAACATCATTCAGGGACAATGTTGGAGGACAAAGTATTTGGAAGTGAGAATGTAAGGTCTCAAATACATTTGAATTGTTATGTAATCATTTGGCTAATTATATAAATTTAAAATGACATATGCTCAATATTTTTCCATCGTATGTGAAACAGGTTGTGATAAATGACATTGATCCATATGAAGTTGAGCTCACAATGCCATATATGACATATTCTAAATATGAACTTCACATATATTATGTTATGAAATATGATTTGTGATCTGAAGTATGAATATCGTATTTCTAAAGTGACACATCTCTTATGATTGTGACTTGAAACAAATGACTTGTGACTTTATTCATTCTTATATATGTTGTGACTTGTAAATGTGATCCGAAATGTGTTACTTGTGACTTTCTTCAGTTTAATGGAACATTTATTGTTTTATTATAAATTCTGACTGATTGTCATACACTAATTTAAGAAATGTTGTTTTTATATTTTTTAGTCAGGAAGATACACCTGCACTTCCATCATTTGGACTACTAGTGAAGAGAGTACAAAAGCCATCGAAAACTTTGCAATCACCTTTCGTTAAGGTTGATCTACGTCATGCCGCTACTGGATCAAAATCTAACTTTGGAAAGGTCGTGTTCCAAAATTATTCGAAGGGAGTTGATAGTACAAATTTGAGTTCATTTTAGAATTGGTTTGACAGATGATACAAGCTCAAGACCAGGTAAACTAAATGTAGATTTTAAGTGTTTTTGAGTGAATTGTAACTTTCTATTATTTTTGTGACCATAGCACTGCTGGTCACAAACAGAAATAAATCGATCACAATCTTATTTATTTGTTTGGTGAGTGCACTTGGTGGCATGCGTTGATCAATTCTAATTCATCATTGAGCTACACTGTACAGTATTGTCACCATTTTCCACATATGCATAGTAGTTCACATTACTTTTGTATATTTTTGTTACTACAGCACTTGGATGCATGCTTTCATTATATAAAACAACTTGCCAAGTTCGGTAAAGGTGTAAAAATGAAAGCTACAACTACATACTGTATATTTGATATAACAATCCAGTCGTCACACTCCAAATTTATTCAAAACCCAAGCATTATCATTGAAAAGGATGAGTTAATCAAAACCATCAATGGTGAACGGTTATCATTTAATACTATTTGGAGAAAAGTTGAATCTGTGTTGATTCCCATTATGCCTACAAATCATGCTCATTGGATGCTAGGACAACTTGACATTGCTAACAATGTCCTTTATATATATAATTTAAACAGCAAATCGTATAAGGACAATAAGGATTGTGAAGGGATTTTACCACTTGTGAAGACTCTTACACACCTGTTAATCTTTATCGGGCTATAGACGGAAACTAGTGATTGTATTGGTGACAAATTTGGACACCTGCATATTAACATTGTCCGTGGTTTACCTCAGCAACAAAATGGGTAAGTCTCCCTACGGGCATTGCAAGTTTTATCATTTTCTATCAACATTTAGTAATACTTATGGTTTGTCTTATTTAAATATTGTCATAATTGTGGTGTTTTTGTAATAACGTATGCACAGTATTTGTTGCACAATGATCTTGCCAAAATGTCAATTTCATTTGATGCTTGGAATGCCAAACTTGAAATTGTGGCGTTGCTATTTCAAAAACAGACAACTGAGACAGGTTGAAAGGGAAAATTCGAAGTCATGTGAATGAACTCCAGTTGACGGCATTGTTTTCATGATGGATTAGAATGATAGTTGTTCAAAATCGGAGAAACAAATGTTTTTATGATGTAGTCGATAGATGTTATCTTTGTAATATATTTTGAAATTGAATTCGAACTTATTTTTGTCAATTGGTACAAGGTGAAAGTACTTGTTTTTTTTTTTGTGAATGATTTTGTTTATATCATCTAAGTTTTTTATGGATGTAAAAGTTTATATTTGCACGGTCTGAACAGGTCACAAATGATCACATATGAGTACTTTGTTATATAACTGTAAGTCACAGATCGTCACAAATAGCAATAGTTGGTTAATTTGCATGATTTGAACAGATGGGCACGAATAGCAATAGTTGGTTAACTTGTTACATACAAACAGGTCACAAATGCTTAACATGTATGATTAATACTTTTACAAAAAAAAAAAGTAAGCACAGAATCGGTCCCATCTAGTGGAAGATGACATACAGAGTTAGTTTGAACACACAAGTCAATAAAATGTGAATTTTATTCATTGTAGATCCCTGACAGCCATAGTTAAACAAAAAATCTAGAGCTTATTGATGAGTGATATTTCATTCTTCATATCAAGGCCACTAATCTTATTATTTAGTTGATTCTCATGTATTTTATAGGTGCTAACATGTGGTTTTCATGCTATGTTGAAAGATGGATGAAGTGGAGAAACAAGTGATAAAAGAGTCCAAATGAAAGAAATAGGCAAAAGTTGGTGAAATTGGATGAAAGGACCAAAATGTAAGAGATCCAAAGTTCGAGGACTAAGGTACACATAATCAAAAGTTGTGTCGAAACTTGGAATGAAGATCCGAGAGTTCTGGAAGCCAATTGGATGAAGAAAGATGTCAAAGAGATCAAATTTAGTCAAGATATGATCATAAATCATTTTCCAACCGAAAAGTTTTGCACTGGATTTTTAGTCTCACATTCAGACCCATTTTCGACATAGCAAATGATCGAATTGGAGAATGATGCCCGAATCAAAGTTGTAGCCCTTTGAATTACCTTTTCAACGCATTTTGAATCACCTCAATCGGATAATGGAAGAAAGAATTATGATAAAAATATTAAAAGCTGTCCAGTGCAACCGAAGTGGTCACGAGCGCCCAGGCGCTATCCCTCAGCGCCTAGGCGCCATGCTGCTGTAATTTTTTACAAAAAGTCAGCGCCCAGGAGCCGCTTTGCGGGAGTAATTTTTTTGGATTTTTACCATTCTTTCTCGGCCCAACTCATCTCCAAATCTTTCCAAAACTCCTACACACTATAAATACATTCCAAAGACCTAATTTCAGGGGGTTGGACGGCTGAAGAGAAAGAGGCAAAGGAAACATCGATTGAGAGGAAATTCACCAGATTTGGAGAAGAAATCAAACAACAAACTGAGTTTTTCTTATCTTTTTCTTCTCCATGCGATTTCATTTGTATTTTATTGTGTTTCTCTTCTCAATTATGAACTAAACTTTTAAATTTAGAGTTTGATATAACCTATTTGAGACATGATTTAATTTCTTTATAGTATTTCCATTTAATTTTCCAGAATTGATTTGTATTTTTCTTGCTTAATGCTTTCAGTTGCCTGATCACCAATTGAATGAATTGATGTTCTAAATTTGACGCTCGAAAGAGGGAAATTTAGGTGTGATCTAAAAACAATATAACCTAGATTTGTAGGTTTCGAGAGAAAGTATGAATCTTTGAGGGTAAAACAAGAACCAAGTGCATGATAATTTTTATATATTTAATTCAAAATAGAGATATTGGGGTTAAAATATAGAGATATGTTCTATTTGACGCTCGAGAGGGGGAAATAGAATTAATTTAGGATTATTGCTTATGAATTCGGGAAATAGTTGATGGAAATATCTATAGGGATTGAGAATTATGTCGAGAATACGGTGAAATCACTCTCTAAACATTACGTAATTTTGATGTAATCTTTAGAAATTGCCTCACTTTTATTGCATTATTTAATTCATTGACATTAGTTTAGTATTCAAACATCAATTTAACACCCGATTGTTTAAATAAAGTAAACGCGGACACAATTATAGTACTCGATGGAAGTCGAATATCAATCCATGTGGGTTCGACGCTTTTCAATTCTTTAATATACTATAAAACTTGACACCGTGCGCTTGCAGTATAAAATCACGTTACATAAATCGCGTGGCAAGTTTTTGGCGCCGTTGACGGGGATTGATTCATTTGAATTCAATTGATATTATTACCAATCGGCGTTCATTTTACTTTAGATTTTTATTTCTATCGTAATATTTAATTTAATTTTATTCTTTTTGTGTATATCTTTAAAAGCTTCCTTGTGGTTATTTTCAATTGTTTATACGAAGTGCGAGAAATCTAGATCTACTACCTGTTGATCCTGAACCAGAACGCACATTTCGCATTCTGAAAGGCATACAAAGAAACGGACGAAAAGCAATGGCAGAACAGGATGCTAGAGCAGCCAATGAGGATAACCAACAAATGGCTATTCGGGACTACATAAGGCCAGTTGTCAATGACAACTATTTCGGCATCGCACGCCTAGCAATTGCTACAAACAATTTCGAATTGAAGCCAAGGTTGATACATATGGTGCAGCAAAATCAGTTTGGGGGTGCTGCAATAGAAGATCCAAATGCTCATCTTGGATCCTTTTTTGGAAATTTGTGACACGGTGAAGATGAATGAGGTTACTGAAGATACAATTAGACTCTGCCTATTCTCATTTTCTTTAAGGGATAAAGCAAAGGCTTGGTTCCAGTCACCACCGTATGGCTCAATTACAACTTGGGATGATTTGGCTCAGAAATTCCTCACCAAGTACTTTCCACCTTCTAAATTAGCTCAACTTTGCGGTGAAATTAGCCAATTCAAACAACTCGACTTCGAGCCATTCTATGAAGCCTGGGAATGATTTAAAGACTTGTTTAGGAGATGTCCTCAACATGGGTTCCAGAAATGGGTGCAAATTGAGATATTTTATAATGGGTTAAATGGGCAGACAAGGACTATGGTAGATGCAGCTGCGAGAGGCATTTTAATGGCTAAAACAGTAGAGGTTGCATATGCTTTATTGGATGACATAGCCACCAACAGTTACCAATGGCCAAGTGAGAGATTGGGTGTAAAGAAAGTAGCAGGACTTCATGAAGTGGATCACATCACCGCACTAGCAGCTCAGGTTGCATCACTCACAAATCAGATAGTCACGCTTACCTCTCAAGGAAATCAACAGAAGGTGAATTCAGTCATAAGTACTTCTTCATCACACCAAGAGACAGAGGTTGCAAACGAGCAGGCACAATATCTCAACAGTAGAAACTACAATCAAAGAGGAAGCTACCAAGCTAATCACTATCATCCAGAGTTGAGGAATCACGAAAACTTGTCATATGGCAACAATAGAAACACACTTCAACCTCCACCCGGATTAAACACTCAGAATTCTGATGGGAAACCACCCTTGGGTGACATCCTTGGGAAGTTCATTTCTGAGACAAGATCACGCTTCAACAAAGATGAATCACGGTTGGATAATATTGAAACACGTGTCCAACATGGGAGCCACAATGAAGAATCTTGAAGTGCAAATTGGCCAATTGGCTACCTTAATGAAGTCTTGGCAAAAAGAAAAATTTCCCAATGACACTGAGGTTAACCCACGGGAACACTGCAATGCGATCACCCTAAGGAGTGGTAAAATGGTTGAAGAAAGCAAACCTAAGGAGATTATGGTGCCTACATCGGATGTCATAGTTACAGAGGAAAAGCAGAGTGAAAGGCAGAAAACTGAGGCAGAGGGTACAAAGATCTATAAGCCTTACTCGATCTCATTTCCGAACAACCCACCAATCTTGAAGCCCCCATTACCATTCCCGCAGAGGTTCATGAAGAAGAAATTTGATGACCAATTTGTAAAATTCCTGGAAGTCTTCAAGAAAATTCACATCAACATTCCCTTTGCAGAAGCTTTGGCCTAAATGCCTAACTATGCCAAATTCTTGAAGGAATTGATGTCAAATAAGAAGAAGCTGGAGGAGTTCGAGACAGTTAAGCTGACAGAGGGATGTAGTGACATATTTCAAAAGCTCCCTCACAAATTGAAAGATTCGGGCAGCTTCAACATCCCGTGCAATATTGGTGCTATCAAATTTGATAGGGCACTGTGCGACCTTGGAGCTAGTATAAACCTAATGCCCCTATCAGTGTTCAAAAAGCTGGGTCTTGGAGAAGTGAAGCCCACAACCCTCACTTTGCAACTGGCGGACAGATCGATCACATATCCCAAAGGCATGATTGAAGATGTACTGGTGAAGGTCAATAAGTTCATCCTTCCTATGGACTTTGTGGTGTTGGACATGGAGGAGAACGAGAAAATATCGTTGATTCTTGGTCGACCTTTCCTATCTACTAGAAGAGCATTGATAGATGTCCAGGAAGGAAAATTGACACTGCGGGTTAATGAAGAGCATGTGACTTTCAACATCCATCAAGTAGAAAAGCCTCAAGAAAAAGTCAACATTTGCAATATGGCCCAATCGGCTGAAGCAGTTTTAGGTCACAGAGAAAAAAAAGAAGTGTTCTATGACCCTTTAGAACAATATATGGCTCTCAATTACTTAGTAAGGGATGCATCTACTGATGGCAAATACTCGGGAGCCAAAGAAGTAGTGGATTTCATATTCACCCAAGAAGCTGATCCACCTGACAAAAAAGAAGGCTATGTGGCTAAGCCTTTGAAATCTCTAAACATTGCCAAACCAAAAGAGGTTTTGCAAACTACATCGAGATTCAAACCGCCTGATTTTATTGGCCATGCTACGGTGAAGTAGAATGCAAAGCCGAGAGTAAAATTCAGAAACAAGACAGATGCTCCACCCGAAGATGCACCGTCGACACCTTGGTTGAGTCAAGCTAGTAACTATAAAGAAGCGCTTATTGGGAGGCAACCCAAGCTTTCATCTTTATTTATTTATTCTGTTTTTGAATTTTAGGATAATTTATTTTATTTCAGAGTTGTTATTTAGGAATTCATCGACCCTACCCGTCCCTTAGGTTTTTGAAAAATCAAGTTGTTTATCGATGTTTGAGCTAAGTACCACTTGTTCCATGAGTTTAATATCTACATTGTGATTTTTCAGGAACATGACGTCGCAGATCAATCAAACAACATTGACAAGGAGAAGCTGGATAAATCTCAAGTTTGGGGGGAAAGCTAGAAGAAACGTCCATCAAATTCAACATTAGTGCACCAAACCATCGTTGGCAATTCAGACAATTCAGGGAAGTCCTCCTCTTTTTCTTTTAATTTAACATTGGGGACAATGTTTAATTTCAGTTTGGGGGGAGTGTATTATAAATTGTCTAATTGCCTAAATTTTTTGGTTTTGCCTTATTTGTGTGCAATTTTTTTTCTTTGTGTGTTTTTTAAAAAAAAAATTTATTTGTTTGTTTTTTTCTATTATTTATTTATTTAATTTTTATTTGTGTGCATTGTCAAATAAAAACAAAAATTCGTGTGTTGCATGCTTGTGTGAGTTAGAAAGCTTTGCCGGCAATGATATATATTATTGAGAACATACATTAGTTCATGGATTATGAATAGGTTATGTGTATTTGAGTTAGATTTTTGCTTGTTCATGTGAAACGGAAAATATCTTTGCACGTGAGTTGATGGTGGCGTTGTACATGAGTAGGTGGATTGACATTTATAGGTTAAAATAGAGAACTTAGATACTGAAACCCAAACAACCATTAAACATCACAATACCCTTAAACCAAACTTAGGATATTTGGATGATTGCACTGTTGTAGGGAAATTTAGAGATAAATGTGGATTCCGTGCATGCTAAATTTTGTGTGGATTGTCTGATACCAATAGGATGAAAATTGGGTGAAAACCTTAAGTTAGAGGTCGATTTTCCAGAATAGGTGTTTAATAAGGGGCATTGAACTAATCATCGCATGAAAAAAAAAAAAAGATTCCAATGAGGAGAGCTTAATGGCCTTGATATGAAGAATAAAATATCACTCATCAATAAGTTAATTATTTAGTTGATTCTCATGTATTTTAGAGGTGCTAACATGTGGTTTTCATGCTATTTTGAAGGATGGACGAAGTGGAGAAACAAGTGATAAAAGAGGCCAAATGAAAGAAATAGGCAAAAGATGGTGAAATTGGATGAAAGGACCAAAATGTAAGAGATCCAAAGTTTGAGGACTAAGGTGTACATAATCAAAAGTTGTGTCAAAACTTGGAATGAAGATCCGAGAGTTCTGGAAGCCAATTGGATGAAGAAAGATGTCAAAGGGATCAAATTTAGTCAAGATATGATCATCAATCATTTTCCAACCGAAAAGTTTTGCACCGGATTTTTAGTCTCATATTCAGACCCATTTTTGACATAGTAAACGATCGAATTGGAGAATGATGCCAGAAGCAAAGTTGTAGCCCTTTGAATTACCTTTTCAACGCATTTTGAATCACCTCAATCAGATATCGGAAAAAAGAATTATGATAAAAATACTGAAAACTGTGCAGTGCAACCGAAGTGGTCATGAGCGCCCAGGCGCTATCCCTCAGCACCTAGGCGCCATGCTGCTGTAATTTTTTACAAAAAGTCAGCGCCCAGGCGCCGCTTTGCGAGAGTAATTTTTTTGGGTTTTTACCATTCTTTCTCGGCCCAACTCATCCCCAAATCTTTCCAAAACTCCTACACACTATAAATACATTCCAAAGACCTAATTTCAGGGGGTTGGACGACTGAAGAGAAAGAGGCAAAGGAAACATCGATTGAGAGGAAATTCACCAGATTTGGAGAAGAAATCAAACAACAAACTGAGTTTTTCTTATCTTTTTCTTCTCCATGCGATTTAATTTGTATTTTATTGTGTTTCTCTTCTCAATCATGAACTAAACTTTTAAATCTAGGGTTTGATATAATCTATTTGAGACATAATTTAATTTCTTTATAGTATTTCCATTTAATTTATCAGAATTGATTTGTATTGTTCTTGCTTAATGCTTTTAGTTGTCTGATCACCAATTGAATGAATTGATGTTCTAAATTTGACGCTCGAGAAAGGAAAATTTAGACGTGATCTAAGAACAATATAACCTAGATTTGTAGGTTTCGAGAGAAAATGTGAATCTTTGAGGGTAAAACAAGAACCAAGTGCGTGATAATATTTATATATTTAATTCGGAATAGAGATATTAGGGTTAAAATATAGAAATAGGTTCTATTTGACGCTCGAGAGGGGAAAATAGAATTAATTTAGGATTCTTGCATATGAATTCGGGAAATAGTTGATGGAAATATATATAGGGATTGAGAATTATATCGAGAATACGGTAAAATCACTCCCTAGACATTACGTAATTTTGATCTAATCTTTAGAAATTGCCTCACTTTTATTGCATTATTTAATTCATTGACATTAGTTTAGTATTCAAACATCAATTTAACACCCGATTGTCTAGATAAAGTAAACGCGGACACAATTATAGTACTCAGTGGAAGTCGAATATCAATCCCTGTGGGTTCGACACTTTTCAATTCTTTAATATACTACAAAACTTGACACCGTGTGCTTGCAGTATAAAATCACGTTACATAAATCGCGTGGCACTTATTTAATTGTCTTTTATGCTAGAAATGGTCACAGATGGTCACAATCATTACAAACAGAGTCACAATCAATGTCTATTCACACAACCCTTTCTAGAAATATGCAACATCATGAGATATAATGTAAGTTCAATGCATAAATCTGTCAACTCATATAATCCAACCAATACATAGTTCGACAATAAAATGAAGCAATTTGCAATTATAAAGAATATTATTGTGTAAAAAAATTATACTAAGCTATTTGAATTTTTTTGGATCTTTCTTTATTTTCAATTTTATATTATTCTGGTTAGGTGGCACCATGTTCTTTCATGTTTGACGATTGTGACATGATTTATCGCAACTTCCACATTTCACAACTTGTGATCTCTCACATGCTGGCTTCTTTCTCTTTTTAGAAGGCCGTCCAGAACTTTTCTTTTGATTTGGAGCAAGTACAACTCTATTACTCACATCCTCTAGTAAATTCCATTATGATTTATTATCTATAGGAAAGACAGTCTCTTTATAGGTATTTAGATATGCTTCTCTTGTGTAATACACGAGCAAGTCATACACATCCAGTTTCAATGTTGCTATCACAGCCAGTGCATGTGAACATGGAAGTTGATCCACTTGAAACATTGTACAACTACATGTATGTTGAATTATATCAATCATGTACGATGAAGGATTATCTCTCACTTCAAACAAAGTGTGACTTGTAGGTGAAACTTGAAAATAAAAAATATTTAAAGTTATTCTTGTGATCAACATAATAAACATAGTTTTTCAATTTTTACCTTTAGATTTCTCACATCATTGCTCATTTTCCTCAACAGTTTTTCATATTTTGTTGCAAGATTTGTAAAGATACTATGTGCGTCATCTCTATTTTTGCAAACTCAAGATTAGATTGTTTGCCTCAATGATTCTAGAAGTGCTTCAATGGGGTAATTTTTTACCACATCCGTGACTACATTAACAGATTTTACTATGTTTGTTTGATGCCATAGTAGAGTATCTATTGGTCGACATGTGCAATCTTGACCATTTTTCATACCCAACATTAACTACAAAATAATTTTAGTTATAAGATAACGAATTCAAGTACATGTCACATATGATCACAGTTAACTCTAAAAAGTTCATAGATAGTGAGTATTATCACACAACAAATCACAAATGGACACATTCATAAAACTATATTATGTTTCAATTGTAAATGAGGCCATATGCTAAATATTCAATGATATATTTCATTTATAATCATGTTTCAATTTCATGTAACAATAAATGAAATATAGTTTGTACATTAAACATGGATAATCATAGATATTCATAGAAATTTCATAACATCATAGAACAAGTCACAGGAAGTCATAACATATGTTTCAGAATCACATAACAAATATTCCCTGATCTCTTCATTTATTGAGTCCAGTTGCTCCATTTGGTATTCAAATTTATCCATTGTATAAGCTCCTACTACATAATTGAATGCATTTGTGACATTGTGACATGATTTTGCGTAATGAGTCTTTAAATTTTTCAGCAAAAGGTATGAATAGATCCCATGCATTGTCTCTGGATGTACAAATTCAATATCATTTCTTATGCTATTGTTTCTATCAGATACTATACATAATTTGTCTCTAGATCCATATGCCTCTTCAACATCTCAAGAAACCATCTCCATGACTTATCATTTTTAATATCCCCAATTCCAAAAGTTAGTATGAAGATATTGTTGTTTGCATCTTGTGTACAAGCCGTGAAGAGTGTACTCCCGTAGTGGCCTTTTAAATATGTATCATCAACTATAATGACTGACTTACAATATTTCCAACTAGTAATCAATGCACCCAAAACCATAAAATAATATTTAAATCTATCTAAATGATCTGTTTCTATTCTTGCGATTGTCCCTATGTTCATATATTGTAACATAAAAAATAAGGAAACAAAAACTAAAACGATGTTAAGAGATTTTCCCAAGATCATTACTGCACTTTCAAAAATGAAACGAAAAGTGCAGTTTGTGGATTATGGGGTTTTATTGTACAGATGTGGATATATGCTAATTAATATTTTCACATATAAAATGTAGTATATGAAGTTGAAAGAGTTATGTGTCGATTCACAGCGTCTGAAGCGTGTTATCGGAATTGTAAAATCTTGTACATTGTGGAAAATTTACATCTTTAAGTAGTTCAATCCAATTTCTAATCTATCCATATATGAAAGTCATGCTGTGTATATTTTGTAAAAGGGGTTTGGAATTGAAATTTTTTGTCATAGACTTATGGAGCATAGGAAGAATTTTGATGTCCAAACTAGTGTAAAACTAGAATGGACTATTGAATTAATATAAAGTAAAATAACGCAAACCCTATGTGGGAACTTTATATTTTAAAACTAGGGTGATTAGATTTAAATTTCTAAAATTAGGTGTTAATTATTTATTTTAAAATTAATAAAAATAAGTTTATTATAAACTAATTGTTCATTTATGTGATCCAATCTGGACGGTCCATATTTCAATCACACGGCATTTCATATCACGTTTTTCTCTGCAGATATTCAGCCATCATTCAAACCACGTCGGTCTCTTTATACCATAAATCGCCCTGCTCTCTCTCTACAGTGCAGAAACCACGTCGCTCCTCTCTCTCTCTATCCACAATACAGAAACCATGTATCTCTCTCTTTCTCTCTCTCTCTCTAATATAATGAAGTAACTTCTCACTCTATTTCTCTACCGCTTTCAACCGCACAATAGATTTTCGTTTATTGGAGAAATATTCATATTACATTTTAATTCCAACCATAGTAGTGTTTGAAATGGCTAAAACTCGTAGTGTTGGTGCGAAAGTAATGGAGAATTAAAGGAAAGAGAAAAAATGTTGGAGGAGATTTTTCTTCAGCAAAGAGAGTTAGAATGTCGGTCTATAGCGTGAAATCCATAAAGAATGTGAACTCCGATTTTGTGACCTATTTTTGAGTAGTTTGTGACCTGATTTGGATATTTTGCGAAGGAA
Source organism: Olea europaea var. sylvestris (assembly GCF_002742605.1). Taxonomy (NCBI): domain Eukaryota; kingdom Viridiplantae; phylum Streptophyta; class Magnoliopsida; order Lamiales; family Oleaceae; genus Olea; species Olea europaea. The sequence goes on along the minus strand of NC_036240.1, from coordinate 10,908,223 downwards.
ATATCATTTTGTTACTTGTTTTAGGTATCTTGTAATTTGAAGGGTTTGTGACTTACTTTATGTACTGTTTGATCAACTACTATTTATTTTAATAGAATGTGTTTTCTAAAGGGTGCTGAATTATTTGTGAATGAAATAAGTGTTGTGACTGTCTATTTCTTTGTGTTATGATTTAGAAAAAATTGTGAACAACTATTTATGATCTGAATATGTATGTATTGGTCACAACGAAATGTTTATGTGTTGAAGGTCACAATAACATATTTGCATTACGATTGTGCAGGATTGAAAATATTTAATAATACCATGGAATTGGTTTTCTAGGAAAATCACCACAATAGCAATACATAGTGTTTTTAAATACTTTGTGATGAAATTCAATGTTGCCCAGAGGAAAACCCTAGAATACACATTGTGACATTATTGATTGATTGCAACTTGAAATTGAGGAATGACAGTGAAATTTTCATGATTTTGGAGAGTTTTTGGCGAACTCATTGTGTAGAGGGAGAGAGTTTTTGGGGAACATGTTGTGTAGAGGGAGGAAATCGTGTTTGATTATATGTGGAAAGTAATAAATATATATAAATATGTAATTAATTAATTTGTAGGAGATTAGTATTTTTTATCCAAATTTAGTGTATATTATATTAAATAATTATATATTTAATATTTTAATTTATCACCTGACTTGTGAATGTTTTAAGAGAGTTTGTCAATTGTGAAATATGTTTCTATATTGTAATAGTTATGTGGTTTTCCCTTAATATATATTAAAATTTTTGCCAATTGTTGGTGCATAATGGTTATACCAATTACATAGGAAAAAATAAAGGAATAATTGCAGTTGGGGTCCCAAACCTTTTAAAAAATTGCAGACTTTCTCGTAACTTTTCATTTGTTATAGCTGTCACCCCCAAACCTTTAAAAATGTTGTGAATGAAGCCCCAATGGATGGATTTCATCCATATTTTTGTTAGCTGACCAAAAAATTGGACTTTGACCACATATTAATCAATTATAAAAGGACAAAATGGTAAATTTATATTTCTCACATTAAAAAAACTTAAATAAAAAACAAAAGGAAAAAAAAAAGAAGAAGAAAACAAAATAAAAAGGAAAAAAATTTTCTGCATCCCCACCCCCAACCCAAAAATTACACGGTTCTTCAGGGTCTTCCCAAATCTTGCTACCCATTTAATCGTCGTGCCCTTATTGAGCCTCAAGTCTCCAAAGGCAACTCGACTCATAGATCAATTATCACGTCGAACCCACGAAGGATTTGGGTCTTAGAGTTCTGACATTGGGCCAGGTCAGGCAAAGAAGCCCTGTATGGCGAAATGAGATCCTGAAGAGACTTGAAGAGTGTGAAAACAAACGAAACACCGTCTTCAAACTCCAAGTCGGAGGCGGAGATTACCCTATCCACATGGAGGAGGACTGAGTCCGTCTGAAGGACAAGGAAGTTGAACCGCTTGGAAACGCATCGGCAACGAATGAGGGACTTAGTGTTAGATATGTTGTTGAAGATGAGGATTACAATTGGGTCGACTATGCATTCGAAACAATAGAATTTGGATTCATTCGGCTAGTGGGCCTTTTTTTCCTTTGCTCTAAGAATTGAATTGAACAAGGAGAATTGTAAACTGTAATTACGAATCTTCTACAATCCAAGCGTTTATTCAAAAATCACATCAAAAAATTGAGTCGAGAGTGTAACGACCCAAATTTTTTAATATTTAAATTGTTACTAAAAATTTCATTTAAACTTAGAGAAAAAATGGCATGCAATAAGTATAGAATTATGTAACGGTACTTTACTCACTGTTATATATAATAATTTCATATTCTTTAATTTAAAAAAAAATTGAGGATTTTCCTATGCCATATCATATTTATTTCTTAATTAAATAAACATTTCAAATATTTCAACATGAAATATTTTCCCGACAAATATTAAATAAAATATATGGAAAAACATAACCAAATAAAACGTTTTCCAAACCATAAATAACAAATTCACATAATAATAAAATTAAAGTAAATAATGCAAGTAAAATCTATAGTCACGTTACACCGGATTTAATTTATTAAGTCCAATGAATCCAAGTAAAACAACTGCGCCTCATCGCCCGCTAATCAATGACCCGTTGTAACCTGTGAGAGCTAAGAAAAATGGTAAGTACATAAGAATATTCAGTAGGACGCAAAATAATGGTGCAATTCCAAATAAAAGATTTAAACATATGTCAAAAATAACATACCGTCGTCATATTTTCAAAAATTGATAAGTGCTAAATAAATATCATATATTCGGTATCAGATGGTCATAACGCACTTCTCATATCAAATCTTTAACTTTCATTAGCATAATAATTTAACAACATGAAAAAAAAAATTAAAGGGATAAAGTCAACTGCACCACGTTAGATCAAATAAATTTTTGAAAGAAAACCAAGAGATTCCTTTAAATTTTCTTTCCGACAATAGACATGAAACCTGCTACTGCCTATTTACTCTGCCTAGCCCTGAGATGTCCTTTTCTGTAGTATAAAATATTTACCTTCATGGGGTAGATATATAGGACAAAACATTGATAAATTTCCAGTGCAATTGGGATTTAAAGCACCATGTCCCACGAGCAAAAATAGTTGGGTAGCAATAAATTTGAAAATTTTATCACAGTCCACTAACATTACAATTTATCTTAACAAAACCAAAACAAAAACAAAATTTGAAATATGATTGATATTTCTACAGGTAGCTGTCATTCATAAATCTTTAAATTAACTTAATCAATTATAATTTAAGATAATATCTTTCAATCTCAATAATTTGGATTTAACTTATCCGAAATAACTATTTCTCGAGTCCATGGTGCATCATTTAATGCGAACTATCTATCGAGTTCAATATTGATAAAATAAAACTAGCTCTATCAAAGTGTAATTATTTGATCCAAAATTATTAGAATTTAAAACATATTCTACTTTAACCCTTCAACCTTCTAAAATATAAAATATAGCATCTAGAAAAAAGAAGTTCTATTCTATAAAGTTTTCGAGACTTTAAAGAGAGGCCGAGGCACGAGCAGCAATGAGAGGCAGAAGAGACGAGAGACATAATAGAAACTTGATTATTAAGGGGATATTTGAAAGTGATTTTTCATCCAAAAAAATTGATTTTTTTACCATTATTTTTCTATTCCAACTGTAATTTTTGACTTTTTCTCTTACTAATAGCCCTCACTTTTCTTCTAACGGTCAAAAAATTAATTCTCAAAATCCCCACCAAACAAGGCCTAAGTTTTTGGTTTTTAACTACTAATTTTTTAAAAATATTTTTTAATTTATTGGGTCGGATTGGGTTTTAATGGATAACCCGAAACTAGACCCAACTGACCTAAATTTTGATTTCCTAACTCGAATCCGCGAATGAATTGTCCAAGAGCCTTGAAGAAAAACTTAAAGCAATTTTCGTGCCTTCGTCTCAATAAAAAGTCGAGAAGAATTAGTTGTCCCCATGTTATGGCAATACCTAACCAATTTAATATGCTCTCATTGACCAAGCCCATTAAATCCTCCAACGGAAATTTTTTGGCTTTCCAAGCTTTCGGGTAGTTCATGACCACTCCAAACTCTCGACGGTCGTTGTTAATGACGTCCGAATGTTTCTACATCGTCCGTGGGTCTTAACACTGGTGCATTATCTATCGACCAATAAACCCTGCTCGAGTTTACCTGTGATCATTTCGACGAATTTTCACTTCACAAGTATGTTCCGCGTACTCTTGCGACCTACAAATGACTCATATGTGTCCATCTTAGTTACTCAAATGCCAAAAGCAATTGTCATCTATGCAGATAATTGTCAATAATGACTTGTTCGATTTTTTTACCTAGAACCCAAAGTTGTATTTTAATGTCATCCGATGTACAGTTTCTTGCAAATATTTCTTTATTTCAAATAGGTGCTCGACATGCAAATCATCATTATCTGGAACCACACTCGAAGAATTAGAGAAATGCCCACGTGATTCAGCCTCTGAGGTTCCACCCTGCTCATGTCTTCGACGAAATAAAGTAATCAAATTCTCATTTGTAAATTTATTTTTATTTTCGTTATTCTGAACTATCGACGAAATTCTATATGTAACAACGAGATCACGATAAGAAGCAACTATCTTGGTTAATAGTCACATCATCATTATGAGCTATCTTCATTGTGTCCCAAAAATCATTGACATTGTCATCCGCTCTATTTGAATCTTCGTGTTCACCTTCGACGACATCATTCCTTACTAAAATCATGCAAAGATGAGTCGTGTACATTTTGTTTAATTCAAATAGATAATTCATTTCAACATCAGAAGTAACCTTCGTAGGTGTTATTGGAATGAATGAATGCTCGTTGAATTGAAATCTCAGTTCCATATTATACTAAGAATAATCGACATTCAGCTTGTTTTGTAAATCATGATACATTCTAGCACACAATTTACTCTCTGTTATGAAAATTGAAATACCAACACGTAAATCACTTGTTCATTTTCATACATATCGATAATTTTCATCCAATTCGAAATCACCAAAATAACAAATCCGTTTGAAAGAATTCATATGTAGATGAAAATTTTTCTTATTCATGCTTTAAAAAATTATAGATCTATTAAAATATATATATATATATATAAAATAAAATAATAATAACTCCTCTCTTTTTTACACTTCCATTGAGGATATGAAAATTTTTGTCATCACAGTATTGAGTTTGACGTTCTATTTTTAAAGATTAACATTATAAAAATACGTAACTCAATTTAGATTTATTTATTAAAAAAGTATACTTCAACGAAAACGAAATTATACATACGTAAATATATTTACCAATTCGAAGTGATTGATATAAAAAAATATTTTCTTGTTCAGCATTCGATAAATTTATGAGATCTTGGGTTGAAGAAGATGAAAAATGAGAGGATTTTTATCTGTATTGAAATAAATAACTAAAAAAAATAGCTGATTTTGAAATTTTAAGTGGAAAGTGTTTGATTTTCACTTGTTAACTAAAAAGTTAGTATTGTCTTTTAAACAAAACAATATTTTGTAATTGTATAATATACTTTAGATGCATTTATTTTTTGCCATCTAAAAAGTTATTAAATAGCTCTCGGTTGTTTTTCATTATTTGCTCATTAAAATGAAAAAATGACCGTTATCTATCACATCAAATCATCATATTTGACTTTTTATCTCTTGTATGAGATTCATAACGACTATATTTTTCATTCTCATTTTCAAATTGATGTGTATCAAACGGGCCAAAAATATGAAATAATTAAGAAGTCAAAGTAAAAAATAAAGGATTAAAAGTACGTTTTCTTCCACCACCTTTCCACGGACTTACTAAACACGGACAAAGGCACGATAAAGAGCAGAACCTAGAAGAAAAACACACTTAACAGATTAAACGTACGTTTTCTTCCACTGCCTTTCCACGGACTTACTCAACGCCGACAAAGGCAAGAGAAAGAGCCTAGAAGAAAGACACTCTGCTCAACGCGCAGATAGTCAATAATGCTTGCACGACGCCATTTCTATTCTCCATGAACAACACAATCAGCCCATCAAACCCTCTTTTTTCACTCCATTTTTTCACCTTTTCCAGTATTTAAAAAATAAGCAAAAAAAATAAATTCTTGTGAAGAAATAATTGATCGTTCCAAAGATAATTATTACTAATTATGGTTAAAAAACGGGTACCCGATTGGCTCAATAGCTCCCTGTGGTCCTCCCCGCAACCCCAACCGCCGCCGCAGAGTAGTGATGCCGTGGAATCTCGTGACCCGCCAGCACGTGCCGCCGAGAAGTCGGCTGTAGTGGAGTCTATTGTCGAACAGCCGGTGCCGGTGCCCCCACCGCCTGTAACTAGACCTGTTGAGCCACCAAGTTCTTTTGTTCACAGTAGTAGCACAAGTGTGAAAGGGGAAAATAGTGATCTGTTGAGCTGTCATAATGGCAGTAATTATGGAAATAATAACAACCATAATTATAATAGCGAGGAGGATAATGGGAGCTCTTCTACCAACTCTACTACTGCATCCACTGCTTCTGTTGGTGCAAACGCATTTGCAGCTGCTAGTTCTTTGGCTATTGACATTTCTTCCCAAGCCCAGCTTTTACAAGAGGTATATGTGTGCGTTTATACTTGGTTCATGGTTTAACTTCAAGTTTTTATCTATTTACTTATGAGATATGGTCTTTCTGTACATTAAATTCCTTGATGATACAAATTTAGTTAATGATACTCGGAGAGTATAACTGGCAATTTTCATAGTTGAATGGATTGAGATATAAAGGTCTGAGGTTAATTAGGACTAAAGAAGGTATGTAGAATGTTCATTTCGTTAATAGTAAAAACATAAGGATGGAAGTGGAGTCAAAATACAGGATTACGTTGTGTGAAAGAACATTTGGTTCGATTACTTTTGTTGTTTGTTTATTAGTGTGTGTGTGTGTGTGTGAGAGAGAGAGAGAGAGAGGATTCTTGTAGTCGAACTGAAGTTTTTTGGGAATAAAACTTATCTGTTTTGTTGTCCCATCGACATTCAATGAAACATACAGGACTAGTAAATATAGTTGCTCATTGTTGCATTATGTGTGAAAATTAACTGTGACAATAATTTTCATATGTAACATATTTGGGCAAGTTCACCTTTATCCATTGATATCCCTCATGGTTTCTGTGTGCGACATATCGGTCATTTGATCTAGAAGAAGCGAAAAATGAAACATTCAATTCCATGTGTAGGCCTTTTCTTAATTTGAGACACTAATTCATAAGTTTATCTAATCAAGTAAGCTAACAGCCTATCAATAAAACGTGTAGGCCTTTTCTTTATCCAAGTAGCTGATTGCTCCTAGTTGTCTTCATTGATCCTTATGAGAATGAGCTGTTCATCTGCTTTGTACAATAGCAGATGGGTACCACTTAATTGAGCTGCTGTTGTTTCCTAATGACACAAAGTTGACAAGCATTCCACCAAATTGGTATGGTGATGAATAGCTACCAAACCATGTTAGTTAGCTGTCTTTCTGCACAATTTAATGTTGGCAACAGATGGTGTGGTCCAACTGTGTACCACAACTGTCTTAGAGATTAGGAAATGTCAGATGAAAAACACTTTTAGGTATCACTTTTTCTAATATTTTGTCTACTTATATTTAGACATGTTTATTTTCTATTTACACTCAAGGTGAAAGTGAGGCCATTTATAATTTTGTCTTTAGATTAAATAAATATTTTATAACTAAATATATGAAGGTGTGGGATGTTGGCTATGTCTCTTCACACCGTAAGATTGCCCTTATGAATACTTGTACATTGCCAAGCAGCATGCAAGAGCCCGCCAGTTAAGGATCAAACTAGGGATAAGGACTTCTACAACTTCTCGGATACCTCAGAGTTTACGAAAAGAATGGCTTGCCGATGCAGTTTCCTTCCAACATATATAGCATCTATTTTGGGCTGTAGAACCCATATAAAAATTGCATTTACAAAGGGCCACAACACTTTCAAACTGCTCTTTAAAGAAGATATATTAAGGTACCTATATGTGGGTTGTTAGAAGGAAATCAAGATGCAAATCATGCCTCAAAGGACAAACACTCTTAGATATTGACACTATGCAAGTCCAAATCCAAAAATATCGTTTTAAAACTTAATGGGTTTAGTTCTTTAAATGCTCATGTTAGTGGCAGAGACAAATAGAGAGCAAAATGTGGATCCACTTAGCTAAACTGTTAGAGACTCACATGTATTTCATTTCAATATGGGCTTCAAAATTCCCTCTTGTGCATAGGTGGCATTCATCTTTTCCAATCAATGCTTGACATGTGCACAATTTCATTAAATGGATAGGGTGAGACTTGAACCCACAACCTTTATATTAGCTCCGAGATCATGTGAACTATTTGATCTAAAGTTTAAGCTACTAGAAAGGGTCATGTGTTTATGTCTTCAACACGATATAAAGGGAGACTATTTTTCACAGTGAAGGCAAGGAGTCGAGGATTTCCTTTTCTTTGTAGACGTCTTCTACCAAAAGCATATCAGCAGGCTATATCTATCTGTACTATTGACGTCTGATGGCTAACCTTGTTTGTCGATACTAGTATACCTATTATTACTATTAGTGATAGGTCTCTTGTTATTTCTCAAAATTCATGTACTCATAGAGAGGGTGAGTGACTTCAATGAGGTAATGACAGTGTGTGAGCTTGGGAGATTTATGTCAAGCCAGGACAGGGTGCAGGCACTAGCATACACAGTATATTACTGATGGCTATGGATTGTTTTATGTGCTTCTGCATCATCTTTGCCTTTTCTTATCTTTATTATCTCTCTGCATATTTAGGATGTACTTTGGGATTTAGAGCTTTCAATTTCAGGTTCATATTATGAGCTGATTTGTACATTTATGTTTGTTTTGTTTTCAACTTTAGCTGTCAAGGAAGATTATAAATATGGGAGAACTGCGAAGGATAGCATCACAAGGGATACCTGATGGAGATGGCATTCGTGCAACGGTGTGGAAGGTTTTAATTCGATTTTATATTCTTCATCCTTGAGCATATCTTATATGGAAAGCATGGTACTTATGGAAAACAAAGTTCCGCATTACAATTAAAGTTTCATTTCTAGTTGAAAAAGTTCACAGTTGGCAACTTACGCAAAAAATAATGTTTAAGTTGCCGTTCAATTAGTTTACCCAATAAGTGTATTATATGTCCTTTTGAAAAAAAGCCTCTCATTTAGTTTACTGGTATGCATAAATTCAGATTAAAAATCATGTAGTGAAAAATAAAATTATGTATAGGAAATTACGGAAGATTTAAAATAGTAAAATTGTCATTTAAACAATATATTGTCATAAAAACAAGATTTTCCCAAAATTAACTGGGATCAGGAACTTAAAAGATTGAAAAGTTCAGTTATTTGTCCAGGCAGAATAGATCAAGATGGAGAAAGATAGAAAACTTTGAACAGGGAAGAAACACAAGATGGAAATAGTCTTAGTTCATGAGATATTTTAAGTGGTCTTTTAAATTGAAGTGTGTGTATTAAGTAAGTAAATTGATATTTATATAAATTTTGTCTCCCTAGGTGCAAATGCAAATAGAATCTTTTATTTGAAAAAAAAAGGGTATAATAAGGTCAATAAGGAATTTAATGCAGTTCCCTGGTCTCCCGCAATGCTAGAATGATGCTGTCTATCAAATTTAGCTTATGATTGGCTAGGTTTATTATTATATTAAAGAAATTGCTGGCTAAAGCACTGTGGAATGGATTGAATTTAGCATAAGTGGTATTTTTTTGGCCTATGATGGGTAAACATGATAGGATATTGCAAAAGCTACATGAAAAAAGTGTTTCTTCTTCGTGTGCAGGCACAATATGGATGTAACTTTTGTCCATGGGCATATGTGGGACTTAATAAATTAACTGCACCAAATAATTGTTTTTCACTCCTCTGTTTCTTTTAGTTTCAGAAATTATACAATACCTGGATTACAATTTTATTGTGGACTGTTTGCAGCTGTTATTGGGGTATCTTCCACCCGATCGCGCACTTTGGCCTTCAGAGTTGGCCAAGAAGAGGTCTCAGTATAAGCATTTCAAAGAGGAGCTATTGATGAATCCTGTAAGTCCTTGAATCTTTTTTTTTTTTTTTTTTTCCTTTTTTTTTTTTTTTTTTTTGCCTGTATTTCCTCTTTCTAGTTAGGACTATCTTTACTCCTTTGGAATACACTGAAAGATTGTAATAATGAAAACGTAAAAAGAACAGGTATTGATCAATAAATTTGGCTTTGTTGCATAATGTGTTGGGTTTTAGAAATGCACAAGGCAAATCTTGAAAAATGCATTTTAAGAGAAATCCTGAATTCATAAGATGCTGTTCATACTCATTTATTTCCTTATTACGGCGCGGGGTATGTAAGCTGGCATACTTCAGCTTTTATTTAAACAATTGAAATTTTACTAGTATTCACTTTTTTTTGCAGAAAGTTCTTTCACCATTTTTGATCTGGGTGAATTGACTATCTGAGTAAGGTAGCATTGGATGGAATTTAGAAAGTTTCATCCTTTGCTCACTGGATGTTGGCCGTAACAAGATCATACAAATGAGAGACCTTTTGACACCTTTTATAGGCTCTTAGCCATTCTTGAATATTTGAATTGCTTACTTTTCTCTCTACACTATATTTATTGCAGGCACTGAGATCTCATGTTGCGTAGCTAAACCTAGATTTTCTTTTAGATCCCCGTATTTCTCATTTAACTTCTACAATTTCAAATGTTTGATGCTCATTTGTTCCTCTTGATTTAATTGATTCTGGGATTTTATTTATTTTAATGGCTCAGGAAATGCATTTGTATCAATATAGTTTATTTGTTTTATAGACAGTTATTATATCAGGAAGCTAATGGCTAAAAAGCACGCAGAATGCTTAATATAATTAGTCCTGTGTGAGCATTGTAGTTCTGAACTGCACTAATTTCCTTTGCACGTATATCTTCAATTCTTTTTATTTTTATTTTTTTTTTGGCATTTCTGAATGTTTCCATGGCTAGTTAGTCAGATATTACAAGGAAGATGGAAAAATCAAATCTTGAGAACAATAAACCAGATGGAGAGGATAAGGGTTTTCTCTCAAGATCAGAGATAACTCATGGAGAGCATCCATTAAGTCTTGTGGAGAGTAGCATATGGAATCAATTTTTCCAGGAGACTGAGATTATAGAACAGATTGAACGAGATGTCAAGCGCACTCATCCAGACATGCACTTTTTCTCGGGGGACTCAGCTTTTGCAGAATCCAACCAAGTGAGCTGCAGTTTCATTTTTTATTTTATTCTGTGGATAATTGTAAATCTATTTTACTCGCTCCATGTATATGACTTTCAGGAGGCTTTGAAGAACATATTGATTGTATTTGCAAAGTTGAATCCTGGTATAAGATACGTGCAAGGGATGAATGAAATCTTGGCACCATTATTCTATGTGTTAAAGAATGACCCCAATGAGGAAAATGCTGTAAGTAATGTTCTTGGTCTCTCCTATTCTCTACTTACACTCTGTACATTGGAAACCTACAATCTTATGATTCAGTAAAACATTATACTTTGTTTGTCAGCTTTCCTGCTTATTTTCTTAGAAACTTTCTCACTGTTGTAAATCGAACATGTTCCCTGTCCATTTTCTGCTGTTTGAAACAAGGACAAAGGCATTGAGAATCAAATTGATTGTTTCTTCAAGAATTATCAAACATGAGAACTTAAGGTGGTGTGTGGTCGTATCATTGGTCGTCTATTTCAAGGGACGTGATGGAATGGTTACTGGTTAGAGAGACCTTTTGAGCTTGACTTGGGGGAAATCCAGGTGGTGGTTTTTGTGAGTGATGCAGAATATTTTACGAGGGCATTTGATGAAGGATTTCGAGGGAGTTTTTTCATCATGGTGTGATCCATGCATTCTGGAATTCCAATTTTTTACACCTTATCCCAAAGAAAACAAATTCTAGGAGGATGAGTGACTTTCAACCCATTAGCTTGGCCTCTAGTTTGTAAAAGATTATTGCAAAATTTTTAGTAAATAGGTTGAGAGAGAATGAGGAAACTATTTCGCGCTATCAGAGTGCTTACGTGATGGGGAGAAAAATTCTAGATGTCATGATTGTTGCCACTTTGAGTATATGGCATTTATAAAGGATGAGTCAAGTCTTTAAGATTGAAAGAAGTAAAATTAACAGCTACAGGTTCATTTTCCAGCATAAAATTGCTTAATGTTCTTTCTACTTGCATCAAGAGTTTGTTGTTTAGCAAGAAATGAGACTGTATTCTAACAAGTGGAGGTGGCATCTCCTGAGGATAAATTAAGAGAAAGACCTAACTAAGCTTGTTTTACAAAGTAATCCAAATCCCTAGTTTATTGAGAATAAGACTTCACTTTTAGCTGTTTTGTATTCATTTTTCAGGCATGACTACATATTGTTTCTTATAGGTTTCTTAATCGAGTAAGATTACAGATTTGCTAAGGTAACAAGTTATTGCTAATATCTTTAAGATCAGTTAAATTTTCTTAGGAGTGTTGAGTACCTACTGTCCAACATAAATGTGGCAGGCAAAATTGCGCTGTAAATGAGAATAGAAAATTAAGGAAAATATTAGAAGTGCAAATAGTTTTATTTGAAATTGTTTAAATCAATCTCTTCACCTTGAAATTAGTATTTTTTCCAAATTAAAGAAAAGAAACTTCAATGATAAAATCTCCACCGCATGTCAAAGCAATTATGGATGCAGCAATCCGGGGACAGTAAGAAGACAAAAAAAATTTTGTTGAAGACATTTAACTTCATAAATGTGTCCACTCTTTAATGGCCTAAGTTTTCAGATTTAATGGTTCAACATGCTATTTGCATCTCGGCATCAAGTCTTGCCGCTACCCATTTATGAAAAAATGTGCATATGTCCTTTAATGAAAAATTATCTGGCCAGCACGTGAGGGCTTGTTGAAGACAAAAATTTAAATAAAACAAATGAACTTCTTCCTACTTCAGGAACAAGCATGACATAAAGAAATTGCTAACTTTTATCCTACAAAAATTAATCGAGTGTATCATCCCCTATTTATCGGCTCAAGTTTTTAGATGAGGTAGTTTAAAATTTTTATTTTGTGATTACTGTAGTTTTAATCTTAATATTCAGCAGCGATTTTACCAAGTGCATTTTCTTCAACTGGGAATAGTGCTGGGATGGAAGAAACTATTTTGATGTGTGTTAATCTTCATTGTTCTTCAGCAGAAATTATTGTTTTGATTCTTGTCTGGCATGCAGGTCTCTGCTGAAGCAGACACTTTCTTCTGTTTTGTGGAGTTGTTGAGTGGATTTCGGGATAATTTTGTTAAACAACTTGATAACAGTGTTGTGGGGATAAGAGCCACTATAACAAGATTATCACAGCTTCTGAAGGAGCATGACGAAGAACTCTGGCGTCATCTTGAGATTACAACAAAAGTAAGATCTTAGATGTTTGTCCAAACTGCAGGATTTTTTTCTCTTTTGCCATTGCTCAAAATATTAAGTGGACTACAATATTTAAGAAGGGTGTGGAATACCTTAATTTAAAAGACACTCAAATTTTGGATTTCAAATCTATGTTTAACTTTTATTTATGCAAAATTTGTTGTCCATAGCAGGGCTGGTTCATGCATCAATTGAGCTTTTAGTTTACTATTTTTGGTCACCTGTGGAACATTTGTGCAAGGGTTATATATAAATAATCTTCCTTGTACTACAGGGTGCAGAGACACCTGTCTGGCTGTTATATTTTGACAAATAAATATTTGATGACTTGAAGATTTTGCTTATTTGATTTTAGAGAATGATTTTTCAATTTTTATTTCTTAGATCTGCTGCAAAAACTACTAAAACATTATGAACCAAATGTTTGGTGGACAAATGGTCAATAAAAATAAATTTCCTGGTGACGTGGAATTGTATATTTGAGCTTTTAGTTTGTTGACTTCTTGTCCGCTTTGGTTTCGCCATTCTTTATCGATAGAACTAAAGGTGAATCAGTAACAAAAGTCACTTGATAGGAATCCTTAGCTTTAATGTTGAGCCACAGCTGTTGGTAAGTAGTCGTTAATATCTTGATTAATATAGAAGTTCAGTCTCTTGGTTGAATGTGAGCTCAGAGTGTCATACAAGGTGAAATGTTTTTGACATGTAGCTGGGGAAGTATCTGGTGATGCACTTGGATGCTTTGCCATTTACATATAGATTATTAATTTCATGCTTCATTTTTATTTTTACTGATATATTTGTGTGAATATGACAGGTCAATCCCCAGTTTTATGCATTCAGGTGGATGACACTCCTTCTGACCCAAGAATTCAATTTTGCAGACTGTCTCCTAATATGGGACGCACTCCTGAGTGACCCTGATGGTCCTCAAGTAAGTGACTGATTCTTTCTATATCGAAATTTCTCATTTGTCTACCAATATATTTATCAGGTACCTATAAAATCCATCCCCACTCTTGTAACCCCTTCAGTTAGTGTTTCCTTAATTCTTATTAATTAAAAAAATTATTTGTTCCTTCAATACCTTCCAGTTTGATTTTCCTTTACCAAAAGAAAGCTGCATCTGCAACTACTACAAACTTCATATGTTTTTTTTCCGCAAGCTTCCCCCTGCCTTTAGATGAGAAAGCCCTCTTTCACATCCCCCTAGACAAATCAATAGGAACTGCTACAACCCTTCTTTTGACGATGAACCACTCCGGGGGTTGTCACTCACTTCTAAATTCTGACAATTTCTTCCTCTGTTATCTCTTTTTATTAATACAAATTTTGTGGGATTTGGATTTTGCGACGGGTTTTGTTTTTAGCCACATCCCAGTTCTCATTGAAATATTTTTATCTTTTTTGATAGAAAAATAGAATTTTATCTATCATGTCATGAAGATACATACATCCATCCAGAGAACAAGGACCCTCGAGACCAGAAAATCAAATTCAAGAATGCATCCTCTTTATGTGATATTACCTTTTCTTTCCCCTCATCTCTTTTTGTATCTCGTGGCTTAAAGGTGTTTATGAACCAATTTTAACTCTTTCGATGAGTGAAAATTCTATGTAATTTGCAGGATACTCTGCTCAGAATTTGTTGCGCCATGTTGGTTATCGTCCGGAGATACTTACTTGCAAGCGACTTTACGTCTAATCTTAATTTACTCCAACACTATCCATCGATAAATATCTGTCAGCTGCTTTATGTTGCAGACAAGTTGCGCATTCACGGTCTAGGCTAAGTTTTGAATCGCATATCTTGTATGGTTTCATTATCATCATTTTAAATGGTATTTCTTGTAAAATTTCAAAATGTAAATTCAGTGAGAGTTGTTCTTAGGTTTTCTTTTCCGGTTTGTATTTCGACCTTTGGCAAGGTTGTGTATTGTAGATTTTGAGATTCAGACATGTTGTTGTGGTTTTTTTTGGAATTTTTTGCTTCTGTCAATCAGTTAACAGTAAATAAAGCAGTCAATTATTTTTTTTCAAACTTAATATATTACTACTAGTTTAGACTTTGGTAAATTAAGTAGTATCTGAACAATATTCATGCCCAAAAACAAGGTAAAAGGAGGACATGTTACCCATGAAGCTACTTATCAATTATTGTATTATATTATGTCCTTGTTTGATAACCATTAAATTGAACCCTTTTTTTTTCTTTTTCTTTTTTTAAGAAAATGAATTTGGTAACAGTAATTTTAGAAGAATGTGTGGTTCAAAAGAATGTGTGTCATGGTGTTCACTGTTATGAACATCATGATATTCGCGTAGCATTACCCTACAAAATATATAGGGATGACACACAGTTTGAAGTACTTTTCTAGAATTTATTGACAAAGGCAACTGCAGATTTTATTACAAGAAAACTATAATACCGTATACAATTGTGAACCTAAATTGATAACAACTGATATGAGCAAAATGTATCACAAGAAAACTAGTTAGGAACAATCCAAAATGGTGGTGGTTCAATTCTCTCTTGATCGAAGTCCAACAATGGCTCTATACTTCCATCTTCTAAGTTGAAGATTCCCATGTCGTGACCTCCATAAGAGTAATCCTCATCCATTCGATCCCAATAATCATCAGTGAAGTAAATGGCATTCCCCTTGCATCCCGGATGCTCCTTAACTGGTAACAATTCGGTATGATTTCCGCCCACGAATAGTGCATAATCATTCAAAGATTGTACTGGAAGCCATAGTTTCTGATCGAAGTCGAGTTTATAGGCATGGAACTTAACTGTTCTGTAAGGACAAATTAAAGGCTGGGATGAATGATCAGTGAGAGTATCGCCTTCGTAAACTACTACTCCATCGAACCTGACGAACTCTCCGATATACCTCACAACTAGAAACATCTCCCCCGACGAGAAAGCCAAGTACCATTGGGATGAATAGAGATCAGATGGGTAAATTTGATGGGATTCTGTCAACTTTCGAGGAGAAGGGACTTGAATAATCATCTTCATGCTTGGAGTAGATTCACTTAAATCCCATATTTCAACTGAAGGTCCTGCCCCCAATGCATAAAGCATATTATTATTGCAAACAATGTCATAATATGACTCAATTCCACCATCAAAGCCCGTCCATTCACAATCTCCGAGCCTGCAGAAAGCTAGTTTCGATTTGCAAAGCACATTGTACATAATTATCGCCTTACAATCTGCATCACAAGACGAAGGATTCTCAGATAAAACAGCTTTTGCGACAGAAAGTTGTCGAAGAGTTTTCGAAGAGTGGGAAACTGAATAATCCCAAGACTTGTAATGGATTTCAAAGACTTCGTTCTCGACTTCACGGATGGCATGAATGTGGGGAAAAGTTTCTTTTCCTGGAAGTTGATGACAGAATCCTGTAAAGATATTGAGAAGAATGGGATCGGCCTTTTGGTTCAAAAGAATTAACCATCCATGAGATGAACCCACAAAACGGCAATCCTGAAGTTCTTCGATATCGACATCGAATCGATATTGCATCTTATTTGTGAGAGTGAAGAGGCAAACGTTATTTTCTTGTTGAATGGGAAGCATAAGAAGGGGCGAAGAGACGTTAGAACATGAAATCTTGAACAACTCCATAATGGTAAACGAAACTGAAATTGTCTCAATGAATGCGTACAAATGGAGTATAGTATTGAATATATAGAGACGCATAATAAAGAATCACAGTGGAAATTGGAAGATAATTTATTGGTTTACAACTGGGATTAAGAAAAGGAAATATTTATTTAAATTAGGAAACAAAAAGGATTCTGTTGAATTCTCACTTATTTCCATATCCAATCTCACGATAGAATTTGTATTTCATTATGACACTGATATTTATTTCAAGTCCAAAATAAAGTAACAATGTCTCACAAAATTAATTTAATAATAGATTTTTATTTTATGGACTGTAAATTTGTAATTTTCCTTATTTTCACTTTAGTCCCTATAAAATGCGCAACATACAAATTGTCCCCAAATTCGTGAATTATTGCGATCAACTTTTAAGCCACAAAATATTTTTCTCCTACTTGAAATATTGGCCCAGAGAACAGTAAGGCTAGATTTCTCAAATTGGAACTAAATCTGGCTTATCGTTAATTGAAAATAAAGCATTTTGTTTTCTAACAATTGAATTTTACGTATGATGCACATAAAATAATCAAATAAAAGAAATTGACGAATAATATTGAATATTGATCATCTTCAACGTGGAAGGTAAGGATGATTTTTTTGGGTAATTTAGAACACGAAGGACAAGTCCCGAGGCTCTACACTACAAATGTCAAGAAATATGAACTTAATAAGAGAATAATGGAATTAGTATAATTAAGAATTATATAGATTTTTTTTTTAATTTATATGATTAAAAAGAATGATAGATGGAAATAATTCCTAGGAAAAATTGCATCAACAATTCCTAACCTTTCATTTTTTTATTTTTTTTTGCAAACTTTATCTCAACCTTTAATTTGTACCATCCATAGTTCCAAACCTTTTAAAAATATGTATCTGAGGTCCAAATGAATGAAAACCATCTAGTTGACCAAGAAATGTGGACTTTGATTAATTTTGACCAAATATAAATGGGTAAAATAGTAATTTTACAATTACTACATTAAATAAATAAACAAAAAATTAGAAAATAAAAATAAAAAATGAAATGGGCTTCTCTTTCTAGCCAACAGTCGAATGGCTGGCACACTGTCGGCACCATCATTGCCTCTTCGTCGACGACTAACCACTATTGATCACAGCAGCCGTCGCCCCATCCACCCCCCCTCCCCCTCCCCAAATCCACAATTTTGCCCGTAAACCGCCACCACCACATTTGGAGGATCGGCACAGCTACCACCATCACGCACAACAGTCGCTCGGAAATCGCCACCATTGCCACCACCACAATCAAACCAAAACCAACCACCAACATTAAATCAAAACCAACTACCAAAAATTATTTTCGCTACTATAAAACCCAACATACTTTTACGAGATTGATATTCAATGGCGGGTATGTGCTGTAAGGTGAATATTGGTGAGACAGAGATGACTTCACTTGGGGAATGGAGTTTAAAATCTGGTAGGAGAAGAACGGAATTCACCATCTCAAGTTCCTACACTCCGATTCCTCAGTGGATCCGCCGCTAGAGAATGGTAAAAAGAAGAACTGTTCCGATTTCACCTCCTTGTGAGCTTCATTATGCCTCTCGACTCGCGCTTCTTGGTCTCTGGAGCCGGGTCGGATGCGAATGCTAAAGTCACCGTCTAGTGGTGGCCGAAAGTAGCAAGTTTAGTTTGGGCGTAGGTGGATTGGGAAGTGGGTGAGATCTGGAAGAGATTATTTTTTTTTTTTTTCTTTTCTCTTTTATTTTATTTTACTTTTGGCTTTTAAAATTATTTTATGTATATAATAGCAAATTTATCATTTTACCCATTTCAATTTGTCAAAATCAGTCAAAGTCTATCTTCCTTGATCGACTAACAGTCAATAAAGTTAGGGACCCTGCTACAATTTTCCCTAATTCCCATCACTTACTAATCTTTTGAAAATCAACCTAGACATTGATCCGACAAAGGAAAATGATCGAATCGAACCGTGGTTGAACCAAATTAATACATTTATATATCACAAAAAATGACAAATAAGTTTATCTTCCAAATTAATAAATATCTATAAACAAAAGCTCTCATTAAACTCTGCTGCTTCTAGTTTTTATTATGTCCACTTTAATATCAATAAAAAATTGAGGCCAACCATATAAATAAAAGATTTAAAAGCACCGGCTTCAATATTTGACCGCATTTTAGTGTATTATATTAAAATAAAATTGAATGAGAAAGATAAATTATAATTATAATGAAAAAAGAAATTAAATTCAAAAAATCGATAATTTATTTCGGTGTTTAGATTTTCTTGTACAATTTATCAAATAAAAATCTTGAAGTTTTTAAGATTTGTTTTGCAGATTGTTTGCACTCGGCATCCTTTAACATATTCAGAAGTTAAAAGGTCAAAAATATATCCAACAGAAAACCATAACCGTAAACTTCGACAGAATCTGTAGTTTCATAATTTCTTCCGAAGGTACATACACCTATAGATTATCAAAATGAATTTGAACAGCGTAACAGTATGATCAACATGATCAACAAATTAATTGAAACTCACCCATGGGCGGATCTAGGGACGGGACGGGCTGGGCTGGGCTCTGTTACAGCTTGTCCCTATAGCCCAAATGTCCAATAAAAAAATAAAAATTTTAAGTAAAATATTTTTTTATGTGCGATATTTTTTTTATATGTATAAACCCGTTTTGAATTTTTTTCTGGATTCGCCCCTGAACTCACCAACTTCACAATGTGTCTTTTAAAACAAATTTGTTCACTTCTACGATGTTAATAACGGTCAGCAATCGTCTCTTAGAATAAAACGAATTTCGACTTTTATGAAAACAGCACACTATCAATAAGAGTTCCAATGAACTCAATACAACATTTTCGCACTCGAAAAAATAATATCAGAATTATAGAGAGAATTGAGATTCAGAGCAAGAATGTTTGCAATAAAAATGATGTACATTTCCAACAACAAGGTAGGTTACTTATAGACTTATTTGTGGTCATTTGAACACTCTACAAGCATTTTCAAAATAGTGATTATTGTCAGAAACCTTTCAAAAAAACAAACAAATAGCTCTATTCATACTGAAGTCATGAATTTGACTAATTACAATCTCAAAATTTTAAATAAATTTTGTCCAAAAAATATATGTAAGAAAAGGACCCACGTGCATCGAATCGGACTTAACATGTGCACTTAATCGTGCTGAGCTGATCATATGACAACATCATTGGGCTCGTGTGTGACAATGTGAGCTTAAGATTGAACACAATAGGATCCAGGTATCTTCATTCCAAAGAGTAGTGGTAACTAATACCCCTTGCTCAAATTCAATTGACAAACGTTCACTATATAAATCATACAAAAGTTTCCTAAATGGGACAAGAGTTCAATAATTCTCAATCAAATCAAATTCTTTAATTTTTCAAGTTTCAAATGGGTAATTTAGATTTCAAATATTTCATTCAAATCTAAATAATTTTCAATAAATAAATATAATACGATAATCACCTCGCGTTGTAGAACAAGTTGGTTCTTTTAATTTTGGAGTATAGATACTACTAAAATTTGAGCTCAAAGTTGATCCATTTCCATCTGAATGAACCTCTGATATCGACCAAGGGCAACAATATGGACAAGAATCTATGCTAGGTGAGTATCCACCTAGAGTGTCTTTATGTTTTTGAAGTAAATGAGAAAAGGGAAATCCTTATCTTCCTGAGAAGCCATTTCAAATTCTTAAGAGTTTACTCTTTCCTTGGAGGCTAGCCACATCATAATAGGAACTTGAAAAATATTCAAATCACTAGTAATTAGAAATAGTACACATTCTCAAGTACTTCTCAAGAATTTACAAAGATAATTTCAGATTCGATTAAAAGAAAAAATCTAAATCCACGTACAACTATGAACAGTACTAAATACTGATAACAAGTGATATGAGCAAAAACAAAAAAAAACAAAAAATAAAAATAAAAATAAAATATTAATAATAATAAGTAGAAAAATATCTAACTAGTTAGGAGGAAAAAGCCAAAGGACCAGCGAGGTCGTTCTCACCGGTGACCACGCCTTCACATGCTTGACGTAGGTTCTCATGAATAAAATAATCTCAACCCCATGTGTGTGTTATGTCAATTCCGCGGCCATCCATACGGACACTGTAGCACGGCTCCTAATTAGGAACAATCCAAAATGGCGGAGGTTCAGTCTTCTCTTGATCGCAGTTCAACAATGGATCTATACTTCCATCTCCTAACTTGAAGATCCCAATGTCGTGACCTCCATAAGAGTAATCCTCATCAATTCTTTCCCAATAATCATCAGTAAAGTAAATTGCATCCGATTTGCATCCAGGATGATCCTTAGCCACTACAGAGACGGAGTGATTTCCACCCACAAATAGAGCACAACCATTCAAAGATTCCACTTGCAGCCATGTTTTCTGATCAAAGTCGAGTTTGTAGACATGGAATTGAACTGTTCTGTAAGGACATATTAAAGGATTGGACGAGTAATCAGTTAGAGTATCTCCCTCGTAAACTACCTCTCCATCGTACCTAACAAACTCTCCAATATACCTCACAACAAGAAACATCTCCCATGATGAGAAAACCAAGTACCATTTGGAAGAGTAAAGATCGGACGGGTAAATTTGATGGGCTTCTGTCAAATTTCTAGGGCAAGAAGCTTGAATAATCATCTTTCTTCTTGGAAAAAATTCATCCAAATCCCATACTTCGATTGAAGGTCCAGCTCCCAGTGTATATAATGTGTTACCATTGCATAAAATGTCATAGTATGACTGAATTTCACCACCAAAGCCCGTCCATCCACTTGATCCCGGCCTGCAGAAGGCGAGCCTTGACGTGCAAAGAACGTCGTACATGACTATCACCGTGCAATTCGTATTGCACAGTCGACTAGTAGACAAAACAGCCTTTACAATCAGAAGTTTTTGAAGAGTTTTCGAATCGAGGAAAATTGAATCTTTCCTATATTTGAAATGGACTTTAAAGACATCTTCAATGACTTCTTGGATGCTATGAATATGTGGAAAAGTCTCTTTCCCAGGTAGTTGGAAATTGATTCCTGAAAAAGGATTCAAGAGAATGGGATCGGCTTTCTGGTTCAAGAGCAGTAGCCATCCCTGAGATGACCCTACAAAACGCCATTCTTGAAGTTTTTCGAAATGAGCTTCAAGTTCAAATTCTCTCTTATTTGCAAGACTGAAAAAACAAATATTATTTTCTTCTTTCACAGGAAACATTAGAAGTGGTGAGTGCATGTTGAAGCAAGAAACCATGGAAGACTCCACAGTAAACAGATTTCTCTCTTAAATTTAGGTTTGGATATATAACGATGTATACAGATTGAGGAGACGTACGGTATATATATATATGGATAAGAGAGGATTTAAATATTAATCAATGATATGCGATTATTTACCTTTCTGGTTTTTAGGTATTACTTTTAAATTTAATCACATGTCGAAATATAGACTAAAGCCCCGTTTGGTAGGGATTTTTTGCCCCAAAAAATTAATTTTTTGACCGTTATTTTACTATTTAAGTCGTAATTTTTGACTTCTTCTCTCACATGTGGACCCCACTTTTCTTGTAACGGTCAAAAAATCAATTCTCAAAATCTCTACCAAACGGGCCCTAAATTAGTAAAACATTCAGAGTGACGCTATTTACGTCCACAATTATTATATATTCATCACACTCTTTATCAATGTCTATTAAAATTTTAAAAAATTTCTATTTTTATTCACACTACATTCCAATAACATCCTTATTAAATTTATTCATTTAAACATTATACATCCATAAAAATTTTATATATTCATCTCTCTAAATATATCCCTAATACAATTTCAAAAATTTTAAAAAACCACTATATTCATCAAAGAGTAATGTTATTCATAGTAGCTTATTACGGTAGTCGCCCTACGTGACATTTTACATAACATTTTGCGATTTGATGTATTAATATGATAGTTTTTTCTTACTTCATATATCATATCATTAACTGTCACTTACATGCCACGTATGACGATTGCGACGGTGAGTGACTGCAAGTAGAATGGTTCTTCATCCAAACTTGAATGTAAAGTAACTTAGAAGGCAATACTTCTGTATAGAGCTAAAAGTCATTAATGGTGGGGGCAAGACTTCCATCTTCTGACATGATTTTGTTCTTTCAACAACAAAAATAAAACTGATGAACTTCTTCTTCATGTATTTCCTCTGATGTTAATACTAAATTCATCAAATTCTTAGTCTTCATGTATTTTCTTGTAATCTTTCTATTGTTGTTTTGATTTCAGTTGAAAATCATATTTTATGATTATTAGAGTTTTAGTTAAACACAAATTTTAAAAGAATATAAATTTTTTTAATAGAATTTAATGAGAATAAATATTAGTGGATGAATTTTAGAACGATATATTTTTATTTAATTTTAAATATATCTATTTTATATATAACGGGACGGTTCCTCTACCCACTAATTCGACAAATAATCGTGACCTTTAATTTAATCAATCCAACACTCAAAATTTATCTACTAAAATACTATAGAATTCGTAAACCAATCTCCAAACATCCCTAATTACCTTATTAATCCCTAAAATACTTCCATAACAATCATAATTTTGTGTCATCTTATTCCATTCTCCATCCCCTTCATCTTCTCTGTGGCACAATTGAATCTCCAAACCACCGTATCATTTCTCAAAATTCAAATCATGGGTTTGTCAATAAAATCGACAAAAAATTGTGATACAAAACCAATCTTACGAAGGACCCACTTTAGAGATGAGTTTTTTGCACGGGAACAATGTGTTGAAAGGATGGGCTGGGAAGGATTACTGAGAATATTCAGGTGAATGATGGGGTGGTAAATTTGACGGCAGGGTTGCAGCCAAGAGCACAAAGGATTGTATGAAAAAAATTGGAATGGGATTGTGGTGCATTACCATGCTGATAAGTGGTGGATGCAGACAATTGAAGTTAGTGGGACACAATTAAATTTATTAAAAGGTTACAAAAAATTTATGAATTCTACAAAAACATATATACATGATCACTATCATAGATTCACAAATCTCATATATATGATAAATAACAATTCCCAAAGAGTTTCAAATAATCTCACATATATAATGAATAAATTTTTTTAATGAATTTTCAAATTAAATATCACAAATGATAAAATAATTTTAACTTGAAGCTGGTGAGTCAAGTGACCCACTAGGACCTTGTGTAGGTCCGCCAATGATGCTGATACTAGAGTACTTGAGGATGGAGAATGAACATAAGGATATATTTGATAGTGATTTTGAGAATTGATTTTTTGACCACTAAGAGAATTGATTTTGAGAACTGTTCTATATTTTAATAGAACTGATTTTTTGACCACATGCGAGAGAAATCAAAAATTACGGCTGGAACGATTAAAAAATCAAATTTTTTGGAATGATCAAAAAATCAGATATTAATTTGGAAGAATTTTGATAAATGGTGGTGGTGTTTTGATGAGCAAGATTTTTCATATTATTTTTAACAAATCTATTCTTAAAAAAATATATTCACTTCTCTTTTTAAGATATTGGCTGCGGTTGGCCTATTTAAGTGCATATCATAAACATCCAAAAAGAGAAAATTTCAGATAAATAATATTTACTGAACTTTTTCAAGATATAAACTGTCGATCAATGAAGGGTTTATAGAGTTTTGATATTCAATAAAATAGCTACCTATTTAAAAGCAACTTTTTCAACTGTTTTTATCGACACGTTAAGTAAGGTAAAAAATCTAGATGGAAGTTATAAATAATCGCCTTTTCTCTATCGTCGCTCCCTCTTTCAAGAAAAGAACAAAACATAAATACATTTTCTTGAAAGACTTTTGTCAATAACGTAAAGATAAATTTTATATCAATTTCGAAGAATAGAAAGCGTGTTAGGAAAATGCTATTTGAGTTCCACAAGTATAATCTAATTAATTGATAAAAAAGTTGCAATCTTGAAAAAAGGTTTTGACAAGCACATCCCAAAATGGAGAATAATCTAATATTCGAAAACGACGTGAAACACTCAGAATACCATAAGAATTTGAGTTCCCTGCTGTCTACGCTACCAGAGCCTTCTATTACTTACAAATTAGTTACGAAAAAAACCAAATAGCTTAATTTTATCACACATCTTGTCAAAGAGTTAGCCTGGGAAAAAAAAAAAAAAAAACCAAAACATCGATCAAACCAATCAAATCGAACCGACTCGAACCAATTGGTTCGTGTCAGTTTCTCATAGGTAATTGGTTTGATTTGATTTACAAAATTATGGTGAATCAATTCGATTATCGTTTGTAGCCTCAAATCGCTAGTTAATCAAACCAACCCAACCCATTTAATGTTTACCTTTTTATGTAAAGAAAAATAAAAATAAAAAGATAAATCATAATCTCTTAACATATCTCAATTTCTTCCAATTTATAATGTTGTTGATAACTAATAACACTAAGAATTTCTTTTCATATGCTCATTATGTTATACTTAGCCATTTTTTCTTACTCAGGGAAATCAGGCTACATAATGTATTAAATAAATAAATAAATAAAATTATTAAGTTTTCAGTTGATCCACCTCTATTAACCTAATTTTATTTATTAGTCAATATTTTTTATTATATAAACTTATTTTAGTTCTTGTAATCTAAGCAGGCACAAAACTTAGACATTTAAAAAAAATAAATCATTTTGGACTAAAAGTTAAAACCCACTAGCCGAATCAAATCAAACTAAACCGATTTGGTTTGGTTCCGTTTATTTAAGAGTTAGAGTGGATTGATTTGAGTTGAAATTCATCAAAACCAACTAATTTGATTTTGGTTTTGAGTTGGAGTCGAAACCAACCCAAACCAAATCGTGCCCAAGCCTATCAAAGATTGAATCAGTGTACTAAACTATTAAACAAATAATAAATTATTTCATCACGAAAGTGTAGCTTCTCCCTCAATACTTTTAGACAATAATCTAAAGGTCTATTTGATAGCATTGAATTTCATGAAAAATATCGCATCCGAGGAATTTGTTTTCAACTTTTTTTATTTGATACGAAAGTGAAAATGAGGTTCAAATTCCAAGGTACAAACACTTAAAGCATAATTTTGACCAATTGAATGGAAATCAAATTCCTATAGTTTTGGTAGTTTTTTCTTTTCCAACTTACATAGAATTAATTTTTCTTTTTCCATCTTTACAATCAAATGAACCCTAAAAGCATAAACTAATGCATATATAATTTTTAGACATGGCCTTTAATACATATATCTTGTTAAATCGCCATCAATCCTAGATAAGATCCATGCTTTGATTGTTGAATGACAATAGTCATTACAACCTCATTATTATTTTCGATCCCTCTTATTTTTGAACTCTGCTACTGAGTCCGACTCAGTAACCGATTCAGGGACAGGCCACCTCAGCCCCCGATCTCATATTTTTTTTTTTTTTAAATTTCAGATCCAAGGGCCGAGGTGAAAACACCTCGGCACCCTGGCTTTGGGCCTTTTTTTGGCCTGGCCAACAACCATTTTCCTTATATATATATCACTCTCATGGGCGGACCTAGGGGGGATTATAGGGTCAATTCACCCTCTAGATTTTGGAAAAAAGAAAAATTTTGTTTAACTTTTTATTTTTTTATAGCTTATTTTTATTTGAAGATACCTTATAAATTTTTTTTTTTGACCCCCTAATCTAAGTCGTTTGGGTCCACCCCTGCTCACTCTATATCTATTCTTATTAAAGTTTTTAAAAAATATATTATTTTCATCGACGTCATATTCCAATATTATCCTTATTAAATTCATTAATTTAAATACTATACATGCACACAATTTTTATATAATTATCTCACCCTAAATCTATCATTTTTACAATTTTAAATTCTTTTTTAAAAAATTATATTTATCCTTTTTATATAAAACAATGGTGGATGCAAATTTTCTAGCTTGTCTCTTCCATTGTTGGTTTCGTATCATAGTAAATTAATATAGTATCCACTATCCTGGAACGTCCATGCTATCCTCATTTTCGCTGGTCGATAATTTTTTAAATCAAACTGTTAATTCTTCTGCATTTTTTGGCTGAGTTACATGTGGAAATCAAACTATTAATCCTCATTTTCTGCATTTTGAAAATCACACTGTTAATCCTCACCCTCTGTATTTTGAAATCAAACTGTTAATTTTTTGCATTTTGTCACCAGAATCTGGTCTGGTTTTAGTTAATACAATCTTCCAATTTAATTTGCCATACAATCTTCAATGCAAATTTTCTATGATGTAAATTTAAAAAAAAAAAAAAAAAGGAAATTATATTAATTTGCTCTAATGGTGTTTCTTCCATTAACTGAAAAGATTTAAATAGATGTTAATAGATTTTGAAATTACAACTATAAATAGCGAACTCCTTAGAAATTCTAGCCGAATCCCCTCAGATTTCAATGGGTTTCCAGCCTGTAAATATAAAGTCAAAATTATTATATAATTGATAAAAATAATGTTGAACAATGAAATCGCCAATTGTAAAATCGAATCGAAATCACTTTTTGAAATCGTTGGTTTGGCACCATGTGAATTTGTCAATATTTTGATTTTGAACCAAGCTAAACCGCTTCGAAATGGTTTAGTTTATATTTCAATTTTTGTAAACTGTTTCAAACTGTTAAATTGAACCATATTCAACGCTAGATAGAAATTTTAAAAAATTAATAGAAATAGAAAATATAAAAATAAATAAATAGTACCGGAGATAAATATAAAGGTAGAATTGGGTTCACTTTTTATTATTGAACAGTCAGAACTCCCTACCAGAGAACCTGACTAGTCCCTTTCAGTGGAGAATAATGCAACACTATTCGTTCACAAACTTGACGAGTCTCTATATTAGTCGAATTCAAAAACAAAGGAGGCAACAAACTGATATTCCATCATTACGTTATACTTCATACAACAGAAAAGAACATAAAAATGTATATTGATTACTGCTTGAGCACCTTATATGGATTCAAAAAGGTCTGCATACTGAATTTAAAATGTCACTGCAACATACGACATCCAACATAATCAATATGTGCTCGTAAATATATATAGAACCTGTCTTCTCATTTTTCGTCACAGCAAAGCTTATGTGTGTCAAAACATTTTTAAGAGAATCCTATAAATTTTAGTTCTACAACAATTAAATACCAAGTTCATGTAATCACCTATTGAATTATGTAAATAAATATAATACATCCGGGAACAGTCAAAATTTGACCAATTGAAATTCAACCTAATGGTATCATTCCCAGTAATCATTTACACTACTGTGAATGGAAAAACAAAAAAGAATGTGATCACTCACATTTACCAACAAGCACAAGACAATTACCTGCTTCCTTGTGATGCTAATTGCTATCCAAAGTTGACTTCTACTGGGCTTTTGGTTTTTGAATCTTCACATAGGGGAAAAATCCTAACATAACTTTTGGACCCCACTCGCGTTGTTGAGCTCGGCAGTACATTAGGAACGTATTTGCAAAGTATGAGTTAAACCCCATCAAGACATGCCACAGTGCATGACCCTGAGGATTGAAATACCGGTGCGAGATGTGGTTGCAGAAGAAATGGTCAACTACCCAACACAGACTCCCAACTAATAGAGTGATCACGTACAACTTTGCAAGCCACTTAGCCGATTTATCTTCTGTCTGAATGTAATATTTGTATGCCCGAGGAATGCAAAGAAGACAAAGCAGAGCATAGTGCACCTTAAAACCAATATCAAAGTGGAGCTGTGAGTGTGCAATAGCAAATACCGCGCCATAGAGGAACAAGAAGGTGGGCATCGTACTTCGATAATGCCAATCTGGTGAGTACAGGATGTAGATATAAAGGAGCATTTCCCACACCATAGGCGTTTCATCACCTTGCTGTTGCCTGAAAACATAAAATTCTAAATGAATGTTGATTGCATCATTTGATTGAACGGCCAAAAACATAAAACTGAAGCTACTGTAAACGAATAGTTTTGGCAAAGAGAAGAATATTCCCATAGACAGTTCCCTGAACGAATTCAAAGCTTAAATAACAAAAGTATGTCTCATTTTTCCAGAATGCAAGTCTTGTTCTTCTTTTTCAGACTCACAAAGAGCTTAAAGCACCAATTTAGCCAAATTACAAATTCCAATATATACAAACGTCAAACACATGATTTTAATCATAATGCCCTATTAAGATGGTACTTCAGAATTTTGAGAAGCGCTAAGAAACAATTACGATCAGAAAAGATCAATTCCTGAAATGGAGCGCAATCCATCAGACCATCATACACCACAATAAAACAGTGCACCCAACAAAAAGCAGCCAAAAGTCCAAATGACACTTAGACAACTAAAAAATTAAACCCTCATGGATTCAGAATGAAACTGTTAGACAACTAATAAATTAATCAGAAATATATATGTATCCAAACCAAAACAGTCGTCCAATGCTTAACAGATAAAAAAGCAACTTTGGAGAGGTCATACAACTGCTGCCGTAATATATTGTAAATAGTGATTCTTATGTAACATTCAGTAGTGTAAAGTCTGTAAAAAGGGACTTAAAATAACTCAACTCATTTACTTGAGAAGATATCATAGAAACATGAAGACCAAGAATGCATATAAACAGCAAGCAGGGTTAAATTCTTCTTGCAATTGTCCCAATAGCTAGATATCATTTCTGCATTATGGAAGAAAGTCTACTACATCCACATCATAGTAGTAATATCCACTTTCGAATGCAGTATGCTACAACTATAAGTTTTAATAGACTTTTTTCTATTCTTGGTGGTAGGTAATTAAAACACCTTGTACACGATGATCAATAGGAAACTACGGAAGAGTCTCATGAGTCCACCTTATCAAGGCACAGATCCTTGGTTTTGCTTGCTGCTTAAGGAGGGTACATGTATCCGTCAATCATTCTTTCCAGAGAACCAGTAAATCTTACTCGTCTAAATACCCTAATTTGAGCATCTTTACACTCTTTGATCTGTATGAGAACTTTCATATTCATATATTAAATAGATATCAGACAGAAAGGAGCAGAAAGAGAAACAAAATGGTGAAAAAAGAGATACAAAAAGACAGTGCCACATCCATCAGAACCTCCAACTATCGTCTTACACGTTTATTTGCTTAAAGAATTAAAATGTAACATGACAACTTAAATGTCCAAATTCATTCTTACTTATATACCAATACAATGTCGTAGCAATGCCTACAGATATTATAAACATAGAACTCTAACAAGTATTTTATGAGCAAAGTGTTATCTGTACAAAGACGTGTTTTTGAATATATTTCCTTACCAGTGATAAAGAAAGCTAGAGAACGCCAAATACATTCAATCAATACCATAAGATTACTTTTTGAACCTTTGGGCATCTGCCTTTGAATGGCCAAAATGTTAAGGGAGTACTTGCATCCTCAAATTATTTACAATTTAATTCAAAATCCTATATTTCTATAACATCCTCATTTTTCTTTAATAATACAATTAAATCCCTATACGGTATGTTACACATCTTATTGGTCAATAGAACACAAAGCAAGCAAAAAGTAGCATGAGAAGGTAACCATAGCTGGACCGATTATCCCTCTAAACTTCATTTGGTCATGACAAGAGAAGAAAACTTAGTATAAATACATTAAATAAAAATCCAAAAATAAAATAAAAATCAACTTGGTTTTCACTTAATGGATGTCCACTTCATAAACCTCCGACCAAGACCCATTACACATCTTGAAGAGGTCCCACATCCATGAGCCCACACAAGGTAATAAGGAGGAAAAACATAATGAAAAAACAGACAAAATAGTAAAGTAAAAATGAATTTCATGTATGACGCAATAATTTGATTCAAAAAGATGTCTCTAACCATAATTAGATTTTATTTTAAGATATCAACTTACCTTATAATAAATAAAAAATGCGATTATGCTCTAGAATTTTCACAATAATCAGCTATTGGCTTTCCTTCTCTTTCTAAATATACATTGAAATGGTTTAAAGATTTATTGAAGTGTTTCTTTGAATGTTACTAAAGAATTCTAGACTTGGTGTGTTGTTTCTTTCTTTGCAAACTCCGACACAAAATTATATGCTGTCACCACCAAACAAAAATTTTAGCAAAGTTTATATTGTAAATCACAACCATAAAAGGTCCATCAGCCCTCTATGAAACTACAGCCTTTCAAGGCCAACAAAAAAGGAAAAGCAGATTGACGAGAACATAAATTGAAAACTTACAGCTGTTGCAGCGTAGAGTGATATAACATGCTGCCAATGGCAAGAATCATGTTAGATATGTGAAGGATGCTAAATCTTTTCTCAAATTGTTGGCTCAAGGAAATCATGAGACCAATAAGTGCTAAAATAACACTTGGGACATTCGAGATCATGTTGAAAAATTCGGCAAAATAGGAAGAGTAGACAAAATTTGGCTCACACCAATCATGCGTTGATGTGATGGGACCCCAAAAGCTTGATATTTCATCAGCCATTCTGAAGGCCCAGAATATAACTACTGCAGAAGAACTTTTCAGGATGCTGCTGATCTAGAATCCTACAAATGATTTTAAGGGGCAATAACGTGAATAGATATAAACTTAGTCAAACAAATTTAAAATATATCTCGTAACAATCACATTTACCACTGTATAAAAGCTGGTAAAAGGAATAGAACTATACATCAATTTTTAGATCCAGAGTATTAGATCCTACTAATGCAGTGGATTTAAGCACAAGAGACTGGTGAAGTTCTACCTTTCACCATCATCCTCTAATATAAATGATCAACATATATATTCACTGATGATAAATTACTTCAATAATCAGCTTTTATGAAAAAGTGTGAACAGGTTTGAGTTCATGCATACATTAATCCACAGATATGACAGATACCAAGTCAGCTATTAAATATGAAGCTTTAAGAGATCAACTGGAAATAAACCCTGCCATTTACACGTAACAAAAATCTAGACCAGATTAAATGGAAGCAGGTCTTTGCTGGTATTAGCATCACATTGTCTTAAATATAAAATTTGGATTCTCTTCACATGTTACTGAAATCAGAAATGTATCGCATTACACTGATTTCAAAGTGAAGTATGGATTTCATAGTGTGGTGATAGCATGATCCAGTTTTGCAACTCTAAACTATGTACGTGTTACAGTAAATTTCTCTTTTTTTGGCAAAGCATTGTATTTTTGGGAAGTCCACAACTTTTATAGCTGATTTGGCACTTTTGGACAAATCTGAATAAGAATTAATTTTTCCTTTAAAAAAATGAAATGGTGACTAGAAGCTTCTGCACACTTACCTGATTGTTCTTTCACAAGTAGCAACTCTAGTGAATATTTTGAGAGTGAGAGTGTAAAGTTCTAACTTTTTTTCTATCCTCAGACACTAAATTTCCATATGAGTGCCAAAATTAGTTCAACAATAACCTAATCTACAGACAATGTGAGTAGATGATAAGTACAGCCTCCATACACACGTATATCAGAAATTAAACGAAACCTTCATGCTTTGGTTATAGAATCCAATCAGATTGCATATTTTCCTCCGTCAAACTTCAAAAAAATAAAAAATAAAAAATAATTCACCACCACATTCACATCAACAAACCTCCCTGCCAACCCATCCCCGCCGCATCCCACACACAAAACCTTAAAAATCACAAATTAAAATGTAATTAGTGCAATTTACCTTTGAAAATCAGATCTGATTAGCGCCCAATTCAACGTACACGAACCTATTTTTATTCTATTTGCTTGTGCCTACGTGATTCAATATAAAATATCTGCATTTGAAAAGTTATAGCCTACACTTTGATCCTCAATATATATGAGCAGTGCTTTATTGACAGAATGAAAGTTTATATAAGCTTTAACACAAATGCGTTAGCCCGCAATTTATTGTCAATTTTTTGGGCGCTTCTCCAGACCAGACTAAGTGGAGCCTCAGAATATATATTTTTTTTCAAATAACATAGGGTCCCATCTTTACAGCGAGTGAGGTGTCAGTAAGGCACCTGTGAAACTTTTCTCGGTACGTAGGGATTAAATCCAAATTTTTATATACGCATGGAACCCGGCCTCCTCTCTCTTCTGGCTCCGTTTTGTGATCAATTAATATGTACAATCAGATTTATTGAATATATATATTATATAATAATCTCAACTCTTGTGTTTGAGTTCCTCTTTGAGTTCCATTAGGGTTGCAAATGCTGAACCAAACTTTTTCTATTTTAAATTGGGTTTACTTATGAAATTTAAGGCGCGTGTGAGAATATGTTCAATATACCGTTGGATGGAATAAAATGAGCGGTTGAGATTGTGCCCCTGTTTGGCCCTTGTCACGTGGCAATTTTAATTTCTAGAATAATATTTTTTGAAAAATGTATAGTTAAAAAAATGTAAAAGATTTTAATTTACGTATAATATTATTTTATAGAAGATTATGTAATTGAAAAAAATAGAGAATTTTTTTTTGAGGTAATGAGGGCCAAACGAGAGCTAGGGGTGAAAACGACTGGATTTGAACGTTTTGAGACAAATTTTCAAATCATACCATTTAAAGCAATTTGAAATTTTTTTCAAACCAAATCAAACTAATTTAATTGCTAAACCAAACCATTTTTTCCGGTTTGGTTTGGTTTAAAACCACGATTTAACAAAAAAAAATAAATAAATATATATCAAATAAGTTAAATCATAAATATTGGTCTAAAATTTCGTGTTAAAACATAAATTGTATTATTAAAAAAATTACAAATCAAAGTTATATAATTATAATCATTATAATGTAACAACATGATATAAATATTTTAAACTCTTAGTCGATACTAATACCGTTCATATGCAAGTGTAATACATGATTCATTTTCTTCATAAATATAAAAATATAGTATATAAATTCATTGATTATAGTTAAATGATATAAAATAATTAATAAAATAAAATGAATAAAAAAATTCGAATATAATAGTACCTAACTACTATGACTTTATGTGAATCATTCAAAGTTTCTACTAAATCTAAATATTAGTAAATTACTCTAATGGAGATCGACAAACTGACAATTATTAGAATAAAACAACATAACTACCAATAAAAATATAAAAAGAGTTACAAAAAAATAAAAGAATTTTGGCAATCTGACTTGAATTTGAGCAAAATTTGAGATAATTATTAGAAAGAAATGAAATGTGCAACTTTAAATTAAAATCTGGATTTTATTGTCTGCTCAATTATAATGAAGAATTGATGAATGTGGTTTAGCATCGATTGTTCAACACTTTACCAAATTTGAGGATTTTACATTCACAGTTGTTATGACTTATGAATATTTGAATATAATTAATTAATTAGTTAACGAGATGTATAATTGTTGAATTGAGTTAATTGAATTATGTCTCGTATGGATGTATCTTTTCAATTGAAATGTGTTAAGTTTTAATTGGGTTAAATAAAATTTAAACTAATTTATTTTCAGATATTTTTTGGTAAACGGTTTGAAAAAATTGAAACATAAACCAAACCATTTCGAACCAATTTGATTCGGTTCAAAACCAAAACGTTGACAGATTCACGTGGAACCAAACCAACGGTTTCAAAAAAAATGGTTACGATTCGATTTTGCGATTTGACGATTTCGTTGTTCAGACCTATCGAGTACTGTATGAGTCTTCGTCTCTCGTTGAAATAGAAATCAATCTATAGATGCTTTTATGTCAATTGTATTTCACGCTAAAATTCATTGTTAGATCTATTAAGAATTATTTAGCCTTGTTTGATTTAATTTAAGTCAAAATTAACAATTAACTTTAATCACATATTTTATAAAATCTATCTTTTCAATCATACATTTCATCAATTTTATCAAAATCTAATAAAAATATAATTTTAATTCCATCAAATATGGGCTTAATTTCTTTTAAGAGGAAAGTGACATGCGATTGTATATTTTAACAATTGTCATACACGTACATAATGATTTACATATATTTGATATAATAAAATATGATTGGGTCAAAAATTTTCAACCATATAAAAAAATAAACTATTTGTATAACCCTTGTTGACAATTTTAGTTGTGTCGAAATTCGAGCAGTTGATTTAAAAAATAATTTTTCAAATGGATGAATGTAAAGCTGTCAAGTGTCATGATTCTAAAAAGAAAAAAAAATTTCACTATCTTTTTAACGCATCATTTATATGTAGACTATTATTCAATTTCATTATGTATGAGTAGCATTATTCATATTTTAATGCAGTCAACCGACCACTATCCTCTGACTTACCATTAGTTTGTCTTTATTTGCTTTAAAATTTATTTTTAACTATATAATTTATGAGATTCACAACTTTTATCAAGATTTTTAATGATATATTTCATTAATTTTATCAAAATCTATTAAAAATCACATTTTTAACTAAACCAAACAAGGGCTTAATAAGATACATTTGGTACAGTAAAAAAAATGCCAAGTTGTTTTTTGTTAGCTGCATTCCATTTTTGTTAACTTAGCATATTTGAAGTAGGTCAAGCTTGCATTGAATCAAAACTGAAAATTAAATAGATAATTGAGAAAAAAAATTCAATGTCCAATAGCACTTATTCATTTACCGTAAGCTACCTTCGATAAATATAAGTTGATTTGAATACTGGAAGCTACCTTCGATAAATATAAGTTGATTTGAATTTGTTCAAAATCAATTACTATGATGTGCTAGCATTATCGATCCCATATTTTTATCGAAGTATTCGTCATTTCTCAGACCTTGTTTGGGAGTGATTTTAAAAATTGATTTTTTGACCATTAGGAGAAAAGTGGGATCGATCTGTGAGAGAAGAAATCAAATATGACGGCTGGAATAATGAAATAACGGTCAAAAAAATCAATTTTTGGGCAAAAAAATCACTCCCAAACAAGTTGTCACTATGTTTCTTGCACTGTACATTGAGAGCACAACAAATTCGAAAATCGAGCTTGGGGAATCGAAATTTTTCTTCAAATATCATGTAATATTGAAAGTGACAAAAATTGAAATTCTAGAATAGATAGATTTTAAGTAGAGTCTAGTTTATTCTTGTTTCCACTGTGCAAGTAGTGAAGAAGGTATGAAAGGGTCCAAAAATGATATCATACTCCATTGTATCCATCCTTTTTTAGTGCACATTGGTTTAAATACAATGTCTCTTTCTAGCCACTTATCAAAGAGAAGCATTAATTCAAGTTGTTGATAAAATAATAGAATAAAATCAAACGTGATTAGGTAAAGTCATAACATATCAAAAGGGAAAAAGAGAAGTGTCCACAATGCCTTCCTCCCCAAGAAAGGGACAAGTGTGCAAAAAATAAATAAAATAAAATAAAAAAACGTTGAACAACTTGTTTTCTATTGATTTAAAATTGATCTTGAACTTAGAAAAATAAATTGATAACTCATAATTATATTCAAAACGAGTCAGGTTTAACTAACTTGATACTTATTTATAAAAATATTCAATGTAACATACATATGTTAATTTACATAAAAATTCTAAAAAATATATTTAAATGAATAATTTATTTTTATTTTTATTTTCTATAATTTGAACTCAATTTATTATCTGTTTTTATTTTAATTTTGTAAAGAGAAAAATATTTTCAAATTCACCAACTTTAAAATGTATATATCACTTGACGAGACATTAACATAAAATTATTGTATTTTTTACCGAGTAATTAAATTTAGTGGGATAAATTGTTATAAAATAATTTTTCAAAATTTCAAACTAAACATGTTTTTAAGTTTTATATTTTGAGAAATAATTTCTCAAAATGACAAATCAAATACATTTTTAACAATTTTAATAAAGACTCTCAAAACAAAAAAACTAAAAATAAATTCAAAATTGAAAATTAAAACACAAATAAAATGAGTAATGCTATTTAATTTCATTGGGGTTACAATTTTAATTTAGACGAAGTTAATGTGACATTAAATGTTATGTGAAATTGAGTAAGTCATTTAATTTTACCATTTATTTAACCTATCAACAAACACCACCTCAACTAATGTTGTAACCCAGTGCAGTTACATAGCATCACTCAAATAAAATAGGCAATTTATAAAAAAAAAAAAAATGGGGTCTAACTTCGGTGAGTTAATTGTTCCAATGGTCAATGAACTTAGATCCATGTTTTTTATTAATCACTGAAATTTAAAAATATTGAATTTTTATTATTGAATTTAGGTTCATATCTTCGATTGCTTCATGTTTTCGATTGCTCACTGAAATTTAAAATATCGAGTTTTAACCACTGAACTTTGAAAATCGTACATTCCTAACTGAATTTTGGAAAATGATGTACATTACTCACTAAACTTTGAAAAATATTATACATCACTTACTGTAAACTCGATATTTTGTAAAATTCAACAGTAATGTCAGTGAGTAACGTACGATATATTTTAAAATTAAGTGGTCAAAACTCGGTATTTTAAATTTCAATGAGCAATTTAAGACATGAGCATAATCGAAGACATGGATCTATATTTAGTGATCAAAACTCGACCCTTTAATCTTCAATAATCAATCAAAAGTCATGAACCTAAGTGATTATTGGAACAAAACTCAACTTAGGCATATAATTTAGGGTTGTAAGAAGGCCATTTTGATTAATTTCAGCTCAACCTCCTGTAAACCCATTTGAGTTAAACTGAACTACCCGAAATCGAATCGTGTTCTTTCTTTCTTCATTTGGCTGCAAAAAAGCCTTCCAAATATGGGAGATCATACTACTTATGCCGCCACCGCCTCCAAGAAGCTTCCGATTCCTGGGAAGCGGAATATCCTCATTACAAGCGCGCTGCCTTATGTCAATAACGTGCCTCACCTCG
This sequence comes from Olea europaea var. sylvestris, assembly GCF_002742605.1. Classification (NCBI taxonomy): domain Eukaryota; kingdom Viridiplantae; phylum Streptophyta; class Magnoliopsida; order Lamiales; family Oleaceae; genus Olea; species Olea europaea. The sequence continues at coordinate 10,870,480 of NC_036240.1, read as the reverse complement.
GCAATATCATTGGATGTAATTATCCAATCTTTTTACTCCATTTAAGTACATATTTATTGTATTTTTTTTTTTTTTTATGTTTTTTTGTTCTTTAGGTGTGTTGAGTGCGGATGTGTTCGCGAGGTACTGTAGAAACAGAGGTTACAATGCAATATATATCTGCGGTACGGATGAGTACGGTACGGCTACTGAGACTAAGGCGTTGGAGGAGAAATGTTCTCCAAAAGAAATTTGCGACAAGTAATTTAATCGATTGCTTTATGCATATTTTGATGAAATGCTCGTTTCTGCGTATTTCTTGATTGATTAATGCATTTCTTGCAATTTTGATTTCTTTTAAATTTCAATATTTCTGTACTTTCTATGTGTTTTATGGATAACACATTAATTCGGTTTGATTAGAACAAAAATGGATTGGTTTTAAAGGGCACCGTTTTATTTTTTATTTTTTTTATTTTTTTGAAAATGAGAAAACAAATATTTTGTAGTATTTATTACAGTTTGTTATTAGGTTCGGCGTTTAGAAAGAGCACATTTTTATTCTTTTAGTGCGAATCTGGAATGTAATCGTCCATTTGTGAAGAATCGATTCACTGATAAATTTTCCCTTATCATATCAACTTGAGTTCAAATATTGGTGCATGCGATATTATCAAAAGACAAGGAAAGGAAATAGAAAAAGAGAAAAATGGGAAAAGGGTTCTATAGTTTAAACTAGAAGGAAAATGCTCTGTTTTGTTGCAGTTTTAGAGGCTTTTGCAATTTCATATCCATGATCTATCTCTGTATTACATATTCCCCGATGCTGGACAAAAGGATCCTGACTTGGATCTTTGTGTATAGTTGTCTTTCTATTGATGCAACGAGAGAAAGAATCATTTAGTTATCTAATATGCATAATTTTCATTCTAGTTAAAATTGTGATCCTTTTATGATGTAAAGGAACAATGGATGATAGCAATCTGTCCCAAGGTACACCTTTTCATTGTCAATGCATTTCAACTCTTATGCCATCTCATTGCTTGAGAAATGTTAGTGGTAGAAAGTTGACTTTACCATTTGCTTTTTTGTTGGAATTTTATATCATTTCAATTCAAAGAAAGTGTCACTTCGTGATGCGATCTCGTTGCTTGAGAAATGTTAGTGGTACAAAGTTGACTTTACCATTTGTTTTGTTGTTGGAATTCTATGCCCGTGACTGGGAGAAATTTTAATCAAGATAAAAATGAA
>NC_036240.1:10860029-10868704 GCF_002742605.1 Olea europaea var. sylvestris | reverse complement strand
AATTGTCCAACTCCTGGCTGTAATTATGATTCTGCACGTGGTGATCAATGTGAAAAGTGCGGGAAACTTTTAAATCCCACAGAATTACTAGAGCCAAGATGCAAGGTGCGTTCACGATCATTTTGCTTAAGACTCATTTGGATCACGTGGATTATCTCAAGAATAGAAAATCTCTTTAATTACCCTCACTTGTGATGAGAGTATTGAGTTGATCAACTTCGTTTTCCAAAATAACAATATTGTCAGTGAAGGTTTTGAAAAATCTTTATAAAAAATAAGAGATGCAAATTATTATCTTTAATTATTTTTGGGGGAGTTGAATGTACACTTTGGCTTGCTTATGGATAGGTCTGTGGTAATATTCCAAATATCCAAGAAACAAACCACTTGTTTCTTGAGCTTCCTCTGCTGAAGGATAAATTAGAAGAATACATAAACAAAATGTCAGTCGCTGGAGGGTGGAGCCAAAATGCCATACAAGCAACACATGCCTGGCTTAGAGAAGGGCTGAAACAGCGTTGTATCACAAGAGATTTGAAATGGGGAGTTCCTGTTCCGCACGAGAAGTTTAAGGACAAGGTGAAATGACCTCTCTGTTAAAACATTTACTATCATGTAGACAGTAGTCTCAATTTCTTCAAATTAGCTATTTTGATGCTTATCTGGTACCAAATTGCTGATAGTAGTGGGTACTTTGATTATATTACTTGCAAAATGACAAGGCCTTTTATGGCTAGGTATTCTATGTATGGTTTGATGCACCTATTGGATATGTCTCAATTACTTCATGCTACACACCAGAGTGGGAGAAATGGTGGAAAAATCCTGAAGATGTAGAGCTCTATCAATTTATGGGCAAGGATAATGTGCCTTTTCATACTGTAAGTCAACTACATTCAAAATTTGGAATCTTAAATTTTAAGTATGGGTTGTAGAATTGTAGGATAAGTTTATACCCTTGTGATTTTGGTTAAAACCTTTACCTGATATTATATATCCATGATATTTTCGTACAACTTGGAATTTGCCCTTCCCAGTTTATGGTAGCCTTTGTGCATTGCTCAATTGTTTTAGTTTGGTGTTTGCATCTGTTGTTAAAGGAATGACTGATGAGGATATGTTGTGTGTTACTGCTGTAAATGCAACTTTTTTTTATTCATGTTATTGTAGTAGGCATATCTGCATTATAGTTTATTTATCCACGCAAATATCTTGTGTTTCATGGATAAAAAAGAGTATATATTATTAAATTGCAACCAAAGCTTTGTTGCTACTTTTATTCTGCAACTTCAGGAGATCAGCTGTAAAAACTTTTTCGTTTAGATTGTGACAAACAGAATCTATATTTTTCTTCCAAGATCGTATTCTTCTTTCCAGATTAAGGTGTTGGAACTGTAGAAATTGGTTTTATACTGAACACTTTGCTCCGTTTAAAGGGAAGCAGTGAATTGCTCTAGTGGGGCAACTATTCATTTGAGTGATAGAACTGGTTTTGTGTTTTTCCTTCTAGGGATGGAGACAAATTTTGTTGGTAACTGCAAGGAGCTGTAGTAAATAAAGGTAGATGCATAAAGTAACCGCATTTACTTAATAACTATTAACTAGACTCTTGTTGTAAGTGACGGAGGTTGGCTTTTTCTGCACGGATTTCAATAATGTCTATTACGTATAATAAATAGGATTAACTAGACTCTTGCTGGAGGATTGTCTAATAGTAATGATATAGGGGACTTACTAGATTGACTCTATTTCTAGTAGTAGTTTGTTATGTTATTATGAATTTGAGAAATGAGAACTTATTATTTAGCCCCTGTTGGGTCTACATATTAATCAGAGTTTTAGCAGAATCTGATACTTTGAAATCGGGATTTTTGAATTAAAAATTGTAACCCAAAAAATCAACCGTTGCAGTAGGGTGACAACCCTGTCCACACGTTTCCTACAATTACCAATTGTTACCCTCACTAAGCATGCCTAAGGACCTTAATACCCCTGTCAATAAATAAACTAGACCTACCTCTTTCTCCAATTTTTTCTGGAAATCTCCTCTGCCGATCATCTTCTTTGCTTTCAAGGGTAAAACCGTAAAAGCGTCTATGTAGAAAACAAAAGCTTGGATTTGATGGAACCGTACTTCTCTTTTGTGTCATAATTTGTCCTTCCACAAAACAATTGAAATTGTAAATGGGCCCACTTTAATTGTACAGAAAATCGATTCTTGGCCAAAAAGCTTGACCAGGCAAGTGCTTAATCTATTTTATGCTTGTTTTGTCAGTTAGAATATCAATTAGTTTTAGGATAAATCTCCTCATCCAGGGCCACGGCCCTTTCCAATGTTGGGGGGGGGGGGGCACCAAGGGGGGGGGGGGGGGGGGCACCAAATAGGCACCGTGGCCCTGGATTTCTAGCAAGGCTCTTTGTTTTAATGTGGATTTTCAAGATGGTACTTCTGATTTACTTCTATATTCTTTGAATAATATTATTGGTTTTCTTGAGGCTTACACCTTGCCTCAGGGATAAATGTCTCGATTCAGCATTTTAAACATTGATTTCCATGCTTTGGAAATCAAAAATGACACAGAAGAGTAGATTTTAAAGATTTTAAGTGTTATTACACTCAAATCTTGTGCCTAGTTACCATGGAAAAAATGATTTTTTACTTCTATTGAGTTATTGGAGAAATAAGGTTTGTGGCTTCAAAGTGAAGAGGAAAAGAAGAATTTTGGACTTTGTTTTAGATGCTGTAAACTCTATCTCTCCTGGTTTTGGGTACTTGCCTACTTGACAATCCTAGCATATAGAATGTTTACAGAGTAAATATCGATACTAGGACTGGCTGTTAAGAGGTTACAAATTTTAGTTGTTTGAAAACTCTTCAATTATGAAAATCCTAAATCCATACTGAAGAGAATGTAAACCATGTACTGGTCTCTGTAACTTTTTCAGGTGATGTTCCCTTCCATGCTCATTGGAACAGCTGAAAACTGGACTTTGATGAAGACCATAAGCGTTACAGAATACTTGAACTATGAAGCAGGTTATTTAACTACATGATTTGTCTAGAAGTGCATATATGATTATATACCACTTTCATAATATTTTTTGAAATTGAGTTTACCCGTGTCAAATTGTTGTGTAGGGAAATTCTCGAAGAGTAAGGGTGTCGGTGTTTTTGGAAATGATGCAAAGGACACAGGCATTCCTGTTGAAGTATGGAGATACTACTTGCTGACAAATAGGCCAGAGGTAAACTCTTGTGACTGCAGTTTGATAATATGAAACTGGTCTATTTTCTCACCTGTACCTCTGAAGCAGATATACCTGGATTTGTAATTTCTCATTGACAATCATAATAAATTTGCGATGTCTAGGTGTCAGACACGTTGTTTACGTGGACTGATTTGCAAGCAAAGTTGAACAGTGAGTTGCTGAGCAATCTAGGAAATTTCATTAATCGAGTCTTAAGTTTCATCGCGAAAGACCCAGGTGCATTAACTTCTTCTGTTTATGAAACCTCTGATATAACATTTGGTCTTTGATGTGTTCCATTATTGTTTGTCTTCAACCATATGACCGTATATGGTGCTGGAAGCCTGGAAGCACTTGTGTAATTTTCTGGACAACACTTGGAATCATTTTATTGGTCAGACTAATGGTCATTCTTGCTTTATTGAGTTATTCCTTATTTTTTCCGTGAGATGAGCTTACGTGCTTTGCATCTTGGGACTTCTACAAGAGCTCAAAGATTGTTATTTTGTTCGTCATGCATTTCTACATTATTTCAGGTTCAGGATATGGTTCCATTATTCCTGATGCTCAGGGTGCAGAATCGCATTCATTGACAAAAGTATTGGGAGAAAAAGTCGGTAGTTATGTTGAGCAGTATATTGAAGCAATGGAGAAGGTTACTGATGCATAGTGCCCATTATTTTGGAATTGCACAGACGTATGGAGGGACCTTTTTCATAATGAATAACATTCCAATTGGAATTCAATGTAGGTGAAACTAAAACAAGGTTTGAAGATTGCTATGTCTATATCTGGAGAAGGAAACGCTTATTTGCAAGTATGCCTGTACTTTTATACATACATACATACATATATATCCTGCCATCGTGAATGTCTAGTCCTCTGATTTTCGTCTAAGCGGAATACTTGCTATACTCTTGTTTGACCATGTAGGAAAGCCAATTCTGGAAGCTCTACAAGGAGGATCTACCTTCTTGTTCCGTGGTTATGAAAACATCAGTTGGACTAGTGTATCTTCTCGCATGTCTCTTAGAGCCTTTTATGCCATCTTTTTCCCTTGAGGTAATGAAACAAAAGTAGCTCAGTGCAGCAATTTACATAAAGAATGCAAGATCTCTCAGAAACTAGCTCATCGATCAGACTATAATGAGGTTACTTCCCAATGACATGTAGGTACTGAAGCAGCTAGACTTGCCCCCTGAAACACAAATTTCACTTTCTGATGAAAAAGGTGATATTGAAAGGGCAAAAAAACCTTGGGAGATCATACCGGCAGGTCATAAAATTGGTACTCCAGCACCACTCTTCAGAGTACTGGTACTATTTTGACCTATTCATTTTCTCTCTATTGGCTGCTCGTGTTTATTTTACAATCATCACTGAAGTGATTCCTTTTTGCTGCTTGCTCAATCAAAAATATGATTTGCAGGAAGATAAAGAGGTTGAGTTTTTCAGAGAGAAATTTGCTGGAAGTCAAGCTGATAGGATTGTAAAGGCAGAAGCTGAAGCAAAGAAGCTTACTGAAAAGTTGAAAGGAACTAAAGTCTCAGGTCATGCTCTTTTCTTTCTAATTGATTTTGTAAATAATATTTGGATCTATGTTCTCCTCAGCTTTCCATCACATGCAGAAACCTGTAATTCTGTTTTGCCCTCCGCATAATTATGTTTTCACAGAACCTTAGGTTCTGCTTTTCACCTTTGGGTTATGATTAACTCTTTGTGGTTGTATCAATTTTATGTAGGTAGACATTTACCTCCGCTGACAATTTCTGTATTTCTTATAAATTGAGAACTTACTGTCTTGCCCAGTTTGGTTAGGGTTAAGTTTCAGTGATGCTGTCTTATGCTAGGGACTTTTTAATTAAGAGAAATAGTGTAACAAAGAGAAGATGCTCAGTGAAGACAAGAAATGTTTACAAGAACAATAAATTGGAGAAAGACCTTTTGAAAAAGATTATCGAAGTCTTGTGGAGCTAACTAGCCGTGATCAGGACCCGTCATATTATGGATTCCATTGGCTGAGGTTGAGATCACTTATTACTTGAGGAATCCTAGTAGTCATTCATTTGTTTCTTTGTGGTCTCTATGAGGGAACCTTGAGTATGGACTGTCATCGCACGGAACTCTTTCATCTTTGCTCCATTTGTCTTCCTTGTGTTTCATTGAACTTGATATAATCCCTCATTAAAATATAGTTTGGATAACGTTAGGACTATATTATTATTCCTATACAGTGTATAGGCAACATACATATATATGTAACTTGTAAGATGATCATATAAAGGACAGTAAATCAACTCTGAAATGCAAGCAAGGTTAGAAAACATTGTACTGATTGACCTTTGAATGACGTGTAAAGAAAGGGAATTGTGGGAAAGTTTGTTATTTTTAATATGTTCTGCCCTTGAACTGTAAAGAAGACTCCCGATTTAGGTTCAACGATCAAATGCGAGATGGTTGGAGGTTTTAAACTAATGTGGATGATTTATAGCCTTCGAACAGATACTTCATGAAAATGAGAGAAGAATGGTGGAAGAGGAGGGTGCTTGTTTAGACGAAGAAGGAAAAATGGTAATTGTCACAAAAGTTTTGCCTGGAGCTTACAGGGCAAGAAGCATGCAGAGATGTAGACGAACATAAAGGAGGGAAACATAGTGTCAGAAAGCATGATGTAGGCAATGGTCTCTTTTTATGAGTTGTTTTTTTATTTTATTTTTTGAATTTATACATGTGTACTGATATACAAATGTCAGCATCTTTTCTCCCTATTATTAAGTACTATGCCTCGTTGTCCCCCATATTGAGCATTACTTGAAAGTAGGACAATTTAGTCCCTATTTGGTGGGGATTAAAATCAAAATTTTAGTAGATTTTGATAAAAGTTGATGAAATGTAGGTTTAACAAGTTGTGGATCCCATAAAATATGTGGTTAAAATTGATTGTTGACTATGATATTGATTAAGGTTTAGATTTTAATTACTACCAAGCAGTGGTTTAGTGTGTATTTGAGACTTTCTAAAATGGTAATGGAATTTTAGAAACAATTGCACCAATGGTTACGCCCTTCTCTTTGCAATCATTCAGCAAATTGATTGTGCTATGGGAAAGTTAACTTCAAGATAAATTGTGATTAGAAAGGAGATCCAACTATGTTTTTGTTATTTTCAGATGGTAATACTTCAAAAAAGGATCGACCCAAAAAATCTGCTGAAGCCAAACCCAACGTTTCTGCATCTGTGGAAGCTGAAATTTCCATTAGTAGATTAGATATTCGTGTTGGTCTCATTACAAAGGCCCAGAAACATCCCGATGCTGATTCTTTATATGTGGAAGAGATTGATGTTGGTGAAGCACAGCCTCGCACTGTTGTTAGTGGCCTGGTTGAGTATATCCCTCTGGAAGAAATGCAGGTTCTCCCTTCACTTTTTTCATAATCATGCTTATGCTTATTTGTTAAATAGACCATATAAGCAATTTCATTTCTATTTATTATTATTATTATTATTATTATTATTATTATTATTATTATTATTATTATTATTATTATTATTATTACCCAACGTTTCTGCATCTGTGGAAGCTGAAATTTCCATTAGTAGATTAGATATTCGTGTTGGTCTCATTACAAAGGCCCAGAAGCATCCCGATGCTGATTCTTTATATGTGGAAGAGATTGATGTTGGTGAAGCACAGCCTCGCACTGTTGTTAGTGGCCTGGTTAAGTATATCCCTCTGGAAGAAATGCAGGTTCTCCCTTCACTTTTTTCATAATCATGCTTATGCTTATTTGTTAAATAGACCATATAAGCAATTTCATTTCTATTTATTATTATTATTATTATTATTATTATTATTATTTAAATAAGTTGAACTCATATTTTTGCACCAATGCTCTCTTTTTCAGAATCGGAAAGTATGCGTTCTTTGTAACCTGAAGCCAGCAGCAATGAGGGGTATAAAGTCCCAAGCAATGGTCCTTGCTGCTTCTAATAGTGATTACACGAAGGTAAGTGACTGCAATATTTTTTTAAGATTATCTTCAGAACCTTTCATTCTTTAAAATCTAGTTGGTGGTGCTACTTTGATGTTATGATTTGCTTGTGCTTAGCAATTTAAATATTTTGTGTATGTTTTGGTGATTCAGTGAATAGGATCACAAGAAAAGGATATGTCTAATGACAGTTTTCCCGAGTCTCATTTGTTTTTAGACTGGTATCTTGAATTGATTGTCATCAATGCCTTTACTCTTAAATTGTTCTCCATTTGATCCAATCTCTCTTATTGTCATTCCTATCGAAGCTGTAGGCTGCCGTCCTCCCACTTCTCATACCCCACAATCAATTATATTTGCCATGAACCATTGTACACTTCAATCACCCACATTACACAAGTCTTCTTATCACTTTTTTTAACTCTTCCAAGAACCACCATTTTCACTGCCAGTTTGGAGCTTTGCCGTTGTTTGGAAGGTGTTTGATTTATACCCACTCTTGGTTGTTTTATCCACACAATTCGTGGGATCCACAAGTATGACTCACTTATCCACAACTCATTTCTATCTATTTATAATTTAAAATGATCATAATTACCTAACAAACAAACTCGTGACTATGACCATTGAATTTTTTGAGTGCAACATGTGACAAAGTTGTGTGAAAAGAAGTAACTCGGTGTTGGGACAAGCTATGTTGCTCAGACACAGGCAGGCGTGTCAGGTAGTGGTACATGTTTAGGAGCCCTAAAACATAGGATACGGGGATACAACTAAAAAAGATTTAGATTTTGGACAAGGGTACGTTATTACGTCTTTACAAACAAATTTTTTGGAATATTATATACTAATAATTTTAGATGTATTTTTTAGTGAGTGTATCATTAAATGGGCTCGGTTTCACGCCTTCAAAATCTTGGTTTTATGCCTCAAATTCGATTTTATTGCTTTAAAAATTGTGAGCCCCACTCTTTGCTTTCTGCATGGGACTCTCCCTTTATGCCGTGTCCACTTCTATATTGAAGGGTCCAACACAGGATCCATATCTATGCCCATGTCATGTTGACGTGAGTATGTCATCCAAACCGAAGAGTATGAGCATCATAGGGGCCATTAAAGAAGTACCTTTCATCGATGTTCTGCTTTTTTGCCAGGTTGAATTGGTTGAACCTCCCCAAGATGCCATTGTTGGTGAAAGAGTGACATTCCCAGGATTTGAAGGCACACCCGATGAGGTTTTGAACCCTAAGAAGAAGGTATGGGAAACATTGCAAGTCGATTTGCACAGTGATAAGAAGATGGTGGGTTGCTACAAAGACATGCCCTTTACCACATCTGCAGGTGTTTGCAAAGTTTCGTCCATTAGAGAAGGGTCAATAAGGTAAGATAGGCTTTGAAAATTCTGGGTGGAACAGATAAGGGAAAATGTAAAAT
>NC_036240.1:10850845-10859021 GCF_002742605.1 Olea europaea var. sylvestris | reverse complement strand
CAAGATAATGCATCTCAGTTGTTGGACCAAAAAATGCATCTTAATAGATGGAGAACCAACATCCTTGGTTGGAAATGATGCATAAAAAAAGGAGCTGGATGATAACGACCAGATGCAATAGTTGGAGGATCAAATTAATGTTTTGGAATAGTTTGAGGACCAAATCGATGAAACGGAAATCTTAGAGGACTAAATTATATTGAGGACCGAATTAAAGAATCTTAGATTGAGGACCAAATTGATGATTCTGATAAACTAGGACAACATTAACCAATCTGAATAATTGGAGAACCAAAATAACATATTTTAATAGTTCGAGGATCAAATTAACGTTTGGGAATAGTTAAGAAGAACAAATTGATGAATTTCAAACTAGGAGATCAAATGGACGTTTTGGAATAGTTTGAGGAAAAAATTCATGAATGAATTGAAAAAATTGTAGAACATTAATGAATCTGAATAACTGGAGGACCAAAACCACTTGCTATATTATTTGGAGGACCAAATCAACTTAGCAGAATAGTTAGAGGACCAAATTAATGTTTTGGAATAGTTTGGGTAATGTTGTGGAATAGTTTGGGGAACTAAATTAACGAATCCAAAGAATTGAAGGAACAAATTGAAAACATTGGGGATTGAATTGATGAATCTGAATAATTGGAGGATCGAATTACCTTATCTGAATCGTTGGAGGACCAAATTAACATTCAGTAATAGTTTGATTACATAATTGATGTATTTGAATAATTAGAGGATCAAATTATAAATTGAGTAGCATCATTGGAGGACTATATTAACATTTAGGAATAGGTCGAGGATGAAATTGGTGAATTCGAAAACATGGAGAATAAAATTAACTTATCTGAATAGTTTTGAGGACCAAATTAGTTAATCAAAAAAAGAGGAGGATTACATTAATTAATAAAAATAGGTGAGGACTAATTTAACTTAATTGAGAACTTACTGGACCAAATTATCTTTTTGAATAGTTGGGAACAGAATTGATGAATCTGAAAATTGGATGTCCAATTTAATGTTTTGGAATAGTTTGAGGAAGAATTGACGAATAAGAAAACTAAGATGATTAAACAAAAGAATTTGATCAATTGGAGGACCAATTCACTTAGTGGAATAGTTGGACCAAATTAATATTTTGCAATAGTTTGACCAAGAAATTGATGAATTTGAAAACTGGAGGACCAAAATACTTTTTGGAATTGTTTGAGGATCGGATTGATGAATCTGAAACATAGAGGACCAAGTTAGCTTATCTGAGTAGTTGGAGAGTGAAATTAATGTTTGGAATAATTTGAGGACCAAATTAACGATTCTAAAAACGTTGAGGACGAAATTAGTGAACCTAAATTTTTGGACGATCAGATTATCTAATCAAAATAGTTAAGAAGACGACATTTTCCTATTATAAAAACTGAAGGAACAAATTAACATTTATAATAGTTTGAGGAGAGGATTCACGAATCCGAAAACTTGGAGGACTAAACTAAGTGAGGAAAATAGCTGGAGGACCCAAACAACGTTTAGAATAGTTTGAGGACCAATTTGACCAATACGAAAGGTTTGAGGAACATAGTTCAGTTGTTTTTCATCGACCCGTCAAAGTTTGCAATTTGTACGAGAACAGAATTTAGTTTTCAATCATGCTACACATCCAAACTCAAATCTAGATTCAAATCCAGACAGGATACGTGTCGACGCATGATTCAACAATTTGAAAAATTAAAACAAAAACATCTAATCATTTTTTCACTTATCAATTTGTCTCTTTACTCCCCGATTTTTAACTCTGGACAAGTGATTTTATTCTTTAATCTTTATTAAGCACTAGAAGGCTGCTTGTTGATTCTAGTTTCTCCAGTTCCAAGGTAAAAAATATTTCAAGAGGAGAACTTTACTACTATTTCTTGAAAAGCATTTTTCTCAAGGAAAAAGCTGAATCCTTTACATTGATCAGTAAAAGGCTACTATGTCAGTGGGAATATGCATTCTGGAAATGAGAAACGAAGTTCTCAGAATAACCCATAAGCTGTATCTTAAATTCTGCAGATTTGCTGGTGCAAGCAGCAAGACAAATTAGACTTGAGGAAAATATAGTCGCCATAAAAGCTACTCTTGCTATTGTTCACGAAGTAGTGTAGTCATTATAGATCATATTCAAAAGACTTTTTAAATACAAAATATTATCTATTCTAGAGAGTCATTGCTTAAAAACGAGCTCTAAGAGATTCTCTATTTTAACTTTTTAAAGTAGAGAGTATGTTTGACTCTCCAAATTTAGAGAACCAAACTCACTCTCTATTTTTAATATACAACGATTGCATTTAAACATTACAAATTTCAATACTCTACATTTGACTTGATTGGTCATTAATATATAAAAATACATATATTTAAATAAAACATGTGAGAAATTATTAAGTGTTTGTTTGTGCCCCATTATTTGTGAATAATATATTATGGAATAGTGGCTGATGTTGAAATGTGTGGTTGAAAAGAATGAAATTTTTTTTATTTACGTGTAATATTATTTTAATAAAGAATATGTGGTTGAAAATGAGTACTGTAGAAAAAATAACATGATAGAATAGTAGACAAACAAAGCCTTAATGTTTATTGGAAAAAACAAAATAAAGAATCAAAATAGAAAACTTGTTGGAGTGTATAAAAAAATTACTCTCTAAATTTAAAAATGCTTTCTATTATGCCTAAGACGCTCTTTATAAACATATAGTCCTTTGCAGATGCTCTAATATTTTAGTTACTAGATCATTCTGTAATTTAACATTATCTGTTTCATATTCGGTTTGAATTCAAATTCTTATGTTTCCTTTGCAATTAGTTGTTAGTCTAGGGATTCCTTGTAATGAGTGAAATTTTCTGCAATTTTATTAAGAACTTGTTATGGATTGCTGCAAACTCCAGCTGCTAATCTAGATTTTGTCTGGTATTGACTGAAGTATCTTTCATTCTTATTATCTACTTGAATGAATTTGCATCAGACAGAATTATGAATGTTTAGTTTGCGTTGCAATTTCTGTTGTTTATGATAAACTTGCTGATTCCTTTATTTTTAAATGTGTACCTGTCTTTGTGTAGGTGTACATGTTAATGTGCATAGACAACATTACGGTACGGGATGTGATAATTTAGGAAAAATCCGGTTGTAGAGAAAAATCGTTTACAGAAACTTTACAAATGGTCCCATGTGAATTAAAATATTGCAAAAAATAACTCATTCATCCCTACATGTGTGTATTCTGTATTATTTCTACAGAGAATTTTTCTGTGTGTGTAGCTTTGTTGGATAATTTATTGAACAAATCTTCTTGGGCGCTGAATTGGTGCGTCTGTGTCGGGCCAGGCGCCCCCGACGTCCAGCGTGGTTCTAATTCATTAGATCATTCAATGATGTAGTGAAGTGAACAAGATCATCACAGTAGATGAAGAAACCTTAGATTCTCAAATATAGTAGCTAAAATTGATAATATGAATTGGAAAATTAATCCAAATCAATTTGTTTAACAAATCAAACAAAAACTCAAGTTCTACTCCATACAAATGTGGTACGTAAGACACAGAACTAGAAAAGGAAATAAGCCATACAAACGAAATGAACAAATAGAAAAGGAACTAAATAATGTCAGCAAAGTACAATTGTAAGAACTCCGTCACTTCAGCTGCCAAAAACCCATTAATTGATTCAATCCAGCAGCAAAAGTTACCTTCATTGATTCTGGCTAAGTTAGTGATCAACATGAAATTCCCCTATGAGTTCACAGAGCAGGAGTTATTTTACCCCAAGATGATGGTATTCTCTCGTTTGGTTATTTTTATGTTTATATATAGACATCACACTCTTAAGTCTTTTGGTTTGCTCTAATGCTCTCGAAGACGCTAATAATTCAATTCAGTTATAGTGATCGAATTTTTTTGACAGAGGGGGTGACCAACTCACATAATGGCAGGGCCCACTTTTTTTTTGTTGGATATTTTATTTACGCGGGACCCACAGCAATTGAAAGGATGTCAACCATTCGGGCAAAAAAAAAAAATCCAGCAATGCAGCAAAATTCCTAATAATTTGACAACCTTGATGACAGACTGACAGTGCAACATCATTCACATGTCTGCGCCTACTGCTTCATCCACCACCTTACCTCGAGAGAATCTTCCCTATCAGGATGTGCCACCTCAGTGGGTGTGGTGGGCCACCATCGAGGTGGCGTCTCGGCATGGTGCCCCCTCTCCAGTAAGGATTCTTTCACCTCCCTTACCTCACTGCCACTGCCATAGCCGACCCTACTCAAACTCTGTAAACAATATCACTGCCTCATTAGCTGTGCTTAGGAATTTGAATCCTTACACCTACTCTGCAAGGATGGGTATTTAAGAAATTCCACAGAAAATGAGGTCGGGTAGAGTTGAATATCATTTGGATAAGTGATTGCAAAATCCCATGGATTGAGGAGATTGAGAACGATTTATCCGTTTAGATTATGCGACAAAAACGATTTATCCGTTTAGATTACACATCATCGTAGTTGAGTTCTTTTCAGTTGGGCAGGAATGATGCAACATGAAAGTATATTCTAAATTATCTTTAAATTCGATTTTGATGGTTTGTACTATAGGATCTATAAACCTAGTTTCGCAACAATTTTTGGCTTCCTCCCTTGTTGAAAGAAAGTTTCCTTTAGCCATTGGTATTTTTTGACTACAGAAACTATAAAATCGACAATCATCTCCTTTCTGGTCCTTTTTACTTCGAATTTTGTTTTTCTTTTAGTTTTCTTTACATTTGCATTTTACCGAGTGATCGATAGTTATGTTTAAGTCCCATTATGTCAGTTGTCTTGTAAGCTTGATCACTTTCTATTTCTTTGAATAGAAAACGCAAGATCCATGCTCAACTGAAGCCTTGACTCTTGAGTCTTGATCCCTATTTTCTGCATGTTTGGTTGCTTTAAGAATGTCCAGGCTCATCAAGACTAGAATTATGTACTGTTTCCCAAGGATTCGAGTATGTTTACCTAAGTTTATAAGGTGCTTATAAGCATGTTTTTAAAAAAAGCTTATATTAGTTCCCGTAATATTTAGGCTTAAATTGCATTTTTCGTTACTTCACTTTGTTGCAATCAAGCAACTCATTTATTTTCGGGCAAAATTGACTATTTTATTTGGTCATGTCATAAAATAAATGTTAGACTACTATGTTGTCATTCCCCCCATTGACAGGGTGTAGGCTTGTTGCCACTATATGCACAATTTCCCTTAGGGTGCGTTTGATTACAAGTAGGAAAATTACATGGAAAGAAAATGAATTCCAAGGAATTGAATTACCTAGAAATTGTTTTCATGGAAATTGTAAATTATTGTGTTTGATTGTATAAATTTTTCACGTGGAAAATGTTGAAGTAAAAGTATTTTTTGATGTTCGTTTGACTTTGTTTTACGTGAAAATTGTCAATTTCAGGGATATCCTCTTTTACAATTATTCCTAAAATTTGTTCCCATTGCCAACAATTAAAAAAAAAAAAAAAAGCAAAAAAAAAAAAAAAAAAGGGGGAAAACCAAAAACCACCTTCCCCCAAGGAAAAAAAAGGGGGAAAATCACGCTTTAAGGTGTTGTACCTAGAAATTCATGGAAAATCAATTCCCTGGAAAATTTTGTCAATCAAACAGGCCAAAAGTGGAAGTTGGAATTCGAATTCCAAGTTCCATGAAAAATTTCGTGCAATCAAACGGGGCCTTAGTGTCAAAAGTATATAATTCAAGCGTATTAGTAAACAAAATTACTACACCAAGTTTTCTGCTACTTATTTATAGTTACAATATAATCTGCAGTGTTGTTTTCTTTAGAGTGGCTAGCCTCTTCTTCAATAGATGCTTTATCTTTGAAGTCTGAAAAACGTGATACGTTTTTCAGAAGGTATTTTTAGGGTGCATTTGATTGTCAATATTACTTATGAAAAATGTATTTTATTCATCTAAATCTTTACTTTTGTATTGTTTGGTTGATATTTTTTTCTATAAAAAATATTTTCTTACTTTTGATCGCGTGACCATATTTTCCTTAAAATCAAGAAAAATATCTTCTTTAGGAGGAATATGATTTTATTTTTCAGCGAATTCACTATCTCTCATCTATCTACCTACCAATAAAAAATGGACAAATATAATATTTTCTAGATTGAAAATTAAATCAATCAAACATATTTAATTGACAACTTCCATGCAAATAAGTTCAAACCAATTGGATTATCTAGAATTTACTTTTTTTTCATACAAATTCTATGCTTACAATCAAACGCACTCTTACAGTTTTTTTGAGGTGGGAAATTGTGTGGTTTGTAGTGACACGTCAAATATGCATCAAAGAATAATAAGAATAATAACATCTAATATCAATGACGTTCGAGTACAATTCTAGACGATCACATTTCATTAGCTCAGTTAAATAAATCTCGTGACATTACATTTAAGTAAATTTATAATTTATTGACATATAGTTATCAACTAAATTGGTCTTTGGCGTGCGGTATTGAATAGCATTAATCGAGAATAATGAGTGATGGACAAGTAAAAGTTTGACATTATTTTATTAACGTAAACTCATAGATTGGTAATTTCCATTTGATTGTACCAAATTCAACTTAAATAACTCAAATGAAATTTATCTAAAAGTTTAGTGACAAAAAATGTGTTTACTCTAAAAATGCATTCAAGAACGAACGAGATGATTTTGAGCCAAGAAAACGAATTTCATTAATGCATTCATATATGTACGAGTAAATTTTGTCAAAAACTCTTTGAATTCTTTCTCAAACATTTGCTTTTACGGCTTGTTTAATTAATGTGCTATACTCCAAAAAAAAAATAAAAAAAAAAATAAAATCTCCATACGATTTGTCGAGTTGTCAAAGGTTAATAAATTATGGAATAAAGTTATTCATAGGCATAGTCTATCATAGGCATTTTATGTAACAGTTCTCATCCCACGTTAGACAACTCGTTTTTTAGGATTATTCCATCCGTATTTAACTCTTTTTTAATATAGTAAAAATGAGTAATGATACATAGCATGTGAATTCTTACATATACAGTTTTCTATTTATTTATTTTTTGGTAACAATAGATGGTTTCACTAGACGTCGTCTGATGGCCATTTTTTCTCAAAAATAATATTTTGAATAGTGATTTTTACTAGAATGCATAGTTAAAAAGTAGGAAAAATTTTGGATTTATGTACAAAAGATTTTATTATATAAATATGTTATTAAAAATGTGTACAAAAATAAAAGAGTTTCTAATTAAATAATTGTTAGACGAGCTAAATCCTTCTTTTTTTTTTTTTTTTTTTTTTTTTGTGTAGATTTTGAAAAGTATTAGATAAATCTCAAGTGGAGCTGTGGAGGTACCAACAAAATGCCAAGACCAAAAAAAAAAAAAATTCCTTGTAGCTTTTTTATTTTGAAAGGAAGGAACATGTTTCCAAATGTGCATGGCCCAAAAACTATCCGTTGGCATGATTCACAAGAAGCATGCACAAAAAAACTTATTTCAAAATTTTTAGGTGTAAAGTGGAAGTGAACAGGACAGAAAGATCTATTTCTTATGAAGAGGATTTTAAGAATCTTTAACTAAGATATCTATTTCCTCAACAAAAATTAGACTCTCAGCCTAGTCATAGTCAAAAAGTTCCATTCTATATAGAAGCAGATAATCTCTGACCTCAAGGTGAAAGGAAGTGAGGCAATACCAGCGCTTTATTTCTTACACTGCTTTTTGATTTTCCAACTGATAATCGTGATATTTTGTATGATACTCCTTGAATATTGCAACAGAGTTTTATCAAACATAAAAGTGATCTGGTTCCTTAATAAAGAGAATAATTAATTTCGACGCTTAACTTGGATGACTATTCAGCCAAGCTGTCGGGAGTCCGCCGATAACTATTTTCACTGAGAGTATTCAACAACTTAAGCCTTGTTTGATGATCATTAAAAGAGGTTTCTTTTTTTTTTTTTTTTAGGGAAATTAGTTTTGGAATAATTCTTTTTTGAAAAATGTATGGTTAAATGGGTTGAAAATAAGTTTTAGAAAAAAAGAAGAAGAGTTTTTGAAGAATGGTTGACAAACAGGAGCTAAATAATGATTC
>NC_036240.1:10808758-10850658 GCF_002742605.1 Olea europaea var. sylvestris | reverse complement strand
AATTTATTTTCTTTACATACAAATTCAATGCTTGCAATCAAACACACTCTAATATTAAAAATATAGACTCCCAATCAAAAAGTCACTTAAGAGTCAGATACGTCTACACAGTAAGACTTTTGCATTGCTGTGTTTCCCCATAAAATAACTCAAATGCAAAGATTCAAGAACCAACACATGGGAAGAAAATTCAATGAATCAAAATTACTCAAATATTCAGCAAAATTGAAATCCCAAGATAATCCTCTAATCATATGAGTCGAAGATTGCATATGAAAAGTGGTATATCTCTCCAGTCGAGATGGACTGTGCTACACAAGGAATGAAAGCTATAACAAAGCAAATGACCAATTCACTCCAGATTTTCAAGCCACCACTAGCATTTCAGTTTTTTTCTATGACATATCTACACTTAAACCTTTCGAAATCTAAAACATGGAGTAATTAGTACGGCGCAGGGGTAGTGGTGGTTGTGGTTTCAGATATGAAAAGGTTTCAAGAATGTGGAATATGGTCCCCCTTTTTAAGTTACTTGTACTGACAGCATACTCTCATGAGCCTAAAATGTCCTCTTATTCACAATGAATATCACCATTGTCCTTGAAATTACCGTTAATGTCTCAAATCTCGATCTCCCTGGAACTTGAGAGTCTGCTTGA
This sequence comes from Olea europaea var. sylvestris, assembly GCF_002742605.1. Classification (NCBI taxonomy): domain Eukaryota; kingdom Viridiplantae; phylum Streptophyta; class Magnoliopsida; order Lamiales; family Oleaceae; genus Olea; species Olea europaea. The sequence continues at coordinate 10,849,999 of NC_036240.1, read as the reverse complement.
CAGAAATACCGGGGATGATACAGTTGGGGTAGCTCCCATGTCCTTTGTTTTGTGGAGGAGGAAAGTGCCACAAAAGATGACTACAAAACCACACAATTCTGTCAAAATTGGCGATGCAGCTTGATGATCCCAATCCTAAAGTCGCAAAAGTTGTTGGACAAAAGTAATCGATAATTAGATCTCATAAAACCACAAGAGAACTAGTGATAAAAAGCTACTACTAATAATGTATGAGTAAACAATTTGATCCTTTGGCCTGTGAGTTATTGAAGCATAGTACAAAACATCATGGTAGTAGATTACCATATGCTCTTATTTGTTGTAATTTTAGCACAAAATTACTCTCTAAATAGAGGAGACTACAATATCATGCTTTTTAGTTTGCAAATATTAAGTGGAAACCATCGTAATCTTGAAGTAGATACACAAATTGTACAAGTGGGATAAGTGAGGAAGATGGCTCACTATTTCAATAGCAAATATTTTGTAGTGTGCACATAAGAACTTCATTAAAAGAAAAACTTTAATTTTCAGAACAAGACAAGGACGGAATTTGAATCACCTTAAACATTATCATGCTAGCTAAGATGGTGAGGCTTGTGAACATGACATAATATACAGGAGAAACGACAGCAGTATTATATGTGTCCAGTGCCTGCAAAGGTGAATCAAGGTTAAGTTTCTGAAAATAGGATACTACAAGTGTGAATAGGGAATTCAAACTATTTAGAAAAATAAGATATTGATCGTTCTAAGAGGAACTCCCAAGTGGTTGATCAGAAAATTTCAAGAAGGCAATCTATGTTTTTGCACATTAAATCAGTGTCAAATAAAGAATGTAACTATCAAAATAACTTAGATCCTAATGCTGTATTTGCATAATAGAAAAAGGCTACTCAAAGTGACAAAGGAGGAAAATGGATTATTTTTGTTAACTTTAGGTAACAGTCATAAAGGATCCATAAAGTATATAAAAGAACACCCCAAAGAAAAACAAATAATCAATATCATAGACATATGCCAAGGACTTGATCACCAAACTTAGCATTCTGCAGTAGAAGGGTACCAGCTACTGGTCATATTTAGAAATCAATATATCTCGAGGGATTTGGCGTATGTTGATAAATTCAAATTTATAATCAATAGATGTATTTTCTTGCTATCATTGTAATACGTCTTAATTTTAGGGGGAGAGAAAGGAGCAAGGTAGTGATCCAAATATTTGTTAGGCATCTGTTCATACTGGATCCACCACAAGTGGGAGATGACAAAACGTACTTCTGAAGTTCTACTGAAAAGATAGACAGTACTACAAATGACTGTTGTTTCTTCTCTCAAGCATCGATGAAGATTGTAGTCTGAATTCATCAGGACATTATTGCGTGGATAACTACAATGATGCTAAGACAGACATTCTACTTAAAAAATAAAATAAAATAAAATAAAAATATATATATATATATAGAGAGAGAGAGAGAGAAGGGGGATTCTTTATTTATAAAATGAAATAACACAAGTAAAGAAACCCCCTTTATCTGTAGGTCCATATGCCAAAGTGCTTCCAAATGAATCCTCTGATTACCTTGTTTAAATAGTTCAGCTGCACGAGACAGCAAAGAATCACGAAGAAAGTAAAAAACCACGTCTCAAAGTATTTAAACTGATTTGATCCTGAAAATGATAGCTTCAGAGCAATCCCTACTGCTTTGACAAACATCACCTGCACCAGAAACAGGGAAACCAAAGACAAAAGATATAAGAAGTGTTTGACATTTGGTATAGACAGACCTCTAAACTGGGATGGATAAAAGAACAGGGAGAATAAACCAACCGTGAGAGAACCCATAAGAGAACAAATCCCAATATAAACAACCATATGCGTTTGTCCATAGCGTGGCACATACCGAAAAATGAGAACGAGAACAAGAATCAAAATTGCACAAGTGTAGATAACAAAACCTGTCAATCCCAAGCCAACTTGTTGGATCAGCTCAAATAAAAGATGTAGATCTTCAGATGGAAATAGTAATGCATCTCGAATATGTTTAAAGAGAGAAAACAGTGACGTGATTCATAAAAGTAGTGACTGTGCACAAATTGATTCCATACTCAAAGACTACGACATGGGGTTATGATCCATTTCATGGGGTTTACAATGTAGGTAAGTACTTTTCTTATAGAAGTTTATACACTAGAAAGTACAATGTGATAAAATCACAGAAAAACGAAAACCATTTATTACCTGGCTCTGTTGCTAGGGACCATACTTCCTTTACTGATTCAATTTTCTTCTCTACCGGAGCATGTAAAACAATAGTGGTGGAACCCACCAGGCAGAGAATACATCCAACCACACCAAAAATGTGCAATCTCTCATCCAAAATGAAATGAGCTAACACTGCACTGCATAGGAGAGAATATGAAAAAAATTCCAGTCATTATTTGAATGAGAAGGTTTTTTTAAGATTTGGGCAATGATGCCAGACGGTATACCTGAAAATGATACTTAAAGCTCCCAATGGAGTAACAAGGATAGCTGGAGCATATGCATAGGCTGCAAAGTTTGCTCCCTCCCCAACAATCACTGTCAAAACACGGAGAATTAAAACTAAAATAAGAAGAATCTTAATTATCATATGACTATAGGCCTAAGTCAACATTATAGAATGAAGTAAATGTACAATAATTCGATAAGATTCTCCAGGCTTGTAGTAGGAGTTGGATCTAAAGTATCATAAAATATATAATTTGGCTCACCTTTGCAAGGAAATAGCACCTCATAAAAGAAACATGAAACTGTGGAGAACTACAACACACCCCTTATATGTTAAGAAATATGAAAGCTTAAAATTATCTTGTTATTTATCACAACAAAAGACATTCAATTTCTCCCCACAGCCAAAGGCACTCAGTTCACTAGACATTTGCATTTTAACAATGGTTATAAACTGTGATGGAATCCAGTGGCATGGGAAGTTTTTAATGACAGTTGTAACAGTCTCTAAAAATTGTAAAATACACCATCAAGGAAAACATTTACATGATAATACCTGCAAGCTAGAATAGAAATACGTCATCAAGTTAGATAGCATATATTCTACTTACCAGTTGAACAACTTCAATACTGTTGGTATAGACAATGACTTTCCTCTATGTGTAATAACTAAACCCTCAATGATGCATCCCCTAAGAACTATTGAAAACCATTAGTCAAAATCCTGATTTCTTAGGTGCATCAATAAGAATTATGTTAATTTCTTATTTTATTTTGGTCTTAAAAGTCAACAGCATAAAAATTTCTCCGCAGAACTGGGCACAGATGGACCATGTGGAACAAGTAGACACTGGCAGAATAGAATTTTCCAACTACAGATTGCTGTTTCTATAGTCACTCTTTATTAGAAAAGATCAATATTCAAAGAAAAGTTTTTATTTGTAAAATATTATTAATCAGCCACTTGATATAGAGAATTCCAAAAGACAAAACGGAAGAAACGAAAACTATCAGAAAATGTGGGATTTTATTTTATAGGAAAATAATCAGAAAATATGCATATAAAGGGATTTGGTCTAGCCTGGAGCTCATCGATTTCTCCAAACGCTTAAGGCCAGAGCCTAAGATGGCCATTAGTATGGCAAAGTTCAACCTATATACAAAGTCCAGCTTTAATTTGAGTGAAGTGTAAGCATTTTCATTTCGAATACCATAGTTAAATTACATATCAATATTTTTGCAATAATAACTAGTGACAAAGAAGTTCGATCCTCAAAAGCAAGAACTCAAATGAAGTTCCAAAAAAAAAAAAGGTTATTCAGATCTTCAGAAAAAATTCAAAGCACATAACTCTTGTGTCATGAGCTGTAAATTAGGAGATGGTCGAGTAAGTTAGGAAATGTACATGACTACATAGATGGCACCCACTTTAGGTCAGGAATATGATTGGAGAGGAACTGTAGTCAGTCTATTATCTCTTGTACATGGAGATTGATCATTGCACTGGATATAATTCATGTATTAGCTCTCGAGAGATCAAAGTCTTAACCAAAGAAAATGGATCATTTCATGGGGCATATGTACTGAGAAATGTAATTCTTTCTTTTCCCCTGTAGTTATGTATCTAAACCCAAGTAGAGTGCTACTTTCATAATAGACTAATTGCCTGGAGAATCAGTCTACAAGGATTGGTTTTATCTTGATAGATTTGGGGAAGAAAGGGAAGAGATTAAAAAACTTGATCCATCGTACAATACAATATCATCTAATAGTGCATACTAAACATACACCAAATGTTCAAAAGAGACAACTAGTTTTCAAATTTGATCGAGATTGGATAGCAACATTTCTTACTTGTAATCATCCCAGCCCACCAACAAGGTTCCAGCAGGTATGCATGACCTCCGTCGCCTGAGCAAAGTATCCATTATTAACGAGACTACAAAAATTCCATTAGTGCAACGGGAGGCAAATATTTCAAGATCATAATCCCAAAATTAATATAGCCAATACTAACAAAACTCTGAAGCACGTTAACCATACATCATGAATGTGAAATCTATTAGCAAACAGTCGTGCAATATTCTGAATTCGACATCTCACTGAAACATTTTGGTACAAGCTCATGTGAATAGTTTGGAATTGCTTCCATCCATAATATTCCAAACTGAACTTTTCATGCATGCGACCCCAGTTTGGTATTTGCCAAAACTTATGATCAATTATTTCACCAAATTATACCAAAAATATTTCAGTAATAATAAATCAAATAAAAAAATCTTTCTCATTTTTCATATATATCTAAAATCAAAAGGGTAAAAAAGTCAAACGCAGAGGAAAAAAATTAACTTGCTCGAGATCCATTAGCCCCGGCCTTTTGAAGGCCTTTCTTCTTTATGATGAAACTGGACCCAATGAAAACGCTTGATGATATGGCTAAAGCAAGTCCTCGGACATTGTCCGATATTCCCCCCATTTATCAAAAATGGAGGAGAAAATCAAATACTCTCATTTTTCATATATATCTAAAATCAAAAGGGTAAAAAAGTCAAACGCAGAGGAAAAAAATTAACTTGCTCGAGATCCATTAGCCCCGGCCTTTTGAAGGCCTTTCTTCTTTATGATGAAACTGGACCCAATGAAAACGCTTGATGATATGGCTAAAGCAAGTCCTCGGACATTGTCCGATATTCCCCCCATTTATCAAAAATGGAGGAGAAAATCAAATACGTGTGTCCAAAATCCCCAAAGCCAAGTTAAATATACTATGTTATAGCTCCTGCATTCAAAAAAATGAAAATCATTCAAAAAAAAAAAAAAAAAAACCTATAAAAACGAAAAGAAATAAACCTTCTTGGTTTTGTCCTCGCATGCTCGAGATGCGATTAAACGCGTAGAGCTTTTGGGCATTTCTAATATAGAAAAAAAAACGTAAAATCTAGAAATGAATGATTTGATTTATGAAATTCTGTATTTCCAATATTTGCTATGCAAACTCTTCGTTTTCGAATCGTGTTCGATGTTAACCTCTCTCTCTCTCTCCCTCTCTCCCTCTCCCTCTCCCCTCCTTTCCCACTGTATTCTGCAGAAGAAGGTAAGAAAGAGACTGTGAGAAGAGAAGAGAAAGAAAGTGAGAGAGAAGGGAAGGGGTAGGGATAGAACGAACGGTAATTCCGTTACCTTCCACAATTTATGGGTGGCCTTCAATTCCCGCCTTCATTCTTAAATGACTAATGTTCCAATTTATATCTCGGGGAAAGAACGATTACAAAATCCACATTTCTCGTTCTAAATATTATATTAAGATTTAGGGTGAATAAAAAATGAATTGAAATTTTGATTTTGAAATTTAAGTTCAAGTAATTTAGATTTCGACGTTTCAAAATCGAACATAATTGTTTAGTTTAGGTTTCCAATTATAAAAAGCGATTAGAAGTCAAACTGAATTGTTCGTCTACTTTTAAAAAAATCTTACTTGTTATACCAAATATATATTATTTATTAGTTCAATTTTATTTTCAAATAATTTAGTAAATTACTTGTTAGAGGTTTTTATTCAATATTTTGAAAATCGATTCGGACATTGACCCTGAGAGGATCAAGGGTTGGAGGGTTGAATCAGGACGAACCGAGAATAATATAAATAATTTAAAACTAATTTATTGATATGTATCCAGTTAAAATTTTATAATAAGGGAAGAGTGTAATTGATATTCATTATTTAACTTTTAATAATAATTTTAATACTCATTTCACATTAAATTAATATTAAAGGGACTCGAATGCAACTAAACATAAAATAAAAACTATATGGGCTACATACTAAAGAGAACTAAATGGGCCCAAATATTCATATATGCTCCAATGCAAAAAATCTAATTCCCAATTTACTATGTGATGGGAACGTTTTTAAAAAATAGTACGGGTATGTTTGATTGGTTAATTTTTTCCATGGAAAATGGAATTTATCTTGCATTTTCTAACTTTTAGTTGTTTGATAGGGTTTAGTTTTCCATGGAATTTAGATTCTTGGTTTTATTGGAAAGTGCAATTTTCTTGCTTTTGTATGGTGGGAATTGATTTTCCCAGTTACTGTTCAAGTTTTTTTTTTTTTTTTTTATTTGCAATTGAAACAAATTTTAAAAATTATTGTAAAAAAATATTTTCCTTTAATTGATAATTTTCATGTAAAATAAAGACAAACGAATACCAAAAGATAGATGATTTTTTTGAATTTTCTTTTTTTGTTGGCAATGGAAACAAATTTCATTCTCAATACCAGTAAAATCTATCTTTTTAATTGACAATTTTCATGTAAAATAAAGTCAAACGAATACCAAAAAACACTTTTATTTCAACATTTTCCACGTGGAAAAGTATACCAATCAAACCCAATAATTTACAATTCTCAAAAATACAATTTCTAGATAATTCAATTCACTGAAATTCTTTTTCAATTTAATTCAATTCTATCTTTACAATCAAACGGACCCTAATTATAATATTAATTATTTTTAAATATACCAACTTCCCAAAATATAACCTGAAACACATGTTGTAACTAGTCCAATTTGATTTTAGCCAAATTCACGTTTTGCATTTAATGACTTTCAAAATCAGACACGAATTATTAATTCTTTGGCACATATTATATTTTGAAACTTCATCTTCTACAAATATAGTTCAAAATACATTTTTTGGAGGAATAGTTGCTAGTTTTGATTTCTATTTCGCACTTGATATGTTAAATTGTTCTTTCGAGATTTGATTTAATTAGAAGATGATTTGCAAGAAACATATCTGTATAACGTATTTGGTAATGGAATGGGAGAATACATTTTTGCAAAATTCATCTCCATTTTTCTGTGTGTATGATCTCTGTTATTTGAATATATACATAACGAATTATTTGATTTTTGTGAAATTGCACAGGAACACGATGGAATCTGGCATGGAATAAACTTCTGCAGGAGATCTATGAATGATCAATTCAATGTCTTGGTGGGCGATTTCGACGAGAGAATCTGGACGGATAATTTTGATTACAATAGGAAATAACCCCATTTTAGGGATTTTTGGGTTAATTTAGTCAGCTAAAGCTTGCCTGGTGGCCCTTAATTTAAGGCCGCGTTTGGTGGAGTAACTTTAGCAACGTAAATAAATAGCCTATTTGATTTTGGTTATCTTTTCACATTTCTATTTTTACTTTATAAAAAACAATATTTATGGTAAAAAAAAATGTTGAATAGTATATTCTAAATATTTATTAAAAGGTAGGGGTGTGGTAGAATTTCCACTAAAACAAAACCTACATTCTAAATTATACCTATCATTCGTATCCTTCCTACCAACATTTTGAGAGGGCAACATCGCCTTTAAACTGAGAGAAATTTCACAGGTTCCTTTTCATTTATTTTCTTGCATATCTTTGCAGATTTTTGGGCACCATATATTGCACAAGATAGGTTAAGGTAAATGAAAGAAGTTAGTAGTTAGATGAAAGATCCAATTTTTCTTAAAATTTTATTTTTTACCTTCTCAAAAGCAGTTGAAAAACCTGGCAAAATTGCATTCAGGTTGTCGATTTCTAGTTTCCCATCCGATTTTTCGATTTTTTGGCCGCGTTTTATGGGCTTTTAGAATCAATCGGACCTGTTACCCGTCCATTTTTCGATTTTTCTGGTCAAATCAATCGGTCTAGTCCAATTTTTATAATATTGGTTTTATTAGCTTTTTAGGGAAATAATAATTTGTGATAATATTTTTAAATCTATTTGGAAAAAGAATGAATTTGCAAGCTTAAATTTTATGGTTGAAAAGTTATATTAATCTTATTACGCCTCATCCTATGATGTATCCTATCACTGGTCAAGTGGCGGACAAATAAGGACCTACCTAAGGTTTGCAATCTACAATACTTCCCTACCTTACCCACTCGAGGCTATCAAAAAGAGGAAGCTAGAGTGATGCCTTCACTTAAGATGAGGCAGCATGTAGAGGTTAAAGCTTCATGACCAAGACAAGGTGTCACAACCTACGGCAAACTATTTTCGAATAGATGGGCCTTTTATTTATTAAGGTATCATCCATAGTTTCGCCTCATCCAAGCGATCATCTGTACAAGATCTTCTATATGATTGATTGATTTAATGTCTATGCGGTAAAGGTCTTTCAGTCTAATTTTCAAATGTTGGATGAACCTAGAATCGAAGATGTAACACCTACAATGATGCTGCATCAGCCCCCAAGATGAGATCATGTGTCATTCATTCAAAGTTTCTTATCATTTCTGCTTAAGCATAATGCCTCTTCTGTTGTAATTATCAAGCCCTCTTTAGGTCATTCGAGATAGCTATCGGCATGAAGGATGGAGTGATTGATGCAATGGTTGAAGGCACTGTAGATGGAACCTTTGAAGGGGATAGAGAAGAGAAAGCAGTAGGAACCCTAGAAAGTTTCTTTGAGTGAGATAGCTAGATTTCCATGATAAGCTAAAAGAAGAGGTGCCAACAACCTCAATTTTTATCTTTTTCTTGGCTAGGGATTGCTCTGCCTCATAGGACCTCATCTTTTGGAAGCTCCTTGCTCGTCCTCTCTAACTGATCCCTCTGTCGCTTTCAAGTAGAGATCAAAGTCATAAGGTCTTTAGCCATCGCCACACTTCAATGAATTGAAGACATATCAGGTTGGAGGACCTTCTTATCAAAATTTTTTGCTAAATAAATCGAAGGTCGGCATAAAGGAGTGGAAAAAGTATAAAGCTAACTGAGGTGAAAATGACAAGCACCTTTGTGATCCATCAAATGATTAAGGATGAAGTAGAGGTTCTTCTTTATGAATTCAGAGTAATGGCAAGCAGAATGGAAAAGCTGATAAACGATAGGGATGATGTCATACCCCTCGAAGATTTCACAATGAGGAGATCTTGTAAAGAAGATAAAATGAAAAGTACAAAAAATAACTATCCTTCAAAAGTCTCCCATTTGCCTAACACAAAATCATGACTCCTTTCATTTCTTTATGGAGCTCGGCAACCTCATCAAAAAGGAAAACTCCTAGTAGTTAGATAGTACCACCCCTTGAAGCCACTAAAGGGCATATGCTTAGCCAGTGTCATCTCGTGCCAGAGTATTCATGACACAACCATTTGGCTCTAAGCATTAGAGTTCAGTTAAGCTGAAGCTAGGCTGTATGGATGAGTGGGTAAATGAAGCATGGCTTTCAATATATCCTCACTGATGGCCACACAGCTTGGCCTAGGATAGCAATCGGAACTAAGAGCTCTACAAAGTTCGAGATTCTATGAAATTCTTGAAATTTGTCAAGTATAGTCGAGGCCACGTCAGATGCACCCCACTTGATTGAAATATCTATAGGGCCATTAGGCCTTTTTCATATGTTCTACCGGACCTCACCATAGCCCAAATCTCAGCATATATTAAAGTAATTAGGATCCTAACGATTTATGAAACTATGGCTCAACTCTTCCTTAACCATGCTCTCATAGGGTCCTAGAAATTCAATTATGACCGCAATAAATGGTATAGGTTTTTCTACTCGTTATACCAATGTACTAAATTTTACTACATGATCTAAATCCTAAACTCATATCTCTATTTGTAAAGAATTCACAAAAATCGTCAAATTATTGATCAAATAATTTAATGCATTCAACTTATAGCAAAATCAACACATGAAAAAATTTAAAACTAAGAATCTTAATAAGAGAATGTAAAGGATCCCAATTGATTATATTATTCGCCTTAACAATAAATTTAACTATTCATAATGTAAGAAGAAAAACAATTAATTGTCTTCGAATACATCACTGAATTTGTAAGAAAGATGTAGAAGAAAAAGTAGAATTCTTACACCAAGATCTCCTTCCCCTTCCAATGAATGCTTCAAATCTTCAATTGTTTGGTGTTATTCCTCTTGAATTTTTCTTTTGAATCTCCCTTTTTGTTGTCTTGCCTCCAATGTGCGAAGAATCCCTTTAAAAGTATGAGAAAAATGTATCATAGGTGCTCCCTCCGTTTGGTGTAGAAGTAGGGTTTTTATGGACTTTAAAACGGTCCAAAAACGCGCCCTAGACGACCCAGACGTAGCGTTACGTGACAGTGCCTAGGCGCCGCGTCAATTTAAGGACAACGCCTAAGCGCTATGTCTGCAGTGCTTAGGCGCTGCCTCTCGGATTCAAATTTCAGTTTTTCTTCAGTTTTGTAGCGCCTAGACGCTATGAATGCAGCGCCTAAGTGCTGTCTTTCTGCTCCAATTTCCTTATTTTTGATCTTTTCGTCTGCTTTAGTTCTTTCTTTTGCATCGCCTTTCCTAATTTTCAAAACAACACTAATAAACACATCAAAAACGTTCTATATTCATAAAATCTAGCAAATAATCAAGCTAAAATTGTGCAAAATTCATGAGCGAAACAAACTTATCAAATATCATCAAACTTAACAGTTTGCTAGTTCTTGAGCAAATAAACACACCAAACAATAAAATCATCCAAGGACGATACATACAAGCATGCAAAAGATAATTGGTTGGACAATCAAACTTTTTACTCCAGGATTCGAGATTTTGACGTTTATTCCACAAACATGCTTCAAGTCACAATACCAAACCAATATCTACTCTTCCAATGCAAAATCGACATGTGTGTGTGAAGAATTAAGAAATCAACCATGACTTCACAAGTTGTTTCAATTCCCGACTCTCTGTTGTTAAATGTACCTTACATTTCTCGTAAGACTCACTCACCCCCAAACTTACACTTTTTCATTCATTCCCAGTGTGTAACTTAAGGTTGAGTATTTCATTATTATCATCACCATCTCGAGTTCAGGTGGACGTTACTAATTGTAAGTCAACATTTCAGTGAACAGGGATTCTCCAATTATTTGATTGCATTGATCGTCACGACTCAACTAGCTAATTATCTTTTATCGAAAGTAAAATTCCCTCAATAAGTGTTAGGGCTTAACCAAGGTATTTAGTGTTTTTGCTCTTTTTATGCACTTGTTTTTCACAAGTTATTTTATTTATTTATTATTATTTTAAATTCTATCCATTAAGCTTTCTAAATGACTCATGTAGCAGGCTTTAGACCAATGACTCTCAAATTAGATGATTTTAGGACACCAAGTTTTAAACACTCTTACAGGCTTACTGACCCGAGTCAAAAAGGCTTCGAAGAAAATACCTTGTTTTTCGAGTACAACTTCATCTCTGATTGCTTTCTAAATGACTCCTGTAACGATTTTTAGGTCTATGACTTCCAAGTCATATGAATTTAGTGGACTTTAGGGCACCAGATTTTAAGATACCCTTACAGACTTAATCACTCGAGACATAAAGGTTTTAGAGAAAAGATTAAAATTTTCAAATATATATGCCTTGATTAGTGCAAGGCCCTTATCACACACTTATTCAAACAAATCGATCTCCAACTTAAGATTCTCATCTAGTTTTGTCATGTTAGTCTAAGACAATCCATACATAAGTTTTTACATATGAAATCCAAATTCACATCCACATCTTTCAACAACTATAAAGTCACCTTCAAACTATGCTAACTTTGGTCTAACAATAAATAACTTACTATGGTTTAGGTAAAGCATATATGTCCAGTTAAATCAACATATTTAACAAATGAATCGACTCGTTTCATCACAGTGTCAGACTCAATTCTGGTGCACGTATAATATCGAGTTTTACAAGGTCAAGCTTCAATCAATCTAGCATGCATCATATCCATAGTTCATAAATCAACACCAAATCTCAAAGTAAAATGTAATTGTAAGCCAAAATATCCAACTAAAAAAAAAAAAAAAATTCAGGCAGGCAATTAATAATAATACACTCCTCCAAATTTAAACTAAACATTGTCCTCAATGTTAAATTGAAGGAAAATGAGGAGGACTTCCTTGAAATGTCAGTATTGCCTATGATATTGTGATGTCTTGGTGTTGCATTTGATTGACTTTTCTTCCATCTCCCCCAAACTTGAGATTTGTCCCATTTTCTCCATGTCCATTTTGGTTTGAGTGTTGCGCGACGTCATGTTCCTGAAAATTTAAACTCATGGAACAAGGGTTATTTAGTTCAAACATCTAATAACCAACTTAATTATTTCAAAACCTATTGGTAGAAGAGGTATTGGCGATGATTCCTCAATAAACTATAAATTAAACTATCCTAGAACTTTGAAAATAAAATAAAATAAAAATTTGGGTTGCTACCCAAGAAGCGCTTCTTTTAAATCATTAGCTTGACTTGTGCCGTTGATTTATCATAGTCGCTCAAACCAAGTTATTTCATCATTGCACTTTGTGCAATTTTCATTGATGTAGTCCTTTTTTGCTCTCCAGATTTTGACTTGTCCGTTCTTACCTCTATCAAGAAGTTCTCCAAAATTTTATTTTTTGTTCTGATAGCTTCGTTGATCAGGTGGCTCTTCTTCATCAATTCTACATCAATCATTTTTATTTGAAGATTCTCATATTGAGTGTAAATATTGAATATCTCATGCTTGTCCTCCACCCTCAAGATTAGTTCTCCATTCTCCATATCAATAAGGGTTCGTCCCGTTGCTACGAATGGTCGACCCAATATAATTAGAATGTCTTGATCTTTTGGTATGTAATCCATAGGAAATATGAAATTTACTACTTTTATGAATACATCCTCAACTTTGCCACGTGGCCTTGCGATTGTTCTATCAGCTAGTTGTAACATTATTGATGTTGAGTTGACTTCACCTAGTCTCAATTCCCTGTAAATAGAATACGACATTAGATTGATACTAGCACCAGTATCACACAATGCATTAATTGAACATAAATTTCCAATTGAAATTGGTAAAGTAAAAATTCCTGGATCCTTCAATTTGGGAGGCAATTTGCTCTGGACTTTTGCACTACTTTTCTCAATTAATGTCACAGTTTCAAACTCTGAAAGATTTCTTTTCTTTGTTAACATGTCTTTCAAAAATTTCGCGTAGCTTGAAATTTGTAGTATTACATTAATGAAAGAAACGTTGATCTGGAGCTTCTTGAGAACATCGAGGAATTTTTCATAATTTATGTCTTGTTTATTCTTCTTGAGCTTTTGAGGAGAGGGAATGGGAGGCATTTAAGCTTTGTCTAGATTTGGTACTTTGGCAGCTGATGTTTCTGTACTTTCTCCATTTTCAGTTGCACTTGATGCATATTTTTCTACCCTTGTAGTTTCATCAATCACTTCCTGATCATCTTTTCTTTTTGGTCCTCACTCTTTGTATTTATGGCATGAATATTTTGCTCCATCGACTTCTTTTGAAGTCGTTGGGAAAACGGAAGTGGATGTACATATGCTTTAACTTTCACGAGGGCCCTGAGTGGATCATTCTCCACTACTTTAATTGCCATCACCTGTTCCTTAGGATTTATCATTGTATTACCTGGTAATGTCCCTTGTGGACGTTTTGCCAGTTGTTGTGCTATCCGGCCAATTTTTGCTTCCAGTTTCTTGATGAACGCCTGTTGATTTTGAAAGTTCGTGTCAATTTGCTGGAACACCTTGTCTATCTTCTGCACATATTGTTGAAACATCTTCCCCAAACTTGGTCTTCTTTCTTGCTGGAAATTGTTCCCATATGAGTTGTAATTACGGGAGCTGTTTTGAATAAAGTTTACTTGTTCCTCTGAAGAAGTGAGCATCATGCAGCTCTCTGTAGTGTGATTTCTCCCACAATTCTCGCATGTTGAACTAGTCATCATTGTATTTGCTCCATGTGTTTGCAATTTTACAAGAAACTTTACCTATTTTGTTAAAGCTGCTATCTGTGCATTGGTAGATGTTATGCTGTCTAATTTATACATTCCTGTTGCTTTTGGTGGTACCACTCTTTTTTACGAGAACATTGAATGTGTGGTAGAAATTAACTCAAATAGGTCTATGGTTTGTTGCACTAATTTCCCTATGATTGATCCACTAGTAGAGGAATCCACTTGAGATTTTGACAGTGGTGTAAGTCCGGTGTAGAAGTACCGTACTTGGTTTCCTAGAGTAATTCCATGGTTTGAACATTTTCTCATCAGCTTATTAAATCTATTCCATACCTCGTGATAGCTTTCTCCCCCTCTCCGTTGAAAAGTTTGAATTTTCAATATGATTTTAGCTACTCTGGCAGGTGGGAAGAATTTGTTGCAGAATTTCCTGATCAGTTCTTCCCATGTAGTAGTGTTGGCATGAGGCTCCACATCTAACCACTCCAATGCCGCATCTCTCAATGTAAATGGAAATACTCGTAATTTAATGACATCTTTATTGACCCCAAGAGCATGAAAGTTCTGACAGTTTCTGAGAAATCTGAAGATATGCGTGTTCGAATTCTCATGAGGTAGCCCGTAGAATTGCAGAGTGTTGCTCATCAAGTTAATCCAATCTGGCATTATCTGAAAGTTATTCACCCCCAAAATCTGGATACACAATACTGGAGCTCATAGGTGCTGCTATAGGTGTCAGGAACATTGATACTGGCAAATCACTTTCATTTATTTCCCCTCTCTCATGTTGCTGTTCTGGCGGTGCCACCACTCTTGCAGCCATTTGTCCAATCGGCTGAATAGGTATAGGGATTTGTTGATTGTCAGTCATTTGATGTTGCTGTTTTTATTTGTGTTCCTTGTGTCTTCGTCTAAAGGTACATTCTATCTCCAAATCAAAAGGTTCAAGATTGTCACCTTTGGCATGGAGCATACAACGAACACAATTTTCTATAAATAAAAGAAAAAAAAACAAATCAAATAACAGTTAAAATAAAAAAAAATTAAGACTAAAAGAAATAATCCCCGACAACGGCGCCAAAAACTTGTTGTGTATTTCAGTTTCCTAAGTGTTCGAACCATAACAAGTAATAGTGGACCTAAGAGTCCGGATTGTCGATACCACGAGGACTATTTTCTAGCACTTAATTCAATTTTTTCTTTAACTACCATTTTATGGAAATAAATTAAAAGTTGTATCATTTGAGTTTTCGTCTAAAATCTAGAAAATAAATGAATGCTCACATGATTGGTTGGAAAATCAAATAATGAATGGATGTTATGGTAAAAAAACTTCACTTATTGATCATCTTTACATCTCAAATTAAAACTCAATTCTAATGTAGTGTTCGGTCGAATTCTCTTATTGTATTCAATTTACCCCCCTCAAGTTCTCATTAAGCCTATTCAAATAATTAAATTACATATTTCTATATAAATTCAACTTAGTTAAACGAATTCTTTGTCCAGAAAATCATCAAATTATTAATCAGATAATTTAATGCATTCAACTTATAGGAAAATCAACACATGAAAAAAATTAAAAATTAAGAATCCTAATAAAAGAATGTAAAGAATCCCAATTGGTTACATTATTCGCCCTAATTATAAATTTAACTATTCATAATGCAAGAAGAAAAACAATCAATTGTCTTAGATACATCACCGAATTTGTAATAAAGACGTAGAAGAAAAGTAGAATTCCTACACCAAGATCTCCTTCCCCTTCCAATGAATGCTTCAAATCTTCAATTGCTTGGTGTTATTCTTTTTGAATTTTTCTTTTGAATCTCCCTTTTTGTTGTCTTACCTCCAACTTGTGAAGAATCCCTTCAAAAGTATGAGAAAAAATGTATTTATAGGTACTCCCTCCGTTTGGTGTAGAAGTAAGGTTTTTATGGATTTTAAAACGGTCCAAAAACGCGCCCTAGATGACCTAGACGTAGCGCTACGTGACAGTACCTAGGCGCCGCTTCAATTTAAGCACAGCGCCTAAGCGCTACATCTGCAACTCATAGGCGCTGCCTCTCGAGTTCAAATTTCAGTTTTTCTTCAGTTTTATAGCGCCTAGACGTTATTTTTCTGCTCCAATTTCCTTATTTTTGATCTCTTCGTCTGTTTTAGTTCATCTTTTTGCATCGTCTTTTCCAATTTTCAAAACAACACTAAAACATATCAAAAACATTCTATACTCACAAGATCTAGCAAATAATCAAGCTAAAATCGTGCAAAATTCATGAGTGAAACAAACTCATCACTCTCATAGGAGTTTCCAGACATTTTCATATTTTGGCTTAAAAGTAGAGTAAAAAAAAAGGATGGAGAAGATGTTGGAAAGTGAAACAAGAACTTTACATAAAGTAAATTTGAATGCGACAGACTATCAAAATCATAGATAGTTGTCGGGAAAATTCAATGTATTCATTGGAATTCTCTCAAATTTTTTCACAATGCTTGAGGTTTTTAATTTTTGCAAAGTCAAAAACTTACCAAATAGAAAATATTCCCTTCTTATAAGTAGAGGCTATGCACCTTAATAGTTGGATTACACCAAGACTGAGCACACTTAGCCATTGAATGAAAATGCGCCATTTTGAAACTTAAATAGAGGGCTCAGATGAAGTCGTGTTACTCGATTGTGTGTATGAATGTGCGGCACTCATAATATGCACAGTGCAAATCATCATTACCATTAATGATCTAGATCCACGTGTTTTAGAAGCAGGCGATAACTTAACTACCTTTTCTTGAAAACACGCAATCCTTTAATTTATGACACGCATCCCATTAATGTCTTTTAAACCAAAAGTGTCATTCGTCTCTGAGGTAATGTTCATTTATTGTCAAAGATATGATTCTGAAACATGGGACTTCACCTCTACAACCAATGTTTGTCCTTAAGTGAAAGGCTTCGCCCTTGGAATATGGGGTTCCAACTTTACAACCGTGATTTCTTCAAGTGCAGGGGCTTCATCCCTAAAATGGGACTTCCCTTCAATATCAGCACTTCTACCATGCAAGGCCTTATTCCAATTTGGGACTTTCCCCTAAACTTGCCTCTGCCAACAAAAATAGATATCTCTTCATCACTCATTGCCTTGGCAGACAAGCCTCCTCAACAATCTAATGAGAATGCCTAAGCCTGGAAGACTAAATTGCTAAGCCTCGTAACAAAGCAACTATTCACTGCACTCAATGCTGCCTCTTAATAAGTACCACTATAGCACACTACATGCATTGACAATTGCATAAAATTGCATGCCATAACATGATCACTCCTCCAACTGCCTCAGCGGAGTTGAACTTCAGGGGCAATTCATAACCCCTCCATCACTACACATTATCTATTTTCCTATCAAAGTTCACTCCTTATATGAATATTTATGCATGAATTTGGGGGATTATTGTTACGCTTCATCCTATGAGGCTCCATCACTGGCCACATGGCAAAGAAATAAAAAGCCACATAAGATCTACACTCCACATTACTAGACTACCTAGCCTAATCGAGGCCGTCAAAAGGAGAAAGACAAAGTGATTTATTCACCTCACATATTTATTTTTTCACTTATTTTACAAATGTTATTTGTGTCGCTACAATTGTGATTTTGAAACCAAATTAAATAAAATCGCAAAAAATGATTTGGGTTAGGTTGGTTTGGAAAAAAAAAATGGCTTTGTTTGGTTTGGAATTTTTTTTCAAATTATTTTAATATTTTTGCTTGAAAATAGCTCAAAATCCCTCAAACCATTTCCACCCAATATTATTTACTCACATTTATTTATGTTATTACTTTAAATAATATTCAAATATAAAAACATAAAGATAAAATAAAAAGTAATAATTGGGGTTCAGTGAGAAGATCATATTCTCCATCCCTATCTTGATCTTTCGATCAAACAAACGCAGGTCAAAGATGCACAGCAGGATGAGTGTAGAGCATTCAAATATTGTGGTTTTGAGTCATGAAAACTATAATCAACAATCAAGAAGAGAATTGATGGATTGTTGCTTCTACAGTGTATTTAGTGAAAAAACATGAGAAAAATCTATTGTAAAGACAATTTAGGGTAAATGAAAACTAATTTTAGATACGTATGTGTCTCGAATTTGAGAAATCATAAATAATTAACGAGCAAGTGTAAGCTTTGGCAACCGACAATATGCATGCACATGGAACTATAGTCTGGCATTTTTGTCTCGGAAGAAGTTCGATACTCAAATGTATCTATCTCGGCTTGGGTCAGATCGAGGCTCTACTCTATCTTTTCATTAGTTTCTTCCAGTGGCCGTGCATTTCAAGCATACTTTTTATATTGATGGGTAAAGAAGTACAATATACAAGGAATTAACTAGATTGACCTTATGCAAAATAAGGACTATTGAAAGCACTTTGAAAATGATTTGTTTGTACATAAAAGGTAAATTTCCAAAATTAAATAGTTATTGGGAGACCACGACAGCTCTCTAAAAGAGACGTGCACGATTAAACACAATTGCATAAGAAATACAAATCTCCTAACAAAAGAATAAATAGAGTAGTCTACTTGTACACTTTTGTTGTACATAATGAGTTACACTCCTTCATATGCAGAGGGACGACGCATAATAAATTGAGTGATATTACACGTATATAATGGCCCAGTGGTGCAAAGAAATGGAGTGAGGTTATCTCACGCCTTATTGACAGTCGCAATGTGGGGGTTTGATTTCTGAGACATGAAATTGGACTCCTTGTAGGTGCAGTGTACATGCAACTCTTGTTCTCTAATCTATTGAGACACATCCCGCAATTTACCTTCCTCACAAAGCTCTAGGGGCGGGGCGATGGAAGCCCTCAAGGTTGGGGTACAACCTTTTTTTTTCTTTTTTCTTTTTTTATATCCATAACAGTGTCCACCTCCCCTCACATGGAAGGGGCTCACTTTAAATAAAATATAATTTATCCAAAGTAGATTTCCATCTATGTGAGGAGGGTGGACCACCGATATAAATATCTCATTATGTAAAAGAAGCATATTCCTAATAAATTATATGCGGGTCCCCTCCGAGTGAGGGGGTTGCAAAATATTATGTACACTAAAAGTGTACGTGTAACATTACCCAAAATAAATAGTTTTAGGATGCTTTATGTCACATGTCTTTTTCTAGCTTAAATATAGTTCAATCGTGTACTCTTACCGTTGAAAATGATGTTAGACGTGTAATTCCTACCAAAAACTGCTTTGCTTAATACTATAGATGTTTAAAAAAAAGTACAACCTTGAAAATTACAAATTTGAAGGATTCTTGCCATTGCGGATAATTAAAAAAAATAGAAACGATTAACCAAAATGAAAGCAAATGTGGCTTTGATTAGGGTTTTTTTCTCTCCAAAACAACTACAATCGTTATCAATTACGATAGAATTATGACAAATCCCTTGAGCTTCGTCTTCTTCAAAAATCGACACTTTATGTTGATGTCACCCAGGTTAGTATCTTTGCAAGTAAATTAATAATGGACAGATGAGAAGTTACATTATAATCACTTATTTTGAACTGGAATATTTCACAAATTTCTTATTTTTTAATCACGAATGCAAGGATAGCAGGTTCTTGTTTATAATAAACAGAAATATTTGTTATTTGAGTATCAGAATAACAACTTTTAGCATTTGATTTGTGTTTAAGCTCTTCTAAATTTATTATTCATAGTGCATCTTGCCAATTCATTAGTCCTAATAGCATCTGGAAAAGACTTTAGAGAGCATTTATAAATTTAGAGAGTAAAAATTTTGAAAATTTTTGAAATATTCCAACAGACTTTCTATATTTAACATTTAATTTTAGTACTTCCAAAAAATATTTATTATTTTTCATTATCTTTTATTTTAACTAATTTTTCTCTAAATTATTATATTATATTTCTACATTGAAACTTGAAATAATTTGAATGCATTTAATTATAGAAAGCAGATTTGGCTCTCCAAATTAAAATCCACTTTCCAAATTAAAATGTTAATTTAAAGAGTTTCTTAATGCATGATTTTAAATGTTGACTTTTTAAAATAGAGAACATTTCATATTTAAAGAATCTCTTGAAAATGCTCTAAACTTGTTAATCTATATTAATGTGACAAAAAAAATTAATTGTTTAAGCCAGCCACAATCTAAATTTCATGGGGACACTTCTAAAAAATCTGTTGTCTTATTTAAGGAAAAGATATTTATAGTAATAAAAAAAATCTCGTAATGGGAACTGTTAGATTTTAATACCCAATAAATTTCAGACAATGATTTTAAAATGGGTTAGATTAATTATATGAATGTCATAATAATTGGCTCCACCGAAAAATAATTGGGCAACTTACAAAAATATCCTTAAAATTAGAAGTGTTTTGAAAAATCATATGAAAAGTTTTTTGAAAGTAAAAAATACTGGGTAAAACTAAAAAGTAACACAATGTCACTTTTTTAAAAAAAAAAAAAGTGACACAAACGCTTAAAAGTGACAAAATAAAAAATAAAATAAAAAGTGACACAAACTCAAAAAATAAAATAAAATGACAGACACAGAATAGCACATCTATTTGTGCAGCACTAGTAATCATACTCCAAGACAATTTACATGAGCATAGTGGCAGTTCTTAACATAAACAATATGTCCAAGACAATTCACATGCTGATTATGTTAGGAAAATATATCATGTCGCCTTTTATTTTATTAAATAAGTGACAAATTTAAAAGGTGATGAAAACTCAAAAAAAGTGACAAAATGCAAAAAGTGACAACGTCATTTTGAAAGTTTAGTGTCACCCTTTTATTAAAAAATGATATACAATGTCACTTTTATTAAAAAATGATGTTTGTCACTAAAAAAAAGTGATAGAAATTTCAAGAACACGATTGATAAAAAAGTGACAAACATAAAAAAAAAAGTGACAAAAATTTAAAAAAGTGATGAATTTAAAAAAATGACACAAATTTTAAAAGCTACACAGATTGAAAAAATAAAAAAGTGACAGAAAGTAAAAAAGTGACAAATAGTCAAAATAGTGACGTAAATTAAAAAAAGTGATGAAACATCTATCAAAACCTTAAAATATACCATTTTATGCAAATTCAATCCAAACTACAACTGAAAATGCCCAACAACTACCTGCATGAAATTGATTCAATGCAAAAACAATCATTACAAACATAATACTCCTTAAGCCAGAACAAGGTATTGCCACAGAAGCATCAAATGAGAAACACTCGAATATGTTATCTCATCTCAAGTTTTTGGTTTAGAACACAAGTTCTCTTCTCAAGTTTTTGGTTTATAACACAAGTTCTTACTCAGTGTCCAAAGTTCATATCCACTCATTTAACTCTCACCTCATCTTAGCATACTAAAATGGATGAAATGCCAATTTCTTCAGATCAAATGCATAATTGGATTTCAAAATTTCACACTAGAGTTGCTAAATGCCAACTCGTCAAGATCATTTAATGATACTCATTAGCAATTCAATAATCCAAAACACCAATAACATATCTTTCCAAAAGATTTCACAATTAATCCAACATTCTTCTAAAGTCACAAATCAAATGTTAATCTGTACAGAACATACGAATTAAACAGAAATATTCAGCATAAGCACATAAATCAAATGGAACAAATGATATTAAACATGGGTATAATCTAAACTCATTATGTCTGTACACGATTTTTTCTCCCAATTATCACGTAATACGAAAATCATTATTCTATTTTTCTAACCACAGAAATTCGGTAATATCAAACACTCCAAAAAGAAAAAAAATAAAAAAATAAAAAAGAAACCAGATAACACCAAAATCTATAATCAATTTTCAGCGCAAAATCACATGAAATCAAGAATCACGGGACAATT
Source organism: Olea europaea var. sylvestris (assembly GCF_002742605.1). Taxonomy (NCBI): domain Eukaryota; kingdom Viridiplantae; phylum Streptophyta; class Magnoliopsida; order Lamiales; family Oleaceae; genus Olea; species Olea europaea. The sequence goes on along the minus strand of NC_036240.1, from coordinate 10,827,814 downwards.
AATCTCTAATTCTCATTTTCAATCTTCCTACTCTCCTTGTCTCCAATAAATCAGCAAAAAATTGGCCCAAAATCAAGAAAACAAACATAGACAAAACGAGATAGTAAGGGAGAGAAGAATGCGACATATAAGCAAAACGGAGATCTTGCGGTGGGATTTTCGGCCGGATTTTTGGGTACGATTTGGGGCTTTCCAAGGTTTTTGGGGTTTGGGGTGTTTGAGCGTATTAATTACGAAGCAAGAATTTTAATTAGTTTTTGGGGGTAGTATTCTAATTCGTTATTTTTAGAGGGTAGTGAACCTAATTACCTCAAAATAATTTTAATCGTTAGAAGCAACTTAATTAATTAAGGTTGTTTATGTCCAATTCACTTGAAGATGGCCCTTTGTTGGTCCATTTGTGGGTTTGATTTATTGGCCCATTTCAAGCTTTGACTTATTTCAAGCTTTGACTTGGTCTTTTGTTTGTGGCCCATTCAGTGAGTCATGGCCCAACTTGTTTCCAACCCAAACAATATAAGCTGTTACTTTGATGTAGCCGTTTCTATGCAAGTGATTTTCGTGTGCAATAGAGTGAAAGAGAGAGAGGCAGCCGTCTAGGGGGATTTTGTGTTCAACCATTGCTTCCTTCTCCATCTTCCTCTTTTGTGATATTGCTACCACCATTTACCTTATTCTTTGTGAGTGTAAGAGACAACAAAGATGAAGTTTAGTTTCGGGTTTTCTAGCCTCTCTTTCGTGTTCAAATTTGGTGTTGACTTAGCCCAGTTTTTCACATGGTTTGAGTTATTTTCCGCAACAAAAAATCTCTTAAAGTAGATGTTTGGTGAAGATTAAAATTAGATTTTTAGTAGATTGTGATAGAAATTTTTGAAATGTGTTGTTGAAAAATTGTGGAACCTATAAAAGATGTGATTAATATTGATTATTTGATTTTGATTTAGATTTAGATTAAAATCTGATTTTAGTCCAAACCAAGCGTGCTGAAAATCTATTAAAGGAAATTCAGAAAGTCATTCGGCCCACAAGATAACTCAACTTGGAAGCTTCATGTTGCAGCTCCGCACGCCATTTATCAAACCAAAAATTCCTTTATTTCAACTATTTAGACATGACTCAAAACATTCTACTTCGCATTGAGATTAAATTATGAATGCTCAACAAATAGCCTAACATCTAGCTAAAAAGCATTGCTAAGGACTTCATATTTTTCAATTTACCAAGACAAGCAATGATATTAGGCCATCCCCACTCCCCCACCCAAAAAAATAAATAAATAAAATAAAGAAAATAACTAGGCACAAACGCTTAAGTGACCATGAAACATCAAACGCAATAAGTAACAATATTATGCCACTACAAATTCTTGTTGGATTTTATACCCAAAAAATTATGGGCGATGAATTTAAAACAATTGGGTTAATTATATTAGTAGAAATTACACCAAATCATAATTTAAATATTCAACATTCTAAAATCAGGTTAAAAGTTTGATATTTCAAAAATCAAATGAAAATTTATTTTTTAAATATTAATAATATTATCATAAAATTAACCCACTCCAAACCCTAATTCATTTACTGCATCCTCTTTCTTTCTCTTTCTCTACACCACCCACGCCTCCTCTCTCTCTCTTTACACCATCCACCCTAATTCATTTACTGCCAAACAAGCTTCGTGTTGCGAGGGGAACCTTTAAGATGTGGAAGATCAGATCCATAGAGTCGAATGCTTGGTCAAATTTGGTGTTGGCGCCGCCAATGTTAGTGGGAGAGGCATGGATTTTTTATTTGGATGACATTTTGGGCGATTTAGGGGTGGACCTTTGGTGATGGATTTGGTGCAGGAAGAAGGTTTTGGGATTTGGTAGTTATGGTAGTTGATGGTGCATATGGCGATGTTGTGGTAATAACTGGCAGTGTCGGATCTAGTAGTTGTGGTTAGGGATGGCATTTTGGCTCGTCGGCTCGGGCCGCTCGTGGCTCGGCCTGAAAAAAGCCCCAGTCGGCTTGGCTCGAGGCTCAAGCAGAGCTCCTTTCAGGGAGAATGGGCCAAGCCCGAGCCGGCCCACAGGCCTTATTATATAAATAAATATTAAAAAGAAAGAACCCTAAAAAGATGCCTTAATAGGCAGCAGCGCAGTGTTGCTTAATTTAAAAAAAAAAAGGCAAAAAATGCGAGCCTACCTGGCTCGGCTCAGAAAGGCCCGAGCCGAAAGCTCGGGTCGAGCCTAATTTTTTTGACTGAGTTTTTGCTCGGCTTGGATCAGGAAAAAAGCCCACACATTTTACTCGAGCCGAGCCCAAGCCTTGAATTTTGGCTCGCGAATCTGCTCGGTTCGACTCGTTGACATCCCTAGTTGTGGTGGTTGATGGTATATCTGGCAAGGAGGTACTGTGGTGGGTTGCGGTGTGAAGTGTTGTTTTGTGGGGGCGACGGTGGTGGTGTATTTGTTGTGTGGTGGCGAATCTGGCCATTGTGGTGATGGTGGTGGATTTGGCGTTGTGGTGTGATGCGATGCGATGGTGGTACATGTGGTTGATGGCGGGTGTGGTGCGGTAGTTGTGGTGGTTTTGGTTGTGAAGGGTGTTGTGATAGCAACTTTCATGTTTTGAGATGGTAGACGGGGGTGGTCGTAACGGTGGGTGCGGTGGTGATGGTGAGATGTTGTTGACCACGATCTGTCGAGGTGGATATGTAGATTTTGTTTGAGACAGGGATGTTGCTGTGGGGTGATGGTGGTGGTTCTAGAGGTGACGGTGGTAATGGTGCTATTCGAGGCAATGGTTGTTTGGTAGTGGTCACAGATTAATTAATTGATTGTGACTATTAAATTAGTTAATTTGTGATCAATAAACAATATGTGATCAATAAGAAAATAAATTGCGACCAAGAAATAATGTGACCAAAAAAATTAAAAATTTGTGACTGTTTAATAAGTTGTCATTTATAATATTTGTTATCTATGACCTATAAATAATTTGTGACATATAAATTTTTGATCTTGTGACCGATGAATAAATTGTGATCTACAAAATTTTTGACTTGTGACCGTAAAAAAATTTGTGACATTAAAAAACTCTGCTTTGTGGCAGAAAATAATACGTGGCTAATTAAATTGTAAATCTATGATCAAATTGTATAGATCTATGATCTTAATATATTTAATTAATAAAATATATAATTAATTAAACTATAAATAAATTTTAATGTATATCTAATTTTTGAAATTTGAAACTTTTATTCTTACTTTTGAAATGGACAATAGTTATTCTCTTAATTCTGAAATTTTCCCATCATATTAACACTACAATTAATTGGTTCGACACGAAAATAAATTAGGCCACTAGAAGCAACTACTAATTTGAGTTGTTTATGGTCTATTCATTAGTTGGAATGCCCTTTTATGTGATTAGCCCACTTTGTTGTCACCTGGTTTTGGCCCATCTCGTTGTCGTATTTCTGGCCGAATTTGTGTTTAGCCTAACTAGAGTTTGGCCCATCTTCTTGCCTTAAACTAAGCCCCTGTTTGATTCCCATTAAATTAAATTATATTACATTCCATTTTTCTCTCTCCTATTTTCAACCACACAATCTTCTATAAAATAATATTACACGTAAATCGAAAACTTTTCATTTTTTTTCAACCACTCATTTTTCTAAAAAATATTATTCCCCCCATTTTCATTTTCAGGTAATGGGAATCAAACGGGGGCTAAATCTATATTTATGAGCTCCTTTTGTGAGTGAACGCGTGGTGCAATTGTGAAATTGAAAGGCAGCAGTCTGTGTTACTCTACAAAGCAGTGAGTTACCTTGCTACCTTTTTCTGCTTTGTGACATTGCATCCACCACGTTATCTTTTGTGGGTAATATTACAAGAAGGCAACAATAGTGAGTTTGTTTGTGGGTTGAGCCATCAAAGAAGTTGGTAATTGATATGGTGAAGGAATTGAGACCGATTTTGTGCGCGAATTAAGGTCTTGATGTAATTTCCGCGACACGCATATCATAATGTAATATTCAAATCGTGGCTTTAGAAAAACAAGTTAATTCAAGATAATATAACCATCAATAGCATGGTAACACGAGAAAGTAGCAGCAGAAAAAACATAATGAAGTGTTAAGAAGACATCATTTTGCACATAAATTAGAAAACAAATGGCTCATTTCTTCGATTATGTTCAAATGTGTTCAATAAAAAGACATTATAGAACATAAAACAAGGTGAAATGAATGTAACAAGAAAAAACTATTTTTCAATAAAATTACAAATCCCATTTATAATCTCAATAAAACACATCAAATTGGTGTAGTTGATTCAAAAATTCACACCAATCATACACGAATGTGGCACAATGAATAATATTGCACCAAATTTTAGTGTGAGACTTTTCATTTGGCGTGATTTTTAGAGTTTTTCGTAATTTCTAGTTTTTTTCCTTCATTTTATATTATAACAAATTTTAATTCCTATTATATCATTTTCATATCCTTTCATTGTTTGATGATTTAACTTTATTTTAATTTGATTATTTAAGTAGTGAAAGATAGAAAAATGATTAATTAACTTAATAAGAAAAATAACTATTTATACAAGTAATTAGATTGGATAGTTTAGGGTAGACTAGACAAGATCGAGCTACTGAAGTTTGGATAATATATGTCCAATCAGGTCCTTATGGTAGCTTTATAAAATATAGAAACTTAATTACGGTAATTATTATAATTTTGGGCTTAATTATAATTACAATAAAATTCTGCACTTAATTGTAATTATTATGAAAGTTGTAAACTTAACTACATTTGTAATTGAAGTTTTAGGACTACAGATGTAATTAAATATAAATTAATTGGATTTGGACTTTTTTAGGGGGTGTATTCAATTGAAACTTTTGAAAACTTTGATGAACTTTTTTTAAATGATGACTTTTGTGAATTTCGTGGATCTTTTATAGATTTGTATGGAATTAGTGGAAGTCTTTCGTAGACTTCTATGGATTTTCATTTTAAAACTTTTATAGACTTTCGTGGAATTCAAAAGACTTTTGAAGACTATTATTTGAAATAGAATTCACGTAAATCTGTTGTGAAATTCTTACATATAGGGTGTTGGTTCCCACAATTTTCCTTCTTAATATATATATATATTTAATTATAACTTTTCATATAGGATTTTATAATTTAATTAAAAAATAGATATTTTTCATAAAAAATGAATGAAAAAAGAAAATAAATTTTAATCATACATGTTCATAAAAAGTTAAAGGAAAGAAATTTTGATTTTTTTTTGTTTTTGTTTTTGTTTTGGTGAAAGTCTCCCAAAATCTTGTAATTAACGAGAGACAAATTTTAAGATTTTATATGAGTACTTTCTACTTAAAAGTTAGTACTCTAGAGACTTTTAATTGAATACACCGTAACTTTTAGAAACTTTTTAAAAGTCTATAAAAGTCTCAATTAAATACACCGTGACTTTCAGAAATATTCAAAAAGTCTCAATTGAATATTCCTGAACTTTTTAAATCTCAAAAAGTCATTAAAAGGATCGAAGTCACGGTGTATTTAATCAAAAAGTCTCAATTGCATACCTTCCAACTTGAATTTTAATTAAAACTCTTATTTGAACGTAGAATTATAATTGTATAAGGATCGAAACTCTTCTACAATGGAATTGTACAACATTCATAATACATAATTCCATGGTATTCAAATTTAGAGAGAACGAAAGGTAGAAAAAATAATTATTTTTCTTGATTTTTCAATTGTCCAGTTCAAGAATTAATTTCTTGAGTTAATTAAAAGAAGATGCCCCGGGTATAGTCGTGAATTTGGAGAATACCATAGAAGACTGGGAGATTTCAAGCAGTCGCCACTTGACCATGTTGTCAACCATATCGAGGCCGCTGAAGTCTATGAAAAGCATAAGAATTTGAAAGATGTTTACATATAATTGGGTTTAGGATAAACTTACTTTCTGTTCGACTATTCCAATTTTTTTTAAGGGCGGCAATGAGAGAACGGTGGATTTAAGCAATTTGATGATGTTGAAAGAGCTTGACCTTTTGAAAAAGGAAAGAAAAAGCAGTTCAAAACTTATTCTCAATTATGTATGGTCGTATATATAATCGTAAATCGATAATGATTTTTGTATTATTTATTCAGCTATGGCCCAAGTGAAATTTAGCCAAAAATATTAACTTCATTTGATTATAAATTTTAAAAATAAATAATTTTTTTTTTAAATAAGTAAGTTACCTGTATTTATAGTATCGTAACTCCTCATACTAACCAAATAAACCAATTTGGAGGCTTAATTTTAAGAAATAAGCCACACTCAAGCTTTACTCATTTTTAAGTTTGAACAAAAATAGGCTTAATTTTTTTATTTTTCAATTTTTTTTTAATACGGTAAAGCGCTGAATGAGGTTCTAATTTTATTTTTTTTCAATTTTTTTTATAAATACGGTATACTATGGTATTAAAACAATACAACCCTATCCTAAAACAACACAACCCTATGCTATGGTATTAAAATAATATTGAAAAGCCTTAAAAAGTAAAAACAAGCTTTTCTTAATTTTATTTCTTACGGTTAAATTTCACCTTATTTTTATATGTAATTATACAAACAAAACAAGTTAATTGATATCAAAATAGAATTTTAATTTAAATCAACATTAAATTTCATTGGAAATTTAAAAAAAAAAAAAAAATTGCTATAATTGTCAATATGATTTTGGAATATGTTAGGTGAAATACCTCGTAGTCACAGCGTGTGTTGAATCATGGAGTCTTGCAAGTTTTTAATATATGAAAAAGGTTTAAAAAATCAATTTGAATGTGCTGACCTACCCACCACGTTTGTGCTAGCATAGCGTACAAAAGCAAAAATCATAGTTCGAAGTTGACTCATGACAAGGCGAGTGTTAAAAGAGAGTGAAATATACAGAGCAAGAATACAATAACTTATATTATAGAGCGTATATGTCTACTAGCAACGTGACTCTTAGTCACGATGGATTTTGGGGAGCCCGAGGCCAGTGTACTGTCCTGCATGTTTGGCACTTGTCTTGTTTCCCTTTAACAAGATTAGACCACTTGGTGGCCAGTCTCACGAGTCTATCTGTTTCATTGGTCGGATATAATGAAAATTGAAAATCTCTCAAGGATGACCTGTTGTTACCTTGTTTGGTATGGTTGATTGGTTATTATGGATCCCTACTCTAGATTTACTACGCTAAGTGAACTTTGACAAGTATAGATACCACTTGCAATTTTCTATAAAATTTGATTACGCAAATCACAATTTAAGTTTGCTTGAATTTAATTGACACTATTCTTCTATTTATAGTTTTCCCTCTCACTTGCACTGGCTCATATCATAATATGTTCTCAAAAAACTTGCTCAAGTCTAAGAATCTCATCCAACCCTTCACATAAAATTTGAAACCTTTAGACAAATGTTGACCAGCAAATTCATTCAAAAGTTTTTATGTAGAAAGGTAATTAGATTTTATGTGTTCAATTAGCTATAATGAATATATCATTTAATATCATCTATGTTATCATTTAGATTCATATTAAATTTCAGTGATGTTAAATAATATTACTCTATATGTTATTGTGCTATTAGGATAGACTTTCCTTCGTTTTAATTTTTATGGTGATTGATTTTGAGATAAAGATGCATTTTATGAACTTGAAGATATAAAACGAGCACGACATCCGAAAATACAAAAATCTAGACAAAACAACTTTTAATACTATTTTGCTTAAATATCTATCATATTCGTAATTCTTTCAATGTAATCAACAAAAATACAACATAAATATCATGACTATTATGCTCAAAATAATACAATCCCTTATGAATATGTATCAAATTAGCAAAATTACATTATCACCAATCATGATTAAAACCAACATAATTTCATAATTGACAGCGATGCTATCCAACTCATACAAGCGCACATAAAATTATAAAATGTTTTTGAATGTTTCATTTTTTTCTAAAATTTTTAAATTTTTTATGGCGTATCACACAAACACACAATTAGAAAATGTTTATGGCTTTATAGAATATTTACAGAATTAATTAATTAATTAGGTGTTCCCTTTTACGTAAGTCAATTAACACACGTAAAATTAGATAAAATCTTTGAATTAAATTTACATTAATCACCAAACCTACATCGTTCATCCTAACAATTAAACAATAATGTGTCTCTCCTTTGAAAAGAATAGAATAAACATATTTATAATCTCCTACATAGGTTAAAAATCAAGCTAAATATCTTGAATCAAAATTTCAAATCGAAGTTGAAAAATGGATCTGAGTCTCTCGATGGAACCATGCGATCGCATGGAAGGCTTGTTTGGCATTTGGGTTCTGGACTTTGCTAACGTGGCATATCTATTCTCCTTAGTGCAATTCGGTTCTTGATTCTAATTTTCAGTTCGGCCCGTACCCTTCGTTATTGCATTGTATGTCCTTCAACTTCTAAACTCAATACTCTAGTTTCCGACATCCAGAATTTGTTCTCCTCTAGTCCTTATTGATCAATTCTCATTCATTTTAATCTTTTCTCATCCAATACCAACTTTTCTCCTGAAACAATAAATAGTTACACAAAATTAAGTATCTAACTAGAAAACCACACCCAAATGCCCACTTTTGATAGCCCAAATAAGTAAAAAATCACACATCGATGGGTAAAGGTGTTTAGATATTGGAATAATGATATTTTGCTCTGATTATACTAAAACACCAATGTAAATGACCATATTTGATAGATTCAATTAAACGGCCGTGTTTCATTGCATTCAAATAAATATATTATTTAATGCCATCACATAAGCTGATAAAATATCACTAGTGTTACATAGCATTACACGAAAAAGATAGATTTTATCAACTTGATGATATAATCGAGCGTGATGTTTGAAAATTATAAAAATCTTGAAGATGTATGTTCGGGCTTAAAAAATAACTTTTTAACTTTTTTCTTCTCAATAATAAATATTGGGAAAAGAAAGTTATAATCTTATTCACTACAGTGCCTAAATCTTAATCATATTCGTAACTAGAAGTGAAAAAAACGTGTTCTTTTCAAAAAAATTATTTACCGATTAATTAATTAATTCACCATTTTAATATTATTCCATTCCTTTCTTTTCTATTTGTAATCTTCTCTACTGTGAAAACTTTGCTTTAATAATAGTAAAAGTACAGTGGGTAAACGACATGTGTTTTTTTTTTTTTTTTTTAAACATTCATTTACGAATTAATTATTTTTTGTCGCCATTTTAATATTGTTCCACTCCTTTCCTTTTCGATTTTTATTCCTATTTTGGTGATCCACTTGCTACAAGCTTACAATTAAGGAGGGTGTATTCAATTGAGACTTTTAATGACTTTTTGAGATTTAAAAAGTTTAGGGGTATTCAATTGAGACTTTTTGAGACTCTCTAAAAATCATGGTGTATTCAATTAAGACTTTTATAGACTTTTAAAAAGTCTCTAAAAGTTACAGTGTATTCAATTAAAATTTTTTAGAAGTCTCTATAAATTTTACGGTATTCAAATTTTAATGACTTCTAGAGACTTTTATAAAAGTCTCTGATTATTATCTAATAATGCATTTCCTACTTGTAGATTATATTCTAGATTTTCTAGTCTTTTATGGATATCCTCAAAACTTTCATTTCTAGTATTTTTAGGTAAATAGGGATAACTAGGTTTTTTATGTTTTTTAACCTTTTTTAAAAATTCTTCAATTATATTTTCTTCATCTACTATATTCATCATTATTTTTGGTTCGTAACATGGCTCTGATACCATTTGGTCGGAGTGTGCAGCGGAGGGGTTAATATTTTTGAGCCAATTAGATTCTTCATAAGTATTTAAAATGTCACAATAGAATTTATAAAATTCACTATTTTTTACCAATATTTTTTCTTGAATAATTATGTTTAATTTTTCAATTCTCCTTCTTAAATTAAGAATTAATTTATATATATCTTTTTCCATTTTGATTGCTTCATTATCTATGGAATCATTTTTATTTTTTATTTTTGGGTCTAAATATTCTATAAAGAAGTCTTTCAGATCTTCTTCTAGATAAATTAATTCGTTTTCTGTATAGATTTTTAGATCAATAAAATTTTGTATAATATTTGGATCTAGATTTATTAAAAATTTATGATCTATATTTTCTTGAGGACCTATTTGAAAGTTTTTAGACATTGTAGTGGCTTTGGTTGCAATATCTTTATAAAGGGTATTTTTGGAAAATTGATTGTTTGGAGACTAGTTTTCAAATGTTTTTATTTCTTAGACTAATTTGGAAAATCCTCCTTTTATTTAGGCTATTAAGTTGTATTTCCCCTAAAAGTTTCGAAAAATAACAAAAATACCCTACCCCATAATCAATCATTTTATTGACTTCACCCCCACCGCCACATTTCATTGACGAAACTCCACACCATCGGCGGTCAAAAAATATTTTCTATTCAAATTTAGGAATAAAAAATTACCCACTGATTGAATTCGTGATTCACTAGTTGATCTAGTAACTGGAAGATTTGTTTAAGTGAACGACAAGGTTGAACAAATTTTCCTCTAATCAAAATTATGGTTCAACAATTACTTAATGACTCATCGATTGGACCAGTCAAACAATAATTTGTCCCGGTTAACAAATAAAATTGGATCTCATATGTGACTTCTATCCCATCTCAATTCACAACCAAATTATATACAACTTTAACTTCATAAGCCAAGTACCAAGAACATTCCTCCACACCAATCCCACCCCCTACTCCGTCCGTATATTTACTTCCACGGATTTATGTTCATACATATTCACCCCAATATTCATACATATGTCCCCGTTTGAACCACATTAATATAAAAATGAGAATGAAAAATATAATTATTACGAACTCTATACAAAAAATAGATTTTCAAATATAGTAATTTGATATGATAAATAACGATCATATTTTTTATTTTAGAGCCTGTTTGTTAGTTATTTTCTTCAAAATGCATTTTTCTCTTTCTTCTTTTCAACTACACATTCTTTATTAAAATAATATTACACGTAAATCAAAAATTTTTCTTTATTTTTCAACCACATATTTCACGTCAATTTACTCTTCTAAAATATATTTTTACATAAAAATATCTATCAAACACCCCTTTAATGTGTCACAAACAGAGGCATATTCAACTTCTCTTAGCCCCTTAATGAGACCCATTAAACTTCAGAAAAATTCATTTTCAATTCAGATTATGTGGGCTTGCATACAGTGAAATGATTGAAAATGTCAGGAAAATGCAGTTTTGGAATTGACTTTTCCACATCTGATTCTTCTGATTTTCTTTTAGCTAGCACCAGTTTAGGCGCGATTGTAAGAAAAATGAGAAATGATTTTCGCGCCCTTTGATTTCTATTCAGAAAAAAAAAAAATATAATCGTTATGAAATTTATAAAAGATAGAAAAAATCAAATATGATGATTTGATGTGATTGATAACAATTATATTTTTCATTTTTTGAATCAAATAATGAGAAACAAACGGGATATTTGTATAAAGTAGTGCTTAGGTGAAGACCAAGTACACTTTGACCATTCCACACCAAACATGTAAATAATGTTGCTGCCTATCGGTCCCACCAATAACCAAATACATTGATGGAAGGCAACAACTGAGACGTATTATGGTGAAAATATTTGTTCCTTCTTTTCAACGTTCGCGTTATTTGAAATTCTTCACAAGCACCACAGTTATTTCATACGTAAAGATATCGTTCGACTACTGAAAAATATTGAAACATAAACAACCACATTTCATTGTTTGTTGTGCCAAATAATCTCTGAATCGATCTCACTCATTTTCGTGGGATTCTCGTTGCATGCAATTCCACTTCAATTTCATCCTATTCGTCGCCTAGCTCCACCTCTACTGCGTCGGAATTCATCATCGCTCTTGTATATGCTTCGTCGACCACGCCCTCCCATCAAAAGAAGTTATGAACACACTGGCGAATCCTGGCACGAGATCGACTGTGTTATAGCCCGTGCCACCGTTGAAAATGTCTACTTTTTTCTTAGATTTTTTTTGAAAGATAAATCCATGTATATTTATATTGTAGCCCGTGTCCAAATTCAAGGCTGGATCTGCCATTGCATGAACACCCATAGTAGCTGTTACAACAGTTGTTTGCACTAGAAAATTATAACTTGACATACAATTGAGTATTTTTCAACAATTCTTCCACACTCCGAATGCACGTTCGATTATGTTTCTGCACGAAGAGTGCCTAAAGGGGGTGTATTCAATTGAAACTTTTAATGACTTTTTGGGATTTGAAAAGTTTAGGGGTATTCAATTGTGACTATTTGAGACTCTTTAAAAGTCATGATGTATTCAATTAAGACTTTTATGGATTTTTAAAAGTTTCTAAAAATTACGGTGTATTCAATTAAAACTTTTTATAAATCTCTATAAATTTTGGGGTATTCAAATTTTAATGACTTCGAGAAACTTTTATAAAAGTTTCTGAAGTACTAATTTTTAAGCAGAAAGTACTTATATAACATTTTAAAATTTGTCTCTCATTACTCACGAGATTTTAAGAGACTTTCACAAAAAAAAATAATAATAATAATAATTCACTCTTTCTTTCCTTTAATATTTTATGGACATGTATAATTAAAATTTATTTTTTCTATTTATTATATTCCATTTATTTTTTTTCTCTCTCTTATTATTTATCTTTATTTTCTATGAAAAAATTAAATTGGATTCTTATAACTTTTTTTCCTTTTTTCATTCATTTTTTTGTGAAAAATATCTATTTTTCTATTAAATTATAAAATTTTATAATTAAATTAAATTATATTGATTTTTATTTGTTTTTAAAAGTATACTATACTAATAGTATTGAATCATATATATATCTAATTTTGATTATAAATTTTTAATTAAGGTCTTAAATTTTTACTTTTTCAAATTTTTTTTATTATATGGGAAGAAAAAGGGGAATTATGTGAGAATCTCACACCAGACCCATGTGAATTTTATTTCAAATAAAAGTTTTCAAAAGTCTATAAAATTTTAAAATGAAAATCCATAAAAGTTGACGAAAGACTTTCACTAATTCCATACAAATTTTTAAAAGATTCATAAAATTCAAAAAAGTCATCACTTAAAAAAAGTCCATCAAAGTCTTCAAACACTCCCTAAAATTAAACTTCTCACGTGCACTTTGAAAGTTATGCCTGCAACCTATCCCCTATTGTAAAATTATTGAAAATGGTATAGTATATCGAAACCCTTATGCGACGCCATGTACTTAGGTCGATAGGCGAACCCCGAGTCTACTAGATAATATTTTCCCGTTGCCGGTTGCGAAAAGTGAATGTCAGAGCTATGTATGACCCGAGCCAAGATTCTAGTATCATGAGTATTCCTCGTAGCTCAGCCAACACAAATGTGAAACTCAAGTTGAAATCACAAGTTGCTAGCACATTCAGTATAGGCATTCCTTTGCATCCGATAAAATTCATTAACTGCTCTCGCGGGAGGATAGCTCTGATGTCAGTGCCGTCGATTGCGCCTATTTAATCCTCAAAAAAGAGTGCTTGTTCCGATTGGGGACGTGATGCTCGGCACCGTGATTTTTGTAACATCCCGAACCTTAATTATATTCTCATATCAGCTAAAAATTAATGTTGGAACATTTAGAAAATAAAATAGTCCATATCTAACCTTGTCATCACACTAAGATCCAAAAGTTGAAGTGATACACGCGACTCACTTAATTGCATAAATGATTTATTTTGTTTACGTATAGAATTTATCGTGAGTTATTTGAATCAAATATTTAAGTATTTTAAAAGTTGATAAAAAATATATTGATATTATACTCATTTTGTAGTTTGTGTTAAACAACATAAATTGATTCAAGAAAAAATAATTTTGGACTAATCATATTAAGTTATTTTGAATGAAAGAAAAGTATTTTAAGTTTTATATTTTATTAATATAATAATAATTATATATATAATATATAGAATGATAAATTGAATACGTCAGTTGTCTTCCTTGGAATTTGGAAACCCAACTCATTCATTATTTTATATAAAAATTTCATTTAATTGGCATATGTAACTCACTCAACAGTCCATGAGTGATGTGAAACTTCTATCATGATTGATTTGAAATTTAATTAGTCTATTGAATTTCTTTTAGACGATTTTGCTAAACATACCAAAAAATATATATTTTTGATAAACTTAAAACTTCTCTTTATCCACCTAGAACATTGGTATTTCACGCCCACACCCATTCATACTTTTGAAAAAGATTAGAATTTTATTTCACAAGCCATTTTCAGAATTTTTTGGCGTTACTTATTTTCTTGATATTTTTATAGATTTTGGTATAAAATATGTTAAGACTTTCGGGTCGATTTTTATATTAAATCCTACTGGATTGACTGTTTGGTCGAGTATGTAAATCTTACGGAATATAAGAATCCTTATGAAATTCCTTGAACTATTAGATGTCACGACCAATTTGCTTTAAATCTAAAAAATGTCGGTATGTCATGTCATTTTTGTATTTGTATCATGTTAATAAGAATATGCACGCTTTTCTTATTGGTATTTTTAAAAAAAAATCTCACTCTTACTAAATTTTTATATTAGAATGGGTCATGTGGACACGTGGTAGATTGACCGAGTGATGTTCATAGGGTCCTCAAGTAAAAATTTCTAGAAATAATTGCAATTTATATTTGTAACTAAAATTCTTATGTTAAATTTTATGCACATTATTTAATAGATTTTTCTCTCTCTTTCATGTTCAAGCAATTGACTTTCTATGTTAAACTTAAATTTATGATTTTTTTATATGTTCGAACATTTGACATTTTATGTTAAATTCGAAATGATAATTTGAAATCGTAGTACTTTAAAATTTTATTTGATAAGAAATCTTTTCACCCAACTTTAGTGTAGTGGGTCTCTCCCTTCAATTCACAGGGCTGTTAGATTTGGGGTTTCATGTTTAGGGTGATTTTTCTTCTCCTCCGATCTATTTATTTGGGTGTATTTTGTTGGTTGGTGGTGGTGGTTATGATGGTGTGGTGCTTTGTAGTGATTTTGCGATTGATGTGGTGTATGGTATTAGTTTTGCAGTTACTGGTATTGTGGTTGCTATGTCTAGTGAGGTGGTGGTGATGTTAGTGGCGACGATGGTTGTGGTGGCAGGAGTGGGGTGTTTGTGGCTGTTGGAAGGTGGTTCGGTGGTTCTGACGACGACAGTGGTGGTGGTGGTGCTGCTGTTGGAAGTAGTGATGAGATGGTGGTTAAAAGTGTTGGCTGTCACGTGACCATTAAATTGGTTAATTTGTGAGCAATAAACAATACGTGATCAATGAAAAAGATAAATCGTGACCAAGAAAATAATGTGTGACTTAAAAAATTGTTAATTTGTTACCGATAATTTGATTATTTGTAATTGTACAAGAAGTTTTGACTTAAAATATTTGTAATTTGTGACTGTTAAATAAATTATGACCTATAAAATAATATGTTACTAATTAAATCGTTAACTTGTAATCAAATTGTATAAATCTGTGATCTTAATATATTTAAAATAATTAATTAAATCATAAATAAATTTTAATAAATATCTTATTTTTGAAATTTGAAATATTTGTTCTTAATTTTGTAATGAATGATATTTAAAAAAAAAATTATAAATAAAATAAATTTATTTTTTAGTCAAGTCTTACTCATTAGATTGTTACAAGTGCTAATACGGTAGGCGCCCAGCTACAGATTTTGACGAGGTGTTCAAAGGTCTATTATCAATGTTGATCAGTTATCATGCATCGATAGGATCTTCTCATCCCTTCCCAACCGTACTTCGATAAATCCAAGTTCGATCGAATTTGATCATTCATATCAAAATCAAAGTCAACAAATCTAAGTAAACAACTTCGACTTAATGGACCCCACCTTTCATTCACATTCCTCCCTCTCCCTTCTCTCTGTGTATATATACACACACAGCACCAAGAAAGGACCTAAAAACTCTCATAATGTGCTGCAACTATGGCGTTTCACTACCCAGAAGCGATCGGCCCCGCCTCACCTTCCTACCATCAACCCGACCCGACCCACTTCCCAAAACAATCTCTTTTCCTACCTCCAAATCCTTCCGGGTGGGACACGGTCGAGCCATTAAACTAGTTAAATCCACACTTAACGATACCCATTCACTCTCCTCGGAGCAGGCCTCCAGCTTCTACGACTTATTGGGCATACCCGAGACGGGCACTTTGATCGAGATCAAACAAGCATACAAGCAGATGGCCCGGAAGTACCACCCGGATGTATCCCCGCCGGGTCGGACGGAAGAGTATACTCAGCGATTCATTCGGGTACAGGAAGCCTACGAAACGCTGTCGGATCCTGGAAGGAGAGCGTTGTACGATTTAGACATGGCTAAGGGACTTCATCTTGCATTCTCTACCAGGAGCCATTCCAAATTCGACGAGGTTCCTTCACTTTTTCATATATATAATATTGGTTCAGATTTAGAGGGTGTTTGGTAGGAATTTTTATGTGAAAATGTATTTTTGAATTGTAAATTGATAGAAAATGTGTGGTTGAAAAATAAGAAAATTTTTTTGATTTACGTGTAATATTATTTTAATAGAAAATGTGTGATTAAAGAGAAGAGAGAGAAAAATGTATTTTAATAAAAATGGGTGCCAAACAGGGCTTATTATACATTGCCGGACGTGCTTGAAAATGAGATTTTTAAGTTTTTACTTACTACTTCTCTCCCATAAAAATAAGTTTCCTTTCTTTTTCGTGTGTCCAAATTATAAATCACTTTACTTATTAATGAAATTATAATTTTTTTCTAATATGACCTCAGCAAATATAAGCTCAACGTATTTAAATTCTAAATTATTATTTAAAAAAATTTAAGCGTATATTAAAAAAATTTATATTTTCAACTATATTAATTATATATATTTTTAATCTGTATGGAAATAACGATAAAATTATTTTTATGGGACGGCGACGGTATTTTTTAAAGCACAATCAAACATGCTTGGGATAAAATTGAAAGCACTTACATATTTAAATGAGTGATTTTAATATTGCATTACGTTATAATTTTCCAATGTATTATTATTTTAGGAACTTAGGGTATGATACGTTTAGTATTCTTTTCTTTATAATTTACGAAATTAAGGCCGTGTTTAATTGACAATATTTTTCATGAAAAATATTTTTTTTTTATCCAAGTTTCTACTTTTATTCCGTTTGATTACATTTTTTTTTATAGAAGCATTTTTCTACTTTTGATTTCGTGATCATATTTTCCTCGAAATCACGAGGAATCCACTCTAGCTTTCTCTCTCTTTTCTATCCCTTCTCTCTTATTTGTCCATCAATAAAAAAATAAACAAATATAATATTTTTTAAATTGAAAATTAAATTAATCAAACGAGTTTTAAATCTTTTATGGGTAGTTGTACTTTGGTCGAAGCTGATGGCTGTTGGTGGAAAAATACAAAGAAAGCGCGCTTACTAATACAGAAGAATTCTAGATGTACAGCGTGTGAAATTTCGCATTTGAAGTTCCGACAGAATTCCCTTCTTTTGGGTCGGTGGAAAGGAGAATTACTTTTTCGCCTGTGGAAATTTGGTAGTTGTAAGAGTTGGACTAAAATTGAGTTGTCGAGAAAGTGCGAACACAATGTTATTTAGTCTCATTTTACGTGGCGCTAATGTCTTATTTCATTTAACACATCATTTAATTTTACATTAACGTCACATAAATTGAAATTATAACCCTAATAGGGATAAATAGCATTATTCTAGTAGAAAATACGATGTTAAAATATAGTAAGATATACACATGCTGATATATGACGTTCATCATTGCTTGGTTTAGAGTCGTACTCTCTCATAGACTTGAATTCACGGTCGACGAAAAGTATAGTATCTTGAGAGAGTATTGATGTTTTCAATTCGTTCCACTTTTAATAAAAAATACGAGTGTTTTGTTTTTACGAATTACATTTGATTTTAGTTAAGTGGTGTCTTACTAGGCTTGTTTTATGGTAATTACAGCAAATGGAAGAGAAGTGCGAATGGAAGAGTCGATGGCAATCTCAACTATTAGAGCTAAACAGAAGAAGTATGTACAATGAATCGACTAATAATATGACGTGGGCAGCACAGATGCGCAGGCAAAGGAATGAATCATCTTAATCGTATGTTTGATAATATAGATAGGACAGTACAATTTAATATGGTATACCAAACATGAAATTTTGGTTACGATTATACATAGCTTATGCATATTTTTAAGGCTTGATTTGGTATTGTCCTGTTTTAAGATAATCAGCTTTTGCTGTATAATAAGGAGATTGGACTACGATAAGAACCAGTTAGTTGTTTAGTAAACTTTTGTTTTAAAATTAAAATTTTAGCATTTAGTAAATAAAAGTGATTTATTAATGTGATGGAATATAATTACCAAACTAAAACATTGATTATAATGATATTATTTATTTTATTATTATTGATAGCATTGAAAATTCATTTGAATTTTTATAATAATATATAATATCATTAAATATTATTCTAAGATCGTATATTCACTATAGTTGTATTAAAATGAAAAGATAATATCTACTACATCTCAAAATTTATAATTTCACAAAATAAAAACATATCCCATATAGTAGAAAAGGATTTACAGCTTGTTTGGTAATGAATTTTTTGCTCAAAAAATTGATTTTTTTTACCGTTATTTCACTATTGCAGCCACCATATTTGATTTCTTCTCTCACAATGGATCCCATATTTCTCCTAATGATCAAAAAATCAATTTTTAAAATCACTCTCAAACAGGCTCTTACAGGGTGTTTGGTAGGGATTTTGAGAATTGATTTTTTGACCGTTAGATGTAAAAGTGGGTCCTACCTGTAAGAGAAGAATTCAAAAATGA
>NC_036240.1:10799829-10808362 GCF_002742605.1 Olea europaea var. sylvestris | reverse complement strand
AAACGGTTGAACGACAAAAGTAATGGCAGCAGTTAGAAAAGGCAGTTCCATGACAAGTTGGCCACTATGAAGAAAGTGGGCAGTTATAGAGTGATCAAGCAATTTTTAAGCGGTTGATCACGAAGAGATCATCCAGGGAGTAGAAAAGGAAGAAAAGACATAGAGTAAAAGACCCCCGAATCAAATACTCTCAAACAGAGAATATGTAACTTTAAATTTTTTAGTTTAGATTTAAACACTTCTTTTCAGTAACTCGTGTGCTTGCGCCTCTTGGAGGCATTCTGTTTTTATTTTCCAATTGTAAAGTCATCGCCAATAAAAACACTCAAATTAACAAAGCTTGGCCTCCATATTTTAGTTGTAGGGTTTGACTCCATCATTCTCCTCCTATTGGAAAGATTCGTCCTTAAATCTTGCACTATATTCTTCATCCTATTCCTTGTGACGAGACAATATATTTGTAGCTCCCCTTTTTAATTGTTAGCGACTAACCCGCGCGAAACAATTTGACACGCCCAGTGGGACAGTGGTGTTTGGTGTTGAAGATACAAAAGGTGAAACAATATGTTTCAGAGATCCGATAAGGAAGCAGCAAGTCAGGGAGGAGTCCAGTCTGTGATCGAGCGATATGAGGAGCAGCATAGCTCTCCACGAACAGATGGACAGAATCAGAGCAGTAACAGTCGTTACGAATCGATGGTAGAGTTGAGTCCTCGAACTATTCGTGCACTACTTGGAGAACTTACACGAGATGTCGTTGAATAGGTAAATCTTCGAAATATTCATAATATGGAAAGATTTACCCAAAATGGGAATGCACATTATGACAACATGGCCAAACAACTGAATACTTTGAACGAAATAATGAATAAGTTAGTAGACCAAATTTGTCAACCAGTTATGCCTCTTGCAAACCATTTTCAAACTAGGACAATTTGTGGAACATAATCCCCCAATCCTAAATCCAAATCAAGGGGTAGAACCACCTTTCGGTCCTTCTACTTCAAACCAGGGGATAGTGTAATGCCAAATCAGAATAATGGTAGTGGTATGCCTAACTTGGGGGGTAATCCAAATGTAAGAGATAATGTCCTAAATAATGGGCAGAATACCCCACGTGTTAATAAGGGAATAAATGTTCAGGCTAATAGTAACAATGACCCAAATCATGGTAACTTTGTCCCCAATCAAGGACCAAACATCAGGACTCAAACAAATCAACCGGTCAACCAACCTGTAGGGATTTCATATGACCCCAACGTCATGTTGAGGAATCAGATTATGGAAATTGTACAGGACCAGATGACTTTTGGGGTACGCCCTGTCATTAGGTCGACTTACACAAAGCCATATCCTGATTGGGTAGACCAAGCATATCCATAGCCTAGAGGGTATAAAGTGCCAGAATTCTCACTGTTTACCGGTTTAGGGGAGGTGTCTACTCTAGAACACATAGGGCAATTCACACTACAAAGTGGTGACGTAACTGATTATCATAAAATGAGGCTTTTTCCTAATTCATTAACAGGAGTAGCTTTCTCCTGGTTCATCAAATTGCCAGTGACCTCTGTTCAAACATGGCAACAATTGGAACAATTATTCCACGCTCAGTTTTATAAGACTGAGTCTGAAGTTACTTTGGTCGATTTGGCGAACCTACGTCAAATGCCAAACGAATGGGCAGAAAGTTTCCTCCAAAGGTTCAAGACAGCAAGAAGTAAATGTTTTGTACCTTTGCCTGAAAAAGAGTTTGTCAAAATCGCTCAAGGTTGTTTGAGCTTTGATTTGAAAAAGAAATTTCAAGACAAGGAATTTCTTGACCTTTTCCAATTGAGCACGAATGTGATTAGGTATGAACGATTGATAAGAGAAGAAGAACAGATAAAAAATTCTAGCAAGGGGACTTATTATAGAGATCCAAATTTTGATATTCATACCATCAATAACGAGTCATACGATCAGACCGAAATATGTTTGGCCGAATTAGTTAAAAGAGACACGTATACTTGTCCTATAATGGCTAAGCCTAGACCATCGGGTAAGGATGAGCCTGTGAAAGATGAAAACATAAAAGCTAGAACGTTCTCGTTTGATGTAACCAAAGTTGACCTTATATTTAATAAATTATATAAGGATAAGCAGATAAAGCTGAGCGATAAGCATAAATTGGCAAACCCTGAACAAATTAAGGGTAAAAAATATTGTAAGTGACATAATGCATGATCACATTTGACTAACAATCGCTTGATTTTTTGCTAAGTATTACAGGATGCCATTGAATCAGGACGAATTACGCTCGATGATAAGAAGAAGATGGCAGTGGATGAAAATCCTTTTCCACAGCCACTTGGAGTGAATATGGTGACGTTTGGTTTCAAAAACAAGTTGTCAAAATTCAAGTTGGTTATAGATGATAGAGAAGAAGACCCTGGACCACATCCCAGTGTCTTTGAGCGTATTAAAGGAAAGGAGCCAAAAAAGGATGAAAACGTCTTGTGTGCAAGATGTAAAAGAGAAGTGAGTGGGAATACGGAGAAACTAGGGATATGGCAGCATCCCCATCGCCCTACTTTCTTCCCAAACGCTCAGCCTGGTAGAGGGCGAGGTACATCGTTCTATAAGGGACCGCTTTTTGAGAGGCAGTTCAGGCCAATAAATAATGGGAGAAACTTCAGACTGCAACCTCGCCAATCAAGTGTATGGCATTCGTTCCAGTATAATGCAGGAAAGGTGATACCCTTCAACAAGATGACTAGAACCCAACAAAGGCGTTTCTAACGAAATTATGGACGAATGATGAGGCAACAACAGGGACTGCCACGTCCTAAAGCGCCTAAACTACTCGAGGTAGCCAATCAAAATGTTCTCAAAGACAGTGAAGAGACTGGTACAGATGAATCAATGAAAGAGTTGCCAGAAACTTCTTCTGAGAGATCGAAGTTTGAGCGAGACAAAAGGGATGGAGAAGATCCAGATCAGCCTCTTACTATTCAGTTCGGTACGTTACCTCCTGTCGTGGCTAATAACTATTTACTAGCCAATGAGTTCAAGAATAAAGTGAAAGAAGAATTAAGAAAGAGAGGATAACGAAGGAGAAGCATGCGTGCTGGAATATGAAGAATGCCAGACTTCTGGAGAGGCCTACAATGGTGAGGAAGATGGTGGTATGACAGACATTGAAGAGAAAATCGACCTGAAAAAGAAAGAAGAAGAAGAGGAGTATCGTACAATACTCTGTTGAAGCAACTACATCGAGAGGGAGTTCGTGAAGTAGACTTATTGGGAGAATCATCTGGGCGTTCTTTCGATTTTTACGTGCAGTACGGGACACCCAAAAGGAAGAAGAGAGTGCCTCGATCTGAAAAGTATGGACCACCTCCAAGAATAATGCCTCCTCCCACAGGTTGGGTAACTGAAGATGAAGCATCAGAAAACAGTAAAAAGGATATTCAGGAGACAGAGGCTCAGTGCGATATGCTGCACGTTGACTTGTCCAAAAGGATAACTCGACAGAGGACAAGCAGGAAGTAGAAATAGAGGCTGCCGAAAAGGTTATTTTTAAGCGGCCAGCCATGAAATTGACTAAACACTTGAGGCCGTTGTACGTTAAACCTCTAGTTAACGACATACCTGTGGCAAAAGTGCTTGTCGATAATGGAGCAGCTATAAACACCATTCCATCTAGGATGATGAGGAAATTTGCAAAAACAGAAGGGGATATGATTCCCACAGAAGTCATACTTACAAGTTTCAATGGAGGAGCAATTGCAGCTAAGGGAGTTATGCCATTGGACATAACTATAGGTACAACTACTAGGACCACAGTCTTCTTTGTAATAGATGGTCCTACTAGTTACAATGTGTTACTAGGAAGAGATTGGATACACGGAAGTCGTTGTATACCCTCATCTCTCCATCAATGCCTGATTTTTTGGAATAACAAGGGTGAAGCAGAGGTGGTGCAGGCCGATCATAGGCCTTTTGTCGTAGAAGCAAACTCAGTGGAAATGTTCATGTACGAAGGAAACTATGGACCTATTAGGGTAGTCCAAGATGGGGAAGAAACTCAGATTGTCGCGCAGAGTGAAGAACCATTTTCAGTGGACGTACTCACTGAAATGTTCAGTCAGAAGAGGCCAAATATAGTGGCCCTAGAAGAGCCAGTAATTGGCAAAAGAATAATCAAAGAGTCTTGAATGAGTTCTAAACAACAAAAGCAAAGTCAAATTAATGGCTTTCAATAAAGAATGCAAGGACAAGACGAAAGAAGAGGCAGCCCTGAAAGCGTTGAAAGATAAATTAGCAGTATTCGAATTGGAACAAAGTATTGACCGAGAAGTCAACAAGGTGGATTGTTTAGAAGAAGAAGTGCTTACAAGGGAGTTGGACGATGAAGTAATACGGATCATCAAGCCTGGATACGCTCAAGTATAAGACCCTCTGATTAAAGTAAATATTGGCAATGAAGGAGAAGATCGTCCAACATTCATCAGCCAGATGCTCGATCAAGAGGTTAGTGATAAATTAATCGCTTTGTTAAAGGAGTATAAAGATTGTTTTGTTTGGAAATATAAACAAATGCCTGGTTTAGATAGAGACTTGGTGGAACATAGATTACCAACTAAGCCTAATTTTGAAACCTCATAGGCAACCTCCCAGACGTTTTGCTCTTAATGTACTCCCTGAGATTAAGAAAAAGATAGAGCGATTATTAAAAGTAGACTTCATTAGAACAGTCAGGTATGTCGAATGGTTGTCCAATATCGTGCCAGTACTAAAAAAGAATGGTAAACTAAGGGTGTGCATAGACTTTAAGAATTTAAACATATCCACACCCAAAGATGAGTATCCGATGCCCACGGTAGATTCTTTAGTAGACTCAACTGCCGAACACGTCATGTATTCTTTCATGGATGGGTATTCAGGATACAATCAAATTTATATAGCTAAGGAAGACATACACAAAATTACCTTTAGATGCCCTGGGTATCTAGGATGTTTTGAATGGGTAGTCATGCCTTTCGGTCTGAAAAATGCAGGAGCAACTTATCAAAGGGCAATGAATTTAATTTTTCATGATATGATGGGCAAGTTTGTTGAAGTGTATGTAGATGATATAGTGGTCAAATCCATTAAAGAAGAGGACCATTTCGAACAGTTAAGATGTTCATTTGAGCGAATGAAGCAATATAAGCTAAAGTTGAATCCCTTGAAATGTGCATTTGATGTTAATGCAAGGAACTTTCTTGATTTCTTGGTACACAAAAGAGGGATTAAACTTGATAAAAATAAAGCGAAGGCCATTCTAGAGGTCAAACCACCTAGCAACAAAAAAGAATTGCAAAGGTTTCTAGACTAAGTAAACTTTTTAAGACGCTTTATTTCTAACTATGTAGGGCGAACTAAAGTCTTTTCGCCACTTTTAAAGTTGAAAAATCAGGACGAATTCGTCTAGAAAGAACATCAAAAGGCTTTTGAAAGCCTGAAGACATATTTATCAAGTCCACCAATGTTGGTGTCACCAATCCAAGGACGGCCAATGAAAGTGTATGTATTGGCTGAAAAAGAATCAATAGCTGTAATGGTCGCGCAAGAAGACCAATTTGGTGAAGAGAGGGCGATTTACTACTTGAGTAGACGGTTAACAAAATGTGAATGTAATTACTCTGCTATCGAAAAATTATGTCTTGCATTGTATTTCACATGTACAAAATTAAGAACTTATTTACGGTCCGTAACCGTTTATTTGATTTCTAGAATAAATTTGATTAAGTATATGTTTTCTCGCCCTATTTTACACCAAAGGGTAGGCCTTTGGACATTAGCTTTATCAGAATTTGAAATACAATATATACCCCAAAAGGCAGTCAAAAATCAGGCTTTGGCTAATTTTCTAGCCGATCATCCATGCCTTGACATGCCTGAAGAAATTGAATTAGAAATCAATTCGTTCGAACTAAAGCCTTGGGTGCTATATTTCGATGGGTCAAAAACTTCTACAGGTGCAGGAGTAAGAGTAGTATTGATAAATCCTTTAGGGATTTGTTACAAGTTCGCATTCACTTTGGATAGGATGTGCACCAACAATCAGGCCGAATATGAAGCCTTAATCGTGGGCCTAGAACTAATGATAGATATGGGGGTAAAGAATGTAATCATTAGAGGCGATTCTCAATTGGTAATTCACCAATTGATTGGTGATTTTAAATGCCAAAGTGATTCCATCATGAGTTAATATGAAATCGCCCAAGAGTGGTTAGAAGAATTCGACCAAGTAGAACTTCAATGCGTTAATAGGATATATAATGACATGGCAAATGAGTTGGCCCAGATGGCCTTAGGGTACTCAAAGGTTTTAAATTGGAAATCTACTTGTGAGTATGGAACCATATTGCTCGTGATCCAAAAAAGGGTGAGAAGGATTGAACTTCATTGCATACAAGATGGAGATGCAATGGAATAGAGAACAGAGATTAAAAGGTTCCTTAAAAACCTAATGAAAGAAATAGTAGAAAAATAAAGCTGCGTTTGCTAAACTATACACTAATAGATGAAGAGTTGTTTAAGAAACGCTCTAATGGTATATTGCTAAAATGTGTAAGTTTGCAAGAAATCAGGATGATCATGGCTAAAGTGCACGAAGGGATATGTGGAGCTCATCAAGCTGGCCAAAGGATGAGATGGTTAATTATTAGGAGTGGATATTTTTGGCCAAAGATGGGAGAATTATGCGTTTAGTATGCAAAGAGTTGTTTAGCATGCCAAAAGTATGGTCCAATACAAAGAGCGCCAGCACGAGAGATGACACCTATTATTAAACATTGACAGTTCAAGGGTTGGGCGATAGACCTGATAGGGAAGATTTATCCCCCATCGTCCAAGCAATATACTTTTGTTATAGTTGCAACTGATTATTTCACTAAATGGGTAGAGGCTGTACCTTTAAAGGAGATCACCCAAAAGAATGTCATAAAATTTATCCGTGATCACATCATTTATCGATTTGGAATTCCACAAACTTTGATGGTAGATCACGGAACATTTTTGAATGGAGATCAAGTGAATAAATTCTTGAGCGAGTTTGAGGTTAAATTAGTGAATTCCACACCATATTACGCTCAATCCAACGGAGAAGCAGAATCTTCTAATAAGATTCTAAAAAATATCATAAGGAAAATGATAGATGAAAATGCCAAAAAATTGACATGAATGTCTAAACAAGGCCTCATGGGCTTATAGGACGTCGCCTCGGTCAAGTACAAAAATTACTCCTTTCCAACTTACTTATCGACAAGAGGCTGTTTTGCCTATGGAAATCAACGTGCAATCGATCAGAGTGTGTTTGCAACATAAGTTAAGTGGTGGTGAGTATACCGAATCACTAGTTCAAAACTTATTAGAGTTGGATGAATTAAAGTTAGACGTCTTAGATAGATTGCAAGTTCAAAAACGAAGAATGGCTAAATTTTATAATAAAAAAAGTTATAGCCAAGTCGTTCAGCCTGGGTGAATTGGTTTGGAAAACAGTACCCCCTTTGGATAGCAAAGATCCAAAGTATGGCAAATGGTCGCCCAATTGGGAAGGACCATATAAAGTAAATAATGTGTTGCCTAATGGAGCCTATCATTTGGAAGATTTAGATGACACCAAGCACATGAGGTTCATTAATGGAAAATATTTAAAAAAAATATGTTCCTTCCTTATGGGAAAGTGAACAAATAAAAGCGTAATCAAATCGCATTGAACGATCGTAGAGTAAAAAGGGCCAGAGCGAAATACGTTCAAAATAAATCCCTTTATTATCAAACGTTCATTACAAAGTTGCAAAATACAAAATAATAAATGCTCTACAAGTTACAATTAAGAGTAAACTAATCTCCCGGTCGATCGCCGAGTAAGAGGGTGAACTGGCTTTGATTGTCATCCTAATCGCACTGCTGCAAAGGCAAGCAGAGAGGCTAAGAAGCACCCCTAGCAAGCAGAAGAGAAGAGAAGTACCCTCGCATTGCCTTCCTAAATGCATCGCTGCAATGACAGGCAAGGAGGCTGAGAAGCACTCTCAGCAAACAAGGTGGCCTGCAAGCACCCCAAAAATTGTCTTTCAACATCGAACTCTTTGTAGGAACGGAGACGATGGGAAAAACTTTGCTGCTGGCCAAAGAATATTTCTTATATCTCCCATACCAAAGGTGACATCAAAAAAGATGACAAAATGGGCAGATCAGATGATCCATTTTCATGGAAAATGAAGGTTTTGGATTGACTATCAAAATGCCAAACAAATGCAGCAAATTGGTTTTTTGAAGAAGAAAATGGAAATGAAGATGGAAAGTGTGAAGTATACGTGCATTTATAGGGGGTGAAGGCGAAGAGACAGAATATGAACAGTCACATTCGTGTCTAGCAAATGGAATCAAGTGGCCCAAAGTCTTGGGAAAAGAAGCAAAACTATCAAAAGAAAATGTGCAAATAATTTTAGCATAAAGCAGTTAAATGCTTGAGCGATTGACGATTTGATTACGCCCAAAGTAT
>NC_036240.1:10790982-10791834 GCF_002742605.1 Olea europaea var. sylvestris | reverse complement strand
AGTTCTCATAATCAAGCTTTTGCAAAGTGTACCAACTTGATGAATCAAAAGCAAAGTATCTCTTACGTTATTTCTAGCCAAAGCAGTAGTCAACAACGAAGTTATAGGACCAGGTTGACTGCGGTGCTAGATTGTACTAGACTCCTCTTGATGCAAGGATTGTCATTTCGTAGTCATGATGAATCGGAAGAGTCTCTTAATAGAGGAAATCTGATTAAGGTATTGAACTGGTACGCAGCTCGTTGTAAGGAAATTAAAGAAGTATTATTTAGTAATGCTTCTGGAAATGACCAAATGACTTCACCAACCATCCAAAAGGATTTGATTAATTGTTGTGCTGTAGAGACGACAAGGGCTATTATCAATGAGATTGGTGATTCTTTGTTTTCAATTTTAGTTGATGAGGCTCGCGATAATTCTATGAAAGAACAAATGACAGTTGTTTTAAGGTTTGTTGATAAAAGTGGGCGAGTGAAGGAGCGTTTTTTGGGTATATCCCATGTCACTGATACTTGTGCCCAATCACTGAAGGATGCCATTGATGCAATGTTTTCTACACATGGGTTGAGTATATCTAGTCTAAGAGGTCAAAGCTATGATGGAGCAAGTAATATGTCAGGTGAGTTCAATGAGTTGAAAGCTTTAATTCTTAGAGAGAACCCGCATGCTATGTATGTTCATTGCTTCGCTCACCAGCTTCAGTTAGCAATTGTATCTGTGGCACGTAGGAATTGTATGGTTGGTAATTTTTGGGACGTACTTGTTATTATTGTGAGTTTGGTTGGTGCATCATGTAAGCGTGTAGATGCTCTTCGAACAAGTTATCAAGCTAATATTCTGGAGAAACTTAAT
>NC_036240.1:10787925-10790827 GCF_002742605.1 Olea europaea var. sylvestris | reverse complement strand
AGGATATTCAGAATGCTATGAGGTTATTGAATTTGTGTAAGTGTGCATTGCAGAACTTGAGAGAGAATGGTTGGGATACTTTATTCAGTAGGGTGATTGAGTTTTGTGTTGATAGACATATTTTAGTGCCTAATATGGAGGATATTGTAGTGGTGAAAGGTCGACCTAGGCGTGTAGCTCAACAGGTGACTTATTTTCATCGCTTTTATGTTGATTTGTATTGTCATGTGATAGACTCAATCTTGCAAGAGTTGAATGATCGATTTCCAGAAACAACTACTGAGCTCTTTACTTGCATTTCATGTTTAAGTCCAAGAGATTCATTTGCAGCTTTTGATAAGGATAAATTGCTACGTTTTGCTCAGTTCTATCCTTTGGACTTCAATAGTGAAGAACTTTTATTACTTAGACCTCAGCTTGATAAGTTTCTTTTGCTTGTGAGAATGGACGAAGCTTTCTTTAATCTCAATAGTATATCCTGTGTAGCTCAGAAGTTGATTGAAACTAGAAGTTCCTGTTATTTTTCATTGGTTTATAGGTTGCTCACCTTGGCTTTGATATTACCTGTGGCAACTGCAAGTATTGAAAGGGTATTTTCTGCTATGAATCTAATCAAGAGTGATTTGCGCAACAAAATGGGTGATATCTGGTTGAATGACAATTTGGTGGTTTACGTGGAGAAAGCTGTTTTTAAACAAATTGAGAATGAGGTAATATTGCAACATTTTCAAATTATGAGACCCCGTAGAATACAGTTGTCTAAGTTTACAGTTACAGAGTAACTGAGTAAGGTTGTATCGTATTTTTTTTTTTTACTATTTTGGGTTGTATCGAAGTATATTTTCATATGTATACGATTTTGACGTTTTAGTTCATTTACATATATATTGAATAACTTTTAATATTATGTAACCAAATTTTAATAAACGATCGAACAATTATGATTGTCGACAGTCAACGATCATCGGTCAACAATCAAACCGCCCTAGCTGAACTTGAATCCTGGATTCGCCATTGCCTATTGGTACTATCAATAGGGCTAGGTCCTGTCCAAGTATGAGCTTTCTCAGCAAGATCGTCTAGATACTCTATGGCCTCATTCGGATCCTTTTGCAGGAAATCACCGTTACACATCATCTCTACGAATTGACGTTTCCTAGGTGTTAATCCCTCTTAAAAGTAACTTACTATATGCCAGCTCTCATAACCATGGTGAGGACAAAGGGCTTGTAGTTCTTTAAATCTCTCCCAAGCCTGATATAGGGTCTCACTATCTTTTTGGGTAAAAGATAAGATTTGCTTCTTAAGGGCGCTACTCTTATGGTGGGGAAAGTATTTATTAAAAAATGCTTGCGTCATTTCAGCCCATGTACCAATTGAACGTGGTCTCAACGAATATAGCTAGGTTTTTGCTCTCTCTTTAAGTGAAAACGGGAAAAATTTTAACCTGGCTGCATTCTTTGTACCATATTGATTGTGGAAGGTTGCAACTACCTCCTCAAATTCCCTAATATGCACGTATGGGTTTTCACTGTCAAGTCCATGAAAAGTGGGAAGAAGTTGAATCATTCCCGATTTTAGTTCCATACGTGGCATATTGGGCGGAAATATTATGCATGATGGTGTGAATGTACGTGTGGGGTGCAAATAATCATGCAAAGTCCTATAAGACACATTGCCATGTTCACTATTAGACATAGTGTTATGTGTTGAGGTGTTCTTGGCAATTGATGCAATAACAAAATAAGGGTTATATTGAGATTCAAACACTGGATAAGGTGCTCCAGTAGAACTCCCCTGATTGCCTCGATCCCTGCTCATCAAACACACACAAAAAAAAAAAAACAAAGAAAATGTGAAAATAAAATAAAAATAACACTAAAAAAATAAAATTAAATTAAATAAAAATGAAGGAAAAGGAACGATGTCACCCTTTTTCGGTCGATCCCTTGATTACTTGTACCATCTCCCCGACAACGGCGCCAAAATTGATTACGCCCAAAGCATAACGCGATGATTGTAGTACAGCTTTGAAGTGTCGTATCCACAGGGAGATGGAAATTTTCTCAAAAAATCAAACAAACTAGGGTTTTCTCACCCTTTTTCGGTCGATCCCTTGATTACTTGTACCATCTCCCCGACAACGGCGCCAAAATTGATTACGCCCAAAGCATAACGCGATGATTGTAGTACAGCTTTGAAGTGTCGTATCCACAGGGAGATGGAAATTTTCTCAAAAAATCAAACAAACTAGGGTTTTTGTAATTTTATGTGGGAATGATTTGTCACTTGGAATAAAAATTAATCATCAATATGCGATATAAGTGAAGCGTCGGAATTCCCCCAATGGATTGGATCAATCGACATCAATAATTCATGTATTTTTCCTCAATTAGAGATTTTCTTCCCAACTCTCTAATCGGAAGATTTAACAATAAAGTCCAATTTAATTCCAATTATATTGCTAGAATCTATATTTTCTATAACACATTAGCACATTTTTTTATTGGAACAAGATCAAAGATCGACAATATACATCAAGCATAAGGCAGTAATCAATTCGCCAATAAAGTAATATTAAAATTAAAACTCAACAATTATTTCAATCATTCGATAGAAGGAACATGGCTAGATCTATGAAGGATTTGATAGAAGTTAAAATAATCTCAACAATAAATAATTCAAATTGTAATTCAACAAGTATTTCGAATATTCGATAGAGAAAGCATGACTGAATCTATGAAAATTCTAATAATTGTTAAACTAATGTCAAAAACATATTCAAGATATGGAAATTCGATTCTAAAATTGTTTAATAATGAAAAACTCAATTACATGAATTAAAGATGTCAAAATCACCAAAATCGATTGAGATCCTTCGTTGCTTCACCAAGTTCCTTAG
>NC_036240.1:10773167-10787274 GCF_002742605.1 Olea europaea var. sylvestris | reverse complement strand
AACTCGTCCTCAGCTTTGTTGATCTCCAGAAGCAAGGACTCTTTTCAGATACAGCGCGAAGATATTAAGTACTTTTGGCCTTCAGTTCAACATTTTTTGCCAGCAAGGAGAGGACCTCGGAATGGACAACTTTCAACGTCGTTTTAAAATCAGCAAAAAGATTGAGCGACGGAAGTGTCAGTGCTTGCTCCAATTTCGCATTCAAATGCTCAAGCTTCTCTTTATACTTGGCAGCACTAGCCTTACCAATGTCCATAGCCATGAAAGACACATACTCAAATATCGACTGCTTGAGGAACTTCATATCTTCCTCTGAAGAAGCAAAAGGACGACTGGCTGAAGCAGGGCGAGATGTCTTGACTTGCCCCCAGGAAGTGAACAAGTCTTGGATGGAACGTACAATTTTATCAGCATCCTGTAAAGAAAGTTACCAACATTGAAGGTTTTCACTATACTAAACAAAGTGAAAGTAAAGGTGAAGCAAAGATTACCTCATCAGCAATCTTGGAAGGTGGCATATCCCCAGCCAAATCTACCACCTGTGGCTCCACCATTCGTGAGGACTTCCCCTTGTCTAAGCGAGAAGAACTTGCTGCAACGGGCAGACTCATGGGAGCATCTACAGAACTCAAAAAGCAACAAATAAAAAACCAATAGCACAAACAAAGGTGAAGCATCAAAAAATGAATTACCTTTTGCTTCGACGTTTCGGGGGTCGACGCCCTGGGAAGAAGGTGGCTTATCCGTTGGTTGCGATGAAGATTCTGGGACTAAAGATTTCTCTTTAAGCGTAGTCCCTTCATCAACTGGTTTGGACGAAGCAGCCTCATCAGAGGATGATGGAACAGGAGCTGCCAACACCAAAGCCTTCAAGGGAGAGGCTGAACTTTTCTGAGAAATATAAATAAACCATCAACACATAGAAAAGTTTCAAGTATGGAAAGGTATGCTTGTGAGTAAACCAATTTAATTACCTTCCTCCTGACGATGAGAGGGGTGTCATCATCATCATCCTCCAAAATAGGAGATGCTGAGGCTGGCCATTTGCAGTTTGGGGCACTTTTAGCTGCAGTGGGCTTGGCTTGGCAGGAAGAGAAGTCGATGGACGGGCAAACTGTTTAGCATGAGCAGGGGAAGAGGAACTCCTAATGGACACGGGAGTGACCAAAACAGGAGAGGTGAAAGAAATGTTTGGTTGGTCCAGTGAATGGAAAGCACGATTGGCATCAGTCACAAACAATCTGCGCTTCACTGACGGCCAAAGTCGTTCAAAAAGGGGATGAATGGCACAGCTAGGATTGAAAGTGGCTAATGAAAAGTTGCTCGTCAAAAGAATAATGCGAGCATCTATAGCTTCTGCCTCTGCCTTATTAATGGTGTGGAAGCGGTCTATTAAATTTCTTGAATTGCAAGGGGGAACGGGCCAAGTTTGGCCAAAGCCAAGTTGGTGAGCAAAAAATTGGGAAGCGTTTATTTCAACCCTAGCTTTGGCATTGATTCCAGTCAAAATATCATGGAACAACTCTCTCCCGGTCAAAAATTGAATCCAAATGAACAGAGAGGTGCTTACACTATCCATAGTGGATGGAGGTTGCACATAATCCGGAGTCAAAAAGGGAGAAAAAAAAGAAGGAAGGGATTGAATCCAAAGTATAAAAGAATGAAAAAATATCCCTTCTAGACATATTTACAGGAGTCAAGGGATCAATGGCTAGCCCATAGCAGCTAGCAGAAGGACTGGAAAAAGATGGAGCACCAAGCGATGGAAAATAGGCTCTCAACCACATTTGAGTGAACCAAAGAGGCCCACTGCCAGTGGGAGATGCACCATTCTTCAATTGGGATTGAAGAGAAGTCATGCCTCTATAGAGGGCAGCTAAAAAGAAAGAACACAAATTTAGAGGCCTACCACGCGCCAATTCGTGCGCTATGGGTAAATAGCTCATGGAGGACTTCAGGCTTGGCACACACAGAATGTATTTACAAAGCCAAATCTGAAGAAAAGCCACACGCTCAGCATGGGAAGGATCAGCGCTCGAGTGGTTATGACAGGTTTGCAGGCTTGAATAAGACTCGGTGAGTTTTCTATCAAATTTTGGGGCGACACCAGAAATTAAAATACCAGGGAAAATGGTATCGCCCAAAGGTGGCAAATTTACTAGGGCTCCAACATCTCTTAAGGTAATGGATATGGAGCCAAGAGGGAAAACAAAAGTATTATACTCAGAAAACCAAAAACTTAAAGCGATTGGAAAAAGTCCTGGATCAAAAATAGGGGGTTGAAGAGAGATTTCTAGCAAATCAGAAATCCTAGCACTATCAAAAATGGCCTTAGTAGGACCATGGTCCACAAGGCGAGCATGTCATCTACAGAAAACGGCATCAAATTTAGGCCAAGTGCGAATACCTCTTTCGCGAAGCGGCCTCAGCGGCAAAGAGTTTAGAAACGGAGGGCCTTGAGTACAAGGGAACAGCTGACCGACCGCCACTTGTTCGATGGCTTCGGCGTTGTTAAATGAAGGACCTAGATAGAACTCATTGAGTTCAACATTGGCTGGTGCAAGGAAGTTCGAAGTTATAAATGGCCGAATGAGGAGTTCTGGAAGTGGTGCAATGAAAATGAGGCGTGATTTAGTGGTGCAATGAAAATGCGTGTATTTGGGGGTTATAAGGGTTTGCAAACGTCGCACCTTTTCAGACTATGGAAGAAAACAATGATTGAAATTTTTGGGAATTTCGAATGTTGCTGGGAAACACAAAGTGAATATGGCAAAAATTAATAATTGGTATTAATTCTGCCATATTGGGGGGTAATTGTTGACACACGAAAGTTCAGTCCAAATCGAATAGCTCAAATAATGAAGCCCAATTGGAGGATCCCCAAATCAGATAGCCCAAAGAACGGTCCAATCAGGGAAATGCATGATAAAGGCCCAAATAGGGGAGCTCATGAACGCGGTAATACCATCGTCCAGGGTTACAAGTCGCCCAAGATTTGAGCGAATGGATTGCCATGCAGTCGCCCAGAACTATGACCCTGTGCTCACCCAAACCTTCGAGTCGCCCAAGATCTTAGCAAACATAAGATGTTATGGTTACCCAAATGTGCGGTTAATGAAGCAGTTATTGAGTAGCCCTATCACGTTCCACGATTCAAGGAATTCAATTGAAGACGGTTGAACGACAAAAGTGATGGTAGCAGTTAGAGAAGGCAATTCCATGACAAGTTGGCCACTATGAAGAAAGTGAGCAGTTATAGAGCGATCAAGCAGTTTTTAAGTGGTTGATCACGAAGAGATCATCCAGAGAGTATAAAAGGAAGAAAAGACATGGAGCAAAAGACCCCGAATCAAATACTCTCAAACAGAGAATATGTAATTTTAAATTTCTTAGTTTAGATTTAAACACTTCTTTTCAATAACTCGTGTGCTTGCGCCCCTTGGAGGCATTCTGTTTTTATTTTCCAATTGTAAAGTTATCGCCAATAAAATCACCCATTTTTGGGATTTTGTCTCAAGAGGTTTGTCCCTTACACAATCGTCTGATCCCTTTTTAATTGTTAGCGACTAACTCACGCAAAACAGTTCCAAAACCAGGAACATAGTTGTCACCTGCTTTCAAATTTTGCGACATTTATAGTTGTCGTATTGAAATTTTATTTCTTGAATTTCTTGAACAATTCTTTAAAGATTTTGACATTTGACTTGTCGCAAGAAACTAGGACATTATTGAATTTGTCATTATCCAAATTGAAAAATTCTTCAATCTCCTCATCGAAAATTAGAGATCCATCGTAATTATTCATACCAAAATACACATTCTTCAATTTCTTCTTCGAAGATTGGGGATGTGTGGTAACTGAAATCCAAAGATTCTTACTCCTTTGAATTATTGAAAGTAGTAAAAATGGTTTGGTTCCAAAACAAAACCTCTGCCATTGGATTTTGTGAATACCAACTCATCTCTATCGGGAACATGATTGAGCTCCGATACTAACTAATGCAGCGTGAAGCGATAATTAAGTTTGCATTTCACCATTTTGTACATTTGTACTATAACACTTTTATGAAGACAAGCATTGTTAACATAAACTCATCCTGAAACAGTTGTACAATGATTAGCATCATCTTTTAGGGTTAACCATTTTGCTTTAGAGGTATAAAAATGGTCAAACTTAGCACAACCTATTTTTCGATGCAGGCTTATAGGAGCTCGATACCATTCAAGTCTATCTCCAACAACTTCAAAATGTAATCTAAATTGATAAGAATATACCAAATAACTAGATTTGACATCTAAAAGTAGAATTTGACATATGGATTTTTAAAAAAAAATAGATAAAAATGGACCACAATTAATTTAGAACCATTGTCCTATTTGGCATGCAAACATGGGCTGGACCGCTTGAACAAATGCCGTAACGATTTACAATCAAAAATTACTTGGGAACAATATTTTGAATAAATAGATTCTAGAGGGATACCAAACTAGGGACAATTTTATGGGCTTTCTAGATATTGTACTTGCTAGCCTATTTTATTGTATTGGTTAAAAATAATACATATATTGTCCCTTTGTAAATGTGAATCATCGTATAACAAGAATATGTTCAATCCATAATTATTTAATTCAAAACGAATAAAACAATCCAATCATGACATCAATGCATCGTATCTTGATCATATTAGGATCGTTCTGCAAATAAATCGGGGTTCAACCGACAATCTTGATTAGATTATGTTGAATATACTAATCTCTCTAAAAACATTAAGAAGTCGTTTATTTTTTAATCAACAAGCCAATTGACCATGGAACTATTTTTAGGAGTTTTTATTGATAAAAAGTCAAAAAAAAAAAAAAATACATAACCACAAAGGTTTCAAATTACATTTTTTAAAACTAACATGTGGATTTTATTTTTTTATTTTTTATTTTTTCAAAAATCAGGTGGTGACATCTAATAAAATATTGTGACCTTTAATTTAACTAAACATGTTACGATCACATACATGCAACTTATAATCACAACAAGGTCACAATTGCAAAGACACAATTTAGGGATCATAATCTTTGCGATATTATTATGGACTTGAAATTTTTATAATCTTAATAGTATATGTAATTGTGTAACCATGGAATATTATGGATTATTATACTTTATGAATGTGATTCAACAACGTAAAGATAATATCTAATTAAATAAATGTGTACCTCTTAACGACTTCAACCTTCAAATGAAACGATTTGACATAATTCAACGAGAGAAACAAATATTCAATTCAAGTCTCACCACTACTCATTTATGAGAACTTATAAGTTACATAATCATAGACGGCCGTGTAAAAAGTTGAGTAAAAAATGATCAAAATATTTACTTCACTTTCAATTGGAACAACTAATTCTTTGAGTAATACCAAAACCGATATCAATATTGTTTTTAAGTAAAAGGAAAAAGGAATTTAGTGCCAAATAAGATGAATATATATATATATATATATATATATATATATATATATATACTTTTTAAAAAAAATATATAATAAAAAAACTCTATATATATATATATATTCTTTTAATCAACAATAAATCATTAAAAAACTCTGGTCTGGTTTCTAGTCAAAAACTATATATATCAAATTTTTTTTTTCCTTTTAAATTCTTACATAAAAATTCAAACAACAAGCCACAAATCAAACAAGTAACTCCAGAACTTTTCTTTATTTTTCAACCATACATTTTCCATCAATACACTATTAAAAATGCATTTTCCCGGACTCAAACAAGGGCTGATAAATGCCCAGTGTAATTTCCCATAGTTTTACCACTGTCTTCTCCAGAATTACAGAATAGCAACAATTATCATAACATATACCATCACAAAAACCAGAACATATGAGCAAATCATAAAGCTGAACAGTGTGATGAACAATAACTAAGTTAATGAAATGAATAGTACTACCATTCCTTTTCCTTCTTACATTACATATAAATTGGAGTTCTATGTTACAGATCAAAATTGTGGTGAAGCGAAACTCGAGCTACTCTTACACTCAATTAGAAAGGAGAGCATATCAACTTAACGCAATAAACTAGAAAAGCTTATGCATCGTCCTCCACAATACTGGCCAATCTTATCCTATACACCTCATGAAAGTTTCTGGTATGACAACAGTTGAATTTTGAGATGATTACCTCTTCGTAATCCTAGACTTAAGGTGGCCATGGATTCCGAGTGATCTAGACAATTTCCGAACCTGGCAAACCATGCAAAAATGCCACCCCATAACACAACTTGAAAAGGTGTGATAAGCCGAGAATCCAAGTCAGTACACCAGGTTTATCTGAAGAGCCCGGTACAACAACATAATCAAGCTTCTTGCATCAGATAGCACTGAATAAATGACAATCAGTAAGGAACAACATATGGCAGGGCATAAATATCGGCTGATTCTAAATGCACAGCTTGAGACCATACGTGCAACTCCTCATTGACCGCAGCTGAGCCCACCTTGCTATTTGATGGAGGATCTTTAGGGGTAAACAACCATTCCTGGTCATCAACAATGGGCAACTCCAACTTGGGCACCGCGAGTATCTCATTCAGATACCTGGTATCTGGATGGGGAGGTCTATTTGATGCTTCAGCAATTTGATCCTCCCTCATTGATTCATTGGGTACTTCAGTAACATACCTGGAATCAGGATGGGGAGATTTCTTTGATGATTCGACAATTTGATCTCTTAACATACTTGTAGCAGAAGGCTTAGATTTAGTTGAAATCGGTTTTTGGACTTCAATTTTATCATTCACCTTCGTGTCTTTGTTATCCACCAGGAAATTGTTAGGAACCTCTTGGTTATCCAAGGTAGATATGCAATGAATTCGGGCAGATTCGAGTTTCCTTCCATTCTCTGTCAATTGATGAGAGAGCCTCTGCAATTTATTGTGCCTGACTTCACTATCTGCGAAGCAAGCAACAATAATCAGCCTAGAGTAAGGCTAATTGATGTTGAACAAGCTTGTATAATATCATTCAGAATCAAAGTAAGAGTTCGCCGAGGTCATAAACCTAATGAAAGCATTCTTAAGAAGCACAGTATGTTAGGCAGTGGCCAAATAAAGTTTCCCTGCAAGTATCTTATTTATAATTACTGAAATACAAATATATAGTGGGAATTTAATCCCAAGGATTCCACTGAATGAGAGAACTTACCATGGAGAAAACCATTGGAATCCAAATCTTTTCTTTTCCTCAAATTTCCCTCACTAACAGCAGAACTGTTGATGCCCTCCGACATATGTGGGCTTTTATAACTGGTAACACCGCTGGTCTCCTTCCTGCCAACATCTTTGGATATGACCTGCGTGCTTTCCTTAGTTTCACTTTTGCCCTTGGTCTTCTCCTTTATCTTCTCCCTCTTCTTTTTATTGTCAATTTTATGGCTCTCTCTCTCTCTCTCAAGATCCTTCTGTTTGCCATCCCGATTATTGTCACCTCTTTCCTTAGATTTCTCTTTACTTGGCAATATCCTATCATTTTGTTCCTCAGCCAGTCGGGGTATCCCTTCAACTTTACTCTTAGCCATCCCAGAAAGGTTCTGGGCAATTGTATTTCCAATAAACTCATTGCTAAATCCTTGCACACCCATTTTTCTATTATCAACTCTCTTATCTTCGTTCTTTCCCTTGTCTTCTGCCAATATACCAGAAGAATCTCTGACAGCTGCATCTCGATCCCTTTTCTGGGTATCTGAAACCCTCCCAAGCAACTGGCTCCTTGAAGCCATTTCATCATCTCTAATTCTCCTGTCCAACTCCTGCACAAATTTTGATTCCTCAATCCCCAGAGAGCGCCAACTGTTCTGCTTAGATCTCCCCCCATTTTGACCCTGAAACTGAGTAGCCTGTTCTGATTCATCCACAAAAATGTTCGAGTCTTTATCATGTCCTCCATTTGTAGGAAGTTTCTCTCCAGTGTTTACCTCAAGTTTCCCAGCAACTGTTGCCTCCTCCGAGATGCTGCTTTTCTCTTTCCCTTTGCCCCTGTCCTCCTCCTTGTCCTTCTTGTGTTTTTCTTTCCGGTCTTTCTTTACTCTGTGTTTATCATCACTTCTGTCTCTCTCCTTTTTCTCTTTACCTTCTTTTCTTTCCTTGTTCTTCTTTTCCTTTTTGTGTTTTTTCTCTTTGCGCTTTTCCTGAAGATGATCACAGATTCTAACTTGAACTGTATTGTTTTAAATTTCATGGCGAATGATATAGCCAGTCATAAAAATTCCTATTGCCCATTTAGAAAATTTTCAATTTTTCATGGATTAATATCCAACTGCAAATCTTTGTAATCAGGAAACTTGCATAGTCTGAACTACAGACATAACAAAACAAAGTCCTAATTAAAAATTTACATGTAAAAGAAGAGATTCAATCAAACAACCAGCAATTAAGAAAAAGAAAATGAAAAAAGATCATATAATAACAGAAAAGGCAACTATTGCTGCCAGAAACGCTTTTTCCTTTCTTCGTTCATTGATGCATCTGTATATCCTCAACGAGAACCTCTCTAGAGAAGTATGGCAGCAAAATAAAACACTTTCAAATCAAACAAGCTGATGATTTGTGTGCCAAACCTTCAACCTTTTTCAATAATCAATGATGCTTACAATCTATCCCAATGCTTCACTATTCACAGGTTTTAACCAAGTTTGTAAACTATACTACATACAAGATAAAAGGTACAATATCATATGAATGAACCAATAGTATAAAGGCGCTAGTCTTCAGACCAGTAAATAGAGACTCATTCACACTATTTCCAGGTCATGGTGTATTCTGACGGTGCCAATTATAATCAATAGAGACATGGGAGTACTTTCCATACCACATGAATCGTATATAGAAGGGCATTCTAACATCTAGCAACATAAGAAGAAAAGGTAAATTGAGTCTTCGAATGATAATAATGAAAAGAAATCTAACATTTTTTAATTTATCTTAAAATTTAACAATAAAGAACTGGCAAGATACATGTGGCTGAGCAGAATTACTAGAACGGATCAATTAATATGTAGCTATGATCAGATTAGAAAGTGATCCTATTTACTTGAGAAATCTAATAGTCTAACTTGGCAAGGGGATAGGGAAAAATTTAATCATGCCTTTACAATGCTTATTATTCAAAATCCAAACATACAAGGCTATCACATTTTTTTTCCATTTTTTATTAATATGAAAAAAGGAACTACAGTCTTTTATATTGCCGCACCAGTGTGTTGCCCTAAAAATTAGAATACATCAGGGAAAGTTTCATAAAGACCCCTAAATAAAATGTACAGGTTCTAAGTATACCCATCTACTGAGATCTTAGAATACTGGAGACAAGATGAAGTTATTCTACCTTTCAACCACATATTCTAAAAATAAAAAAATAAAAAAATTCATTTTTCACTAGGATAAATCTCTCCCAAACAATGTATATAATTACATCGATCAAAAGAAGTTTGCCTCCTATGTTTTCAAGCAGTTCAAATTTTCCCACCTAGCATGTGTATGCTGTCGTACTCTTTTATACATCAACAAAAAATGACCAGATAAGTGGAGGCACAGCAAAGTAAATAAAGAAATGTGCTTTTAAAATTAAATTTTAAAGACCCAGAATTCACTATTAGCAAAAATGAAAACCGGCCATAAATGTCCATTCTAGAACAAGGAAAAGAGAAATGCTGCTCTATGAAAATATGCAAAAGTTTGAAGCATGCAAGAATAAGCAACTAGTCACATATAAAAACTTCAGAATTCTAGATTATCCTTGTAAATAGTTTCATTTTTTCTACATGGTTTTAAATAGGAAACAGACCAATGATATCATTAACATGTCATAAGCTATACCCATCCCTTATATTGCTTCACATCATCATTCATAGCATTAAAAGCTTGTTTGGGAAGTGTTCATTGACTATTTAAATTATAAATAGATAGAAACAATTATGGATAAGTGGGTAGTACTTGTAATCTCACAAAATGTATGGATAAAAAGTGGTTTAACCAATAACGGTTATAAGCATTAGCCAAACACGGGCTAAGTGGGAATTTCCACCCAAACCCAAATTATCCGCAATTTCCAATGCATGAATTCCCAACTTCCAAAACAAAGCCTACAAGTTCCTCTTTAGGAATAGGCATATATAGTGACTATTGACATGCGCTCTCTCATAGTAGACAAGATATGAATTATTGAATCAATTTCATATTTTCATGTCCTAGAAAATTTCCTATGAAATATCAATACGTTCTCCCGTAAGTCAATTTGGTTAAACCTATCAAGCAAATCCATCCCATACCCTTTCCCGGAAGTTGATGACTAAAATCATAGTAAATGATAATTCTCCTAGAAAAGGAATCTGGTGTTGCAATAGAAGCGGAGTGGAGTGGATTATTCTAACATTTGACATATTGTAAAGAACTC
This sequence comes from Olea europaea var. sylvestris, assembly GCF_002742605.1. NCBI lineage: Eukaryota > Viridiplantae > Streptophyta > Magnoliopsida > Lamiales > Oleaceae > Olea > Olea europaea. Next base: position 10,776,814 of record NC_036240.1, on the reverse strand, counting down.
GTGTAAAACCAATATTCGACACAATTGCATAAAGCAAAACAAAAACGGAAGGAAAAATGTATTGTTAGGGACCAAACTTGATTTTGTCCAAGTTATCATGTGTGTAAAGCAATTTACCATAGTTAATAACTTCATTAAAATCATCAGCTACATTAAAAAGGAATCAAAAAGAATATTTAGCAAAAATATATATTTTCAACGTAATGAAAAGGAAATATCACCAGTGTTCTCAATAATGAAGAAGCACGACTACAATCTCCACAAGAAGCACACACATGTCAACCAGAAATCTAGGAGCAAGAAAGGGACTCCTCCCAACAAAAATACACAGTAGACTGTAGTAGCAAGAAGCTTCAGTCTAATGCTTTGATGCAATGATGGATCTAGCTGGTAATTCATATGACCATATATTGAGTCCAGCTGTCTTATAAGAACTTTATTCTTGCCTAGTTGTTGGTTTGCATCTCAGTTCATAGGCTCGAGGGTGTTTGAGACCATTCACAATATTTTGCTTAGAAGCTTCATATAATTAGCCAAAGGCTGTACTTTGTGATTTCTTATTTAAGGTAATTCTAAATGTTCTAGAATGGGAACCTAGGCAACTCGTTAAGAAGCTTCAGCACAATGTTGAATCGAGCTGGGAAGCACGCGATTGTTTTGACTTCCAATGTCTTCTAAAAGTTTCTTTCTTGCTCTAAGTTCAATTCTGTTTCTCAGTCTTTTAAGCTCCAGAGTATTTCAGACTGTTAACATCTGCTTAAAAGCATCATACTAGTAACCCAAAGGTTATTTCCTTATATCTTTTTTTTTGGTTATTTCTGTGTTTTATAATAACCACTCAGTCAATTCAGTTGGTTTTCAAACTGGAAGTTCTTATCCTGCTAGGTTAAGAATTCCTTGTAGTCCATACAATTTGAAGCGACAGTAATTTTATCCACAATCAACGAGTGTGAAATTCATGAGCAATCATTTCCACGAAGTGCGGATCCAATTGGATTCAGAAGTGACCCAGAATCTCTCTCATTTTTCTTAGATATAATTATATTTATTTCCTCAAACTTCTTGTTTCACAACACTGTTTTCTTAGTACTCTAATTTCAAGCCTTTTGCATACAGTTGAGTTATTTGATCAACATCTCAATTGACGTAGTCCAACATGACTCTGTAAAGGTCATCTTGCCATTATACCCCAAATGTTCTGGAAATGTAACAACAGTTTCGAGAAGCAGCTCTTAAATCCTCACTTTTTCCTTGTATCTTCTATCCTTTCAGAAACCTCCCTACCCCAGCATTATTTCTGTTTCAAACACATAACCACCAGCAAAAAATGATGTACATAAAAGAATTGACTCCTTTATTAAAGTTCTTTATCTCAACAAAACCATGACTAACCTCTTTAGAATGGTTTTACATCAGCTTAACATTCAGGCCAGCATTAGTGTAGGACTTAAAATAAACATCACCAAGCTACAACTGCCTGAGAACGTACTAAAACTTAACATACAGGTTGAAGCATTGATTTTATTTTAATTAACTGACTTCCCAACCAGGTATTACTGAGGGAAGAGAAAGAAAAACTGAAGAAAATTATAATGCTCATGATAGTCGAGGATAGAGATATGAATAGAAAGATATGGTAGTTGATTCAACCTTTAATCAAGAATTAAGTCAATGGTTCTTTCCATTTAATCTAAAATTAAGTCAAAATTTTAGACAACGATTAATGTAGTTATCAATAAACTTGAGCAACTATACTGTGAAGTAGGCACCACTTACACGAGGAGCATAACATTCGTAGAACTTTAAATCCATGTATACATCAAATCTAAACATATCTAGAAATAGGTAATAACTACATGAAATTCATAGAGCAGGAACAAAATCACAGCAGGAAAGGGAAAAATGAACTAACCACTTTCAGTATCTCTAAGTCTTCTGGTCTTTGCTTTCTTTCATATCCTGGTGGGGGAAACGGGAAGCAGCGAGACATTGCACAGTGTCCTAGTACATGCAAAATGATTAGAGCCGATAAGAAAATATGCTTGTGTTATTTCCACATAACAGCGTTCCAACATAGGAACAGACTTTTGATTATATTCCTGTCCATGCACCATTACACCACATTGATTGCGGATTCACTATTGGTTCATGTAACTCATTTATCCACTGGTCCAAACACCCACACCCACTTCTGCTCACTAACACTTTACTCAAAATCCATCCGTTACCTTCCAACTTAAAATCCTCTTAGCTCCGAAACACAAGTGTAAGTTCAAAAATCTTATCGATACTCAATGCCAAATGAGAGTGTGATATAAATAGTAACTATATGAACATTGTTTTAAGCAAACTCCAAATATATAAATGCTGAATTTAAAGCTTTTGCAGCTAAACTTCCACCTAGAAACCAAGCTAACCCAAAAGGTTTCTTAAGAAAGAAAAATGGTCGCTAATAAATGATCTTCTGGCTTGCCTAGTAAGCCAATGGCATCTAATTTTTATTACTTTTCTTCCTCGGCCTTGTCAACAAAATTTACCTAAAATCAATCCCCAGCTCAAAGCATTTACATATATGAACAATCCTCTTCCATATCCTTCAAAAATGACAACTTCCCAGTCAATTAAAATGCTGGAATTTATAGTAGGTTTGAGAACTCACTCCCTCGTATGATCAAAACCAACTGGCAATAATTTCTTGATCTGCAAAATGGGATCCGTCCAGGAAAGGCCACTGAAAAACTCTATTTCCAATTGAATCCTCAATCAAACCCCTAATTCCAATTTAAAATCTGCACCTCAGCAATCTGATTAGTTCCAAACCCTAGCTAAAATTAACCATCAGTAAACCAACATCTCAGTACCAAAACCCTAACCTACAAAAAAGGAAAAAGAAAATTCCGATTCAATTAATTGAAGGCCCTTTTTGGCAAAACAAAAAGGCGAAAATAGTTACTTCTCACCAAAGACGAAAGAAAAGAAAATGCTTTCAAACAACCTAGTCCAAAAATCATCTAAAAATTTCACAAAACCAAAAACGTAATTTTCAAACCCAAAAAGAAAATAAAATAAAAATTTCAGCTTAGCGTAATAAAATTAAGTTAACTAAATTTTCAAATTTAATTCTATTTTAAATTTAACAATTATTTACCTTGCTTGCCACAAAATGAAGAACATTTGTATGAAGATCTCAGTTTTTCTTCTTTAGCACAATTTTTCAAATTAAAAACAAAAAATAAAAATCTAATCAGTTCCTCAAACTCTCTTTTTCTCTTCAATTATATACATAAACATAGGATCGATTCATTCTCGCTGCAGTGCGTGTAGATTTTCGAGCGTTGGAGAGGTTTATTTTAGTGTTACAGAACAAGAAGCAAAATGGACAAGGGGTACATATGAGGGACAGAGAAGGCATATTAACGTTTTAGAGAAAGAAAGACAGAGGAGAGAGAAAGTGTATTTATATGTGTATATATACATCCATGGACAAGGCCCACGCTCGTATTCGTATTCGTTTGAGGGAATCTCCTACATAATTAATACAACGTTTGACCCTATTAAAATTATAATTTATTTTTATCTTTTTATCAACCATACATTTTTTAATAAAATAATATTATAATTAAATTCAAAAAAATTCTTTTTTTTTT
>NC_036240.1:10733325-10772114 GCF_002742605.1 Olea europaea var. sylvestris | reverse complement strand
AGAAAACCATACTTCATTTTTTTAAGTAACCCAAACATACTTAACATTACGTACCAAAACCAGCCATAGTAGGACATGTCTATTGTCGTTTCAACTTGATCTGATGGTTATGTTAGCATGTCAACAATATTGTTTTTACTAGTAATTTAACAATCGAATATATTTAAGTTTTCTATAATAATTCGATTTTTTTCTTAGTACTATAGTTGAATAACACTTTTGATAGAGACTTTGAATACTTTAAAGTTTTATTGTACAATCCAAAATCCTTTCAATGAACGTTTTCTTTCTGAATAATAATTTCAAATGTTTTTGGTATAAAATTTCTTGCCTATCAATAAAACTACGTAGACTTTATAACCATTTTTGTCTTCTAAAGTTTTTGTTGTTTCAACAAATAATGGAACATCTATTTGTTCAATCATGAAGCTACCTCGAGAGACCTAACATATCAACTGATAGCCCAAGAATAACCAACCAAAAGGAGGACGAATTGGTTTCTATAGCTTTTTCAAAAAATTAATTCAAATTCAGGCGAGTTGGAAATGAAAAAGATCTATAAAAAAATGTACAAATATGAAAGCAATGAGTAAAATGGAAGAGAGAGTGCAAACGATATAATTGTGGAGTTTCGATCCAAAACGATGATCTATGACTTTCGTTACCAAATTGCCTGGTATGAATAATACATTTTCACTATATTTGATTCACTTATAGTACAATTCAAATCCTTACAATACTTTTGGTAACTTATAAATAAGAGCACCGATCCTTATTTATAATAAATGATATAAACAAATTTAGTACTAAGAGAGAAATATGCTAATACTTTAATTAAATAGCAATAAATGAAGTTCAAGTGTTAGATGAAATTTTTTTGATGAAAATATGATTTTCAAAAGTTGAATCAATAAAAGATTTTCAAATTGATTGTTTGATAGAATAAATGAGATGTAAGTTCAAGAGATATAATCGGTTCTTTTTCAATTTAAAGCTCTCTAAAAATGTATGATGAATGCAAGAAATGTGGATATTTATAGAGTTCAAAAAGCCAAAAAATTTGTAAGTTCGGATGACCCGTTCGGTTGATTGCCTCTTGCTCAGATGAACAATATAACATTTTGTATAGTGAAAATCAGATGTCAGCATAATCAAAATTTGGACCATTTGAAACTTTTGGTCAACAACTTCTTTTAACCAGTCAACCGCCTCCGATTGACCTCCTTTTTTCGGTCAATCAATCATTCGATAGTCTTGATCTTTTTATGTTATGACCCCCGTTTGATCTGATTTGAAAGTTTTGAAAAACATGGACTTTTGGATAGTATTTTTAACTAATTTTTCACGATAAAATATTTTTCAACTTCAAATATCATTTTAAAAATCATTTTTATATTTGATCAAAACAGCGTATTAGAATAACTTTTAAATAAACAAAATTGTTTTTAATTTTACTACTCCTAATATGTATTTTATTATTTTTTATAGATATTTTATTTTCCTCATATTCCTTTCAAGTTATTATATTATTTCCCTCTATTTTTCATGTATATACTATTCAATTAGGTAAATATATGGAGCATTGAATAGTGAAATATTTCGAATCCACCTAATTATAGAGAGTGAAATTTAATTTATATTTTAAAATTTTAATTTGAAGGTCTATTAATACATAATTTTTCATATTTGACTCTTTAAAATAAAGAATATTTCACTTTTAAATAACCATTTGAAGATGCTAAAAATTTTATTTTATAATATAGATGATCATATTTAACTTGATTGTCACATGTAGCCTCTGACTCGATCTATGAAGTGTGAAATATATTTTGGTTGAATAATTAGCAAAAAATCTTGTCGTTTGCACTCATTGTAAAATAGGCTCTATCGTTTCAAACTTAACTTTTACATTCTCGTTTTAAATCTTTCTTGCAGAGTAGGTCATTTTCGTTATGTTCTGTTAAATCTTTCCTTGAAATATAGGTAATTAGCTAAAAAATAATAATAAATTAAAAAATCCCCGTCATTTGTCTTCATTGCTCAAACCATCCTTATTGTTTCAATTTTGACACTTAAGCACTTAAATTGACCTTTCTTTGTGCAAAACATCATTCCGTCTATTTTCTCTATTAAAGCATTATAAAATGCTAATTTACCCTACTCTTTAAATAAACAAATAGAAAATAAATTAATAATATAAAAAATTGCATTTAGAGTTCTAAAAAAAAAAAAAAAATGAGTCTCAAGTAAAATAACTTAAAATATTCTAACAAAAGAAAAATATTTATCTTCCCAATTAACCCACATAACTACGCCTATCCCATACCCTCCTCCTCCTCCTCCTCCAGCACTACCACCACCGCCACCACCACCAAAATAATTAAAACTATAAAAAAAAAAGTAAGAAAAGAATTAAGAATAGGAAAACAAAAAAATAAAATAAAATGGTGCTTCTTCGTCATCCATGTTTGTTTTGCCTCATATTAGGAATTTATCTATTCTTTACAAAACCAGAACAAAATTCAAAAGCTGATGCAATGAGTGAATTTCGCCTAAAAAACTCTGGTAATTTCGCTGAAGTAATAATGATATTAGACGACAAAACTTGATTACAGAAAAATAGCTTAATTCTTGAACGGTGCCATAGTGAAATAAGGAAAATGGGTTGTGATGGTGACAATGGAGATGGTAGGGTGCGAATTGGATGAGAAAGAAGCACCATTTTATTTTTTATTTCTTATATTGTTAATTCTCTTCTTACCTTTTTTTTTTTTTTCCTTATGTTTTTAATTCTCATTTTAATTATTTTGGTGGGGTGGTAGTGGGGGGGGGGCGTAGGGATCAGCATATGGACAGGTGGATTAATTGAGAAGATAAATTTATTTATTTTTTGTTGATAAAATATTTTAAATTGTTTTACGTGGAACTCATTTGTACTTTTTGAAAAATTTGAAATTCTAGATACAATTTTTTATATATTTTTTTTCTATTTGATTATTTAAAGAGTAGGGTAAATTAGCCATTTTATAATGTTTTAATGAAAAAATGGATGGTCAAAACCTTTTATGTAAAGAAATGTCGATCTGAGTATCAAAATATCAAAATTGAAACAATGGAGACGATTTACTTAATAAAGGGAAAGGATAGGGACTTTTTGTGCCAATTACTTATATTTCATGAAATTAACAAGACGAAAATGACCAACTCCGCAAGAAAGGTTTTAAATGAGAGTGTAAATGTAAAGTTTGAAATGATTGGAACTATTTTCGAAATGAGTTCAAACGATAGAGGTGTTTTTTCCTAATTATCCTATTTTATACTTTTTATTCTCTTTTTAATTATTTTTGGTGGTGATGGTGGAGAGCAGGGGATGAGCTTAGGGATAGGTGGATCAATGAAGAAGATAAAATATTTTCTGTTATTAAAATGTGTTAAATTGTTTTACATTCGACTCATTTGTATTTTTCAAAAAATTTTAAACTCTAGATTCAATTTTTCATATTATTTTTTTTCCCTATTTGATTATTTAAAGAGGAGGTAAATTAATCATTTTACGATGCTTGAAAGAAAAAAAATGGACGATATTGACTTTTTAGCCAAAGAAATGTCGATCTGAATGTAAAAATGTCAATATTGAAACGATAAAAACGATTTGCAGAATAAAAACAGAGGGTATAGGCTTTTGTGTCAATTACCCATATTTCACTGAATAAATTAACGGAACATGACAGAATTGACTTACTAACCAAAAAAGTTTTGAAATGAGGATGCAAATATTAAGTTTGAAACGATAGTAACTATTTTTGCAATGAGTGCAAACCATATGGATGTTCTTTTTGCTAATTATCCATTTTATTTTGTGTGAAATATATTATTACTTCTTTGTTAGAGTATCTCCAAATGAATTTTTAAACATGATATGTTTTCTATTTTAAAGAGTCAACCTTTAAAATCATATTCCAAAAAGGCTATTTAAATTAACATTTTAATTTAGAGAATTGGAGAGCCAAATTCACTCTCTATAATTAAATGTATTCAAAGTGTTTCAATTTTCAATGTTAGAAAACAATAAAATAATATAGGGAAAAGTTAGTTAAAATAAAAAATAAAGAAAAATAATAAAATTTTTTAAAAGTAGTAAAATTAAGTGTTAAATATAAAAAAATTGTTGGAGTACTTTAAAATTTTATCTATCTAAATAATAGAGTGTGCATTTTCTCTTAGCAAAGAATGGAATAGCATAAACCATCGCTGCTTCTTCAATTTTCTCAGTCGTTAAACCCTCCCATTTAGGTAGAGTTAGTTATTAACTAAGTGTGTTTCTTGATTTGATCTTTCATAAATTTTCTTAATAAGGGGGAGATTCAAAAGTAGATATCTTTGTTTAATCTTTTATACCATCTCTAACATTGTACCAAAATTTGTACCATTTAGCACCAAACTAAAAATCATCTTCAATCCATTATATTAAAGTTGCTCCAAGTAAACAGCCTTTATTCATTTTCTTTATTCTTAACAATTTATATAGCTGAAAAATTATTTATTTATTTAATTTAATATTACATATATTACTACGTACATAATTACCTTTCATTTACGAAAATATTAAATCATTTAATAAATTTTAAAAATGTAGAACACTTAATAAAAATACCACAACTAAAAATATATTAAATCATGTTATTAATCCCAAAATTATGATACGATTAAGTCAACCTATTGTCAAAATTTAATTATTGAAATTCATATATTCATCCCACAAATGTTCAACTAATGTATTTCGAAGTGTAATGTGAGCATCTTTATCCTTGATTTGTCTATGACGAGCAAGGAATTTTTGAAAACGTTGATTTTCGTTTTTAACCAACTCAACTTCTGGAGTAGGCGCTTCCATCCAAACTTGAACCAGTGCATTAAGATCACGTTCGTCCTCAATTATTATGTTATACGTAATAATGTATGCAATTATTATATCATGTAATACATGTTTGTCCCAAAAACGTGTTGGTCCTTTTACAATTCCATCAAAACAATCAAATTCGTCGACGTCGGAAGACCACACGTCAACACAATCAACATCTCTTGGATTATCTTCGTTTTTTCTACATATAAACGAAGATAATGTCAACAAGACGTTTACTCAATGACCTAGAGTGAAAAAAGCAAAACTGAAAAGGAAAAATAATGAAGAAAATACAAAATTGATTGAATCCATTAAGGAAGAAAATTGGCTACTTGTCGAACTGTGTGTGTGTGTATATATATATATATATTTATTTATTTATTTATTTTTTATTTTTTTAAAGCAGTCAAGAAAGATGGCAAATGTACGAAATCCAAAAAAAAAAAAAATTGGCAATGACAGAATATCGAGAGGAAAACAAAATATTAATGAAAGATTTGAATTTGATAATAGATTTGAACCTACACGAGTTCTTCCAAAATGAGCAAGCAAGAATCTTACAAAAGAGAGTTCAATAAGATAAAGGATCCGAAAGTTCCTGGTTTGTTTGGTAATTATTTGATGACATTGGAGGATTTGGAAATGATCTACCAGATTACTAAGCTATTCACTTGTTTTATGTATCGTTGAGTGACGTATGTATGTGTCTGCTGTTGTAGTTTTGTTTTATTTTAAATAATCATATTTGTTGAATTTAAAAAATTTTTGAGTACTTTTATTTTAATTCATTCCTCGATTATTATTAATTACACAATTAAAGTTTATTACAAATAATAATAATAATAATAATTAAAATTTATGTATAATGTAAAATCACACAAATACCCTTGATATCATTTGTGATAAATGAAAAAAAGGGGCAAAATGGACTTTTATCAAATTTTGAATGCTATTCACTTGTACCATTTTGGTGCAAAATGGTGATTTGGTGTTTTGGCTGGAGTTGCTCTTAGTTTTATGATGTTATTTTCCATCATTTCAAGTGTTGTTCCTAAATATCGTAAAGTTTTCGTGGGCTCTTTTTTCTTTTGTGATTCATTTCTTGCTTTTTATTTATGATGTTCTGTTTTATCATCTTTTTCTTTAAGTTTAATTGATTTTTCGGATCAAATTATTAGATGTATGAGCCTTCTGGGTTTTGTAAATTGTTGGTGAAAATTTGTGCAAAAGGCGTTCACTCTTCAGTCAAGACATGTATGATTACATTTTGTTCTTATAAGGTGCCTGTGTTTCGCTCTGTTGACGTTATGTGGAACTTCTAAAAGGACTTTGAGTTGTCTGCATCTTCATGTTTATGATGCATGGCATAGTCGCATAGATACAATACTACAATGACAAACTAAGATGCAGTTCCGATATGTTATTGCATCGTATAGTTGGTGGAAAAAATGTAAAATAATCGATATTTTGAGCTTAGACTGTGACTCAAACTTATTGATATAAAGATAGAGAAAAAAAAAGAGAATAAAACCAAAATTGGATAGAGTAAAAATCTTATTTCTCTCTTACAAGTTTATGTGGTTCATTCACCACAGTAATGTTGCCTCGGTTAACTTGTTTTTTGGTAAATTTTTTCTAGTATTCTCGGAATCATTACTGATTATCTTGAAATACTAATCTGAAATTGGTTGCATGGCTGGTCGAAGAGATTGGAACAAAGTTGAGTGAGAACTTTCTGAAAGATCTTTCCATATTTATGTCATTCTCAATATAATGGAATTTCCATTAGTAGCAACTTATTAATTGTTAGTAGGCTGTCTCTCGAGACACTTGGGCATTTTTAACTTCTTTCAGTTTCTAACGCAAATGGGACTCTGCAACAAATTCGGCAGCCTGTTGAGGCAGACGATTTCTGACAATAGTGCATTGAATGTAAAAGGTTCAATTTGTAATGCTGTCCGTTGCATGTCAACAAAGCTTTTTATTTGAGGTATCAGCTTAAAAATTGTGATTTTCAAATGATTCGTATACATTTCGGCATGAATTTGTTTTTCTTGTAATAGGGCTCTCCTATGGAACCGATGACAACTTTGTCAGAGAAGCATTCTCTAGCTTTGGTGATGTTGTTGACGGTGAGCCATAGCGCTTCATATAACTAACTGTTGGATCAAAATTTTTAATTCCTAGATAAAGTCAGAGCAAATTCTGAATTATACGTGCGTGTGTATATAAAATGGCACGCACATTTACATCATTCTGTAATTTTTGCTCATTGAGATCACACTGTGGATTGTTTATCTGTATATACGGTGCATGTGTGGTCCCTTGTACACATGTATGTATCTCTGCTTTGTGGAGCATTCTTAGAAAAATAAAAACAGGAGAAAACTAATGTTTCATAGAATCTGATTTCTGCTGACTTTCGGTTTACATGTGGCATGGCTTATCTGTTGCAGATCAGCTGCAAAGTTTATTTAGAAAAATGTCTGTTTCATTTTATATTTTGTTTGGATCCTCTTGCATTGAGCTTTGACGACGTAAAAATGTTAATACTTTTGGTTTCGTAGATTGTTGAAGAGCTTTGTTTTATTGATTAATGAAATATCTTGTCTTCGTTGACTCAGCTCATTTTCTTTCGAGAAAAGAAATAACAGTAAAATGAGCTAATTAGGGTGTGTTTGAGCCCCATTATTTGGTATTATAATGAGATGAATATTGTTTTTTTTTTTTAATGAGTGGTTGAAATTTTTTTGATTTATGTGTAATATTATTTTATTAAAGATTGTATGGTTAAAAGTAGGAGAGAAAAAAATTTAATTTAATGTAATGAGAAATAATGAGGCTCAAACGAGGCTAACATTTCATCGAGTGTCCCAAGGCATTATTCCTGGATACATGATAAATGGTTTGGGTCAGGGTATTACTGAAACTGCTTTCTATTTGAATTTTTGGCCTATATTCATTTTGCATTGCTGGTGATTTTCTCTTGGTTACAATCACCCATTAGGACAGTAGTTGCTGGTTAGAAAAACTAGTTTTTCTGGAGATGCGTGCACCTTCAAATTTTTCCTTGTGCAGCAAGAGTTATCATGGACAGAGAAACCCGGAAGTCAAGAGGATTTTGGTTCGTAAATTTCTCGTCTGATGAGTCTGCTAGCTCGGCTGTGTCAGCCATGGATGGACAGGTGAGTTTCTGGATTATATGGAAGTAATATACCGCTGTATATATAACATCTCCATCTCCGTCTCCCTATTTTTCTCGTTTCTTCACTTTGCCCTGCAGCAAATATCTGGGTTAGTGTCGCTCAAGAAAGGGCACCTCGTAGTAACTTCAACAATTCTGGCGGTTTTGGTGGTGGGTTTGGCGCTCGTTGAGGGAATGACAGATTCTAAGCTTTTGGCAACTCCTTTAGCTTAGCAACTGTAGTGTTCCATATCATGTTTCTATTTGTGTTTTTACCATTTTGCTTTGAATCGATGATATTTGCTTCTCTCTCAATAGAAGCGTTTGCATTGCCTCAATTAGTGCACGGTCTCTGTAAGTAATCCTCTTGGGGATGTATTGTTGTAGCTTATAAGTCAACATGTGAAGAACCGAAGTGAACTTAAAATTTTCCACAAAATCGTGTTTCTACGTTCTATCACGCTTTAGTGGAGAGTTTTGCTGTTTGTTTCGTACCTAATAAGGAGAATAAGCTTTTATTCGGTAGGAATTAAATTTAAAATTTTAATTTAAGTTAAAGTTAACAATTTATTTTAATCATATGAGATCAAAATATTTTTTAACAACATATTTTATTAAAAATTTACAAAAAATCTGAATTTAAACATCATCAAATAGTTGCCAAAATTTTGCATCAAGTGGAATCAGAGATACTGATTGATTTCTTGGATGGAAAGCAAAAGGAGAGGGTGGGGGCGGGGAGGTTGTTGGCGAGTCGAAAAATTTGATGACAAAAATTCAAAATAAATCGAGTTAATTGATCCAATGGTCATCCAACTTGGATTTATGTCTTTAATTGCTCATTGAAGTTTAAAATATCAAGTTTTGATCACTGAGTTTAGATTCATGTCGTCAATTGCTAATTAAGATTTAAAATGTCGAATTGTGACCACTGAACTTTAAAAAATATTGCACTTTACTTCACTAGCATAATTTTCGTTTAAAACCTCTAACGAATTGTGACGTGCCTGACATAATGTACACTTGATGTCCCGTCAAACCGTTAAACTTTGAGTTGGTCGATTTTTGGGTTCTAAATTTTGGAAAATGTCTTCTATTGTTTATTGAACTTTGAGGTGGTTGAATTTTGGCCACTGAACTTTGAAAAACGTCTTTTATTACTCATTATAAATTTGAATATAATCACACACCTATCCAATAAAATATTTTACACGTAAACTCAAAATTTTTCCCAATATTTAACCAAACATTCTTCACAAAATTACTATTTAAAAAATCAACCATCTCAAATTTTAGTGGCCAAAATTCAATTATTTCCAAGTTCAGTAGCCAAAATTTGACCACCTCAATATTCAATAAGCCTGGTCGAGTTTTTGCCACAAAACTTTGAAAAACGTCTTCTAAAGCTCTCAATAAATTTGGATTTAATTAAAATTCATTGTTAAAATTTGGATTTAATTTTACTTAACAACAAGTATATTCATTGTGTGTTTTATTGTAAAATTCAAATATTATGATGAAAATAGCTTCAAATTCTTTCAAAAAAATTTAATTTAAATTTAAATATTGTGTAATTGAGTAATCGTTTATAGTGATATGATAATGCTTGCACGGCTGTGCAAAGGAAGTGACTTCTAATTGCAATAAAAAACACAATATATTTATCGTAAAAATTAAATTAAATCCAAAATTTTTAAACAATAATTTTTAGTCCTTGTTTGATGGCCATTATCTAAAATTAAAAAAAAAAAACGAGTTCTTAAAATAATGATTTTTTATGAGAATGTGTGGTTCAAAAGTTGGGAAATTTTTTGAGTTTGCATGTAAAATATTTTATTGTATAGATGTGTGGTTAAATCTAAAGTTATAATGAGTAATAAAATATGTTTTTCAAAATTTAGTGGCCATGGTTCAACTTTTTTCAAAGTTTATTGTGAAAATTAACCCACCTAAAAGTTTAATGAGCAATAGAAGACATTTTTCAAAATTTAGGGCCAAAATTTGATCATCGCAAAATTTAACAGTGTGACGGGGTGCCATGTGTGTATTCCATCAGATACGCCACCAATTTCGTTAGAGGTTTGAAACGGAAGTTATGCTAGTGAGTAACATACAATATTTTTCAAAGTTCAACAATCAAAACTCAATATTTTAAATTTTAGTGGGCAATCTAAAACTTGAATCTAAGTTCAATAACCAAATTTTGGGTCATCAAATATCAATAATTTTCTTGAGGGTCACCTAGATCAAATGAAATGAGGATACAATAGACAACACATCTAGTTTAGAATGTGTGGGAGATTATTAAAGCTAGTGTCATAGAGGATCAATGGTGCAAGGGAGAGTGGGACTAGGAAATGGGAGGTGTGGTGAGTTTTGTTTGGGGGTTGAGCTGTGTCCGTTGGACAGGGGAATTGTGGTGGGGGTGGGGATAAGTGTCGGAAGGGGGACCAAGACCATATGAAAAATGCGAGATTGGGGACCATGCTGCGAAGATAAATACATTAAGGATGAAGTTGTGAAAAGTCAATAGATAGGGGACAAATATTAAGATCTTTCCAAAATCAAAATGAACCTTTATGGAGCTTTTGCTGGAAAATTAAAACGTTCCCATTTCGTGTCTATATTCCTATGGATATATTTTGCATCACTAAGTACCCGTTTGACCCCAATCTTATTCTTATTATTTTCGACCACACAATTTTTCATAAAATAATATTATTCACAAATCAAAAAATTTTCATTCCTTTTCAACCACACATTTTTCAAAAAAAAATATTATTCTAATCATTAAAATTTAGCAAGAATTGGGGCCAAACGGGGGCTAAATTTTAATTTGTCTCAATTAAGGGGTATCTCAAGCTTCTTGATCATGTAATCCTGTTCATAACCTCCCAACCGTCATTTTTCCGGGTCACAAAATCTAGTTTTCGGGTATCTGATCTCGAGGGTTCAAGTGTCACCATTGAGGTAATGGAGAATGAATGTTTATTTTTTGAGTATTAGACATAGTAGTCGAATTTTCTTGAGGGTTCTCCAAGAAGATCAACCTTGGGTCACTTCCTTAGTACTTCTCTCAAAAATTCTATTGCATAGCGAGGAATTCCCAACTTTCAACGGCACTAAATTTAAAATTTTACCAGTTGTCGTATTTCATGACCTATCTTCAAAATGATGGAAATTTCCTAGATAACAATGAGAACACAATTGATCTTTCACGTAATCATTACATGACATCTTTCGTAATTTTAAAATGAAGACTAAGTCGAGGTTGTTTAATAGTGAATTTGAGAATTGATTTTTTGATCGTTAGGGAGAAAAGTGGGAACCACATATTAGTGAAAAAATGAAAAATGACGATCAAAAAATCATTTTTTTGGGGGGTGAAAAAGCACTACCAAACAAATATATTTAGAGAAAAACATATATATATATATATATATATATGTTTTTAAGGCCATTCTTAAATCTGTGATCCTCGCTCTGGGCTAATGTCTCGACTCTTTCTAGGTCAGGGACTCCTCTACAACTCCGGTAGTAGAAGGCCTTCCTGCTTCCCCTGTGCATGTTGACCAAAGTGGCAAGCAGCATTCATTCAACCCGTGGTTTTGTAAGACCTGGCTCGTGCACTTTTGCATAACCTCTGTTTTCTTTGGGCATTGGAACAATCACAAATGTAGGAAGGCTCTGACAAGACCTATTGTTATATAATAGATTAATAGGGATATCTTCTTAACACAGTACTAGAATACTGAGATTATCAAATCAAGGAGCTTTGCTGAATTTGTGCTGACTTTCTACCTTTGTTTTACCTTGCAGCATTCGAGACTAATCAATGAACCCTCGAAACCTACTTTATTTTCTGACAAAATAAACCAAGCCTAAGCGATCACGACATCTTGTTAATATTGATTGAGTTGGAGGGACTTTCGCTGAGCACCCTCTTGCGTATATGGAAGTCGACCTTCGAAAAGATGAAAGCATTCGATCTTTCCCACAACACACACGCGGCGCTAAGGTTTCTGTGGCAACTTCGATCTTCTTTCCCCCATATAGATATTGAATAGAACGAGCTCGCTTCATGATTTTGTGACATATCAAATAAGGGATTGTTAGAAGAAACATGTTTGTTCGACGCCTCAACTGCCCTCTGCCACACATCTCTTTCCTTCGCTCTAGACCCATCCAAAAAATGGAGCTTTGCCCTTATACATTTGTGAGTTCCCACTATGCGGGAAGCCCCTTTATAGTCAGGGCTCGTTTGCTTTTCGCTCGATCTTGCATCTTTGGTATGGGTCGAATCATGTTAAAAAAAGGTTCGATGGTTGAAGGCTTTTTGAAAAAGTGTTTTTTGTCTTCTAAATGAATTTTTTTCTATTTAGAGAAAGGGGTTCATTCTAAAGGTCAGTGGTTCAAGTCAATAAGCGAGGAGACCCTTCTCACTCAAGCTCAAGCACTCGCGCGCGCGCGCACATAGACACACATATAAATATATAAATAAATAAATATATATATATATATATTACAAATTTATTTTAATTTTTAAATACAAAAAGAAGATTTAACTATTTAAAAATTAACTTAATTATACAGAAAAATCAAGAATATTTCAGGGACCAACCTCCAATTTTAAGAATTATAGCGGTGGTCTGAACACCCTCCACGAATTGGTCATATATCCCTTCTTCTTCTTTTTTAAACAGGGTTGGATTTCAGGCCCTCCCCACTCGCATCCGCCGCACATACTCCTTTTCAATTGTCATAATAAATTTTGTTGCAGATATGATCTGAATCATATAGGAAACTTCCTGTAAAAATGTGAATTTATGTTGCATATTTCATGACATGCCATTAATAATGCTTCAGGTGTTATCGTAAAAGGTATACACGCATTTTACCATTTTAACTCCATTTACAGCAAGATAATATGCAAGGAAACAATATGAGAAGGCTCTAATACCAATGTAAATCCATACCTAATCATGTTTCTACTTGTAAAGGTTGTAGAAACTTACTTGAATTGGAAATTTTTCAAGATTAAATATATTGAATCACTTGTCTTACTTTGCTTGATCTTGTTGATCCAAAACTCTACCAAATTAAAGGAATTCCTTTTACCACAATTCAAATGCCTTTTTCCAATTGATTCAATGCCCCAAAAATGTGATTTATTGACTTTTCAATTTTCACCAGTTTTGCATACCAATTTCATGTCTATTTCTTTTTTGATAGAAAGGAAATGTCTTGTGTAAACTTCTATTCTTTCACGTATTTATATTTTGGAAAGTTACTACAATTTGAAGAACAACTAATCCCTCTAACCCACTCTATTCTACTTAGGTGGGGTCTACCCATATGGTTTACCCTTCCATTTCCAACATGGAGGTTCAAACACGATATGATTAATAGGGCAAAAATATTCTGACTTTCAACAAGCTACCGCCATGCCTCTGATCACATATTAATGGTGTCCGCATCTACCAAACTACTCGACATCATACATCCATATCCGTTTCTCATTGGGTAAATTATGTTAAACTCAAAAATAAAGAACAAAAAAATTATTTGAAACGTATTTGTACTTTTTTGAAAATTTTGGGAGTATAACTGCAAATTTTTTCTTGTAGGGAAGGGTGAGTACGCAGGAGGTTTTTGCATTGTCCAATTCGGATTTAGTCCCTGGTAAATATGAAGGTCTGTATAATTTCTGTCTTGAATTTTGGCTACTACTTATATGCAAATGCAAACTATGTATATGTGCGTTGAAACACGTATATATAGATGTTCTCCGCAAATGGTTTTGGCATTCACTTGGTGTTTTTTTTTAATGACGGCAGGAGGATTGAAACTATGGGAGGGTTCGATAGATTTAATCAAAGCCCTTAGCTCCGATATGCAAGATGGGAAATTGTCCTTCGGCGGAAAGCGAATTCTAGAGGTGGGCCACTAATTGCTAAGGTGATTCATTAATCTTTACTTATGCCGGTACATGATTACTGCTCATAAAATCCATTTATTCTCTTTCATTAAGAACACTAAACAGTGGAGTTTTGTATGTTATATTCTTAACGATGCTGAATTTGCTATCATTGCACTAACTATACATAAATGCTGCGACAATGATGATAATACTACTTAAACCTTAACACCACTGAAACAACGAACAAGTGTATTCAACGTTTGTGAATGAACTGGAAAGACATGTTATACCAGGATCGAGCACTGTCAATCAAATCTTTCTAGCAATGATTACCAAAATCTTGCTTTAAGACTTACTAATTTGCTCCTGTCCTCTAATAATCTAAGACATTATATTTTGCATGCACGATCGCATAATAATTTTTGAGATGACAAAAGGAATTAATTTGTTTGAGTAGATATTCTGCATTTACACAATTCTCTTCTGGAAGATATCTGATCAGTAATCAAGCAGTTGAAAAAACATTATTTTTTACAATTTGAATATGTATGGCTTGGACATTTTATCATCTCTTTTATGAATGTACTACATGAAATTTTTAAATTTATGGTGAAAAATTATTCATCAATCATCAGATAAAGAATTATATCTGAGAAAATTAAAAATCAAAGAACTAAACACATATGAAGTTCAAAAATCTAACTTCATCAGTTATTTTTATTAAGCATTGCATCTCCTTACATTTTGTTCAACGCTTTTCAGAAGAGAAATGAACTTTGCAATGTGCTTTCACTCTTTTCCTTAATTTTACATTAGCCGGTGAAGGCATTAAAAGTAACTGGAAGTCTGTTTTCTTGCCACTTATTAAAAACTAATTCTCTAAATTTGATTTGTACCCTTATAATATGACAAACAATAATTTAAATCTTTAAATTTGGGAATTTCTCACATATAAGTTATCCTGGATAAGAAATCAACCTTCTTTTACATAACCAACTTTAAGGAGCTGTGGCTTTATACTGTACTATGCATTTGGTTATATTAAATTCTTTAATAGAATGCCTTCTTTTCTCTTCTATTGGACAAAAGCCAACTACTTTTCTATTATTGTATTTTAACCCAATCAAAGAAGGGTGTTTATACACGTGAAGAGAAGTCCTCCTACAAGAAGATGAAGAATTGCTCAAAGATTGCTTTAGATTATCTCTGAATATCTTTCACCTAAATATACATGAGGAACTGTGGAAATTCAAGCCCGTTTAGATGAAGCAAACATTTTATTCCTGTACCATACACATTCTTTTTCTCTCACTGTTGTAGAAGTTTGTCAGATGTCGTTTGTACATAAAGCTTTATGGTGCTAAACAAACCTAATATACATAAATAGAACATCTTGAAGCTTTCTATCTGAGAGTGTAGGGACAGTTGTACACCTCATTAAGGACTCCTACTTGGTATAGATCAAGGCTGACTTTCCCAATATAGTCATAATAGTCTGCAAGAAAGTTGC
Source organism: Olea europaea var. sylvestris (assembly GCF_002742605.1). Lineage (NCBI taxonomy): Eukaryota > Viridiplantae > Streptophyta > Magnoliopsida > Lamiales > Oleaceae > Olea > Olea europaea. Next base: position 10,756,597 of record NC_036240.1, on the reverse strand, counting down.
CGCCTCAAAAAGTACTACTGTTCTGGCATTGTTCAGATGTTTGACTGGATTACTCAATTACACAATAGTTAAATTTAAATTTAATTATTTTATCCTCATCCTCTGTGAAATATGTATTACCGTTCTGGCATTGTACAAATTTTTGACTGGATTGAAATAAAATTCTTGTGGTTTGGGTTTTCCCTTCCATGCTGACCCATATAGACTCTCCTTCATCATTTTCCAGCTTGGATGTGGTCATGGACTTCCTGGGATCTTTGCTTGCCTAAAGGTAAATAAAATCGCATTGGCATTTTGATTTTTATGATAATTTGCCTCAATAAAGTTACTTATTATTGTCTTTTTGCTGCCTTAGGGTGCTGCCACAGTACATTTTCAGGATTTTAATGCAGAGGTCCTGCAGCATCTCACCATTCCCAATGTGAAAGCTAATATTCAAAAGAAGTTTCCGTACTTGACAGATGTGAATGAGTACAGCAGCATTGAGGCAGATACTCGCTTCTTTGCAGGTGACTGGGGTGAAGTCCATTCCATTCTCCCTTTTGTATCTAGTGATGAGATAGCTGGTTATGATATCATTCTCATGGCGGAGACAGTTTACTCAATTTCTGCCCTCCCCAGTCTCTACGAACTGATAAAGAAGGTGCCTCTTGATGTAGTTTTCGAATATGTCCTTTTTATTTTCAATAATTTATTTGTTTGTAAGCTCCTTTCTATTGTCTTTTGATCAGTGTGGGAATAGTCCTCATGGAGTTGTGTACATGGCAGCAAAAAAACATTATTTTGGGGTGGGAGGAGGATCAAGGCGGTTTATCTCTATGGTAGAAGAAGACGGTGAGCTTCATCTTGTTAGATCTGCTCTGCACTACTATAAATGAGAGTGGATCATTTTACTATTTCAGCATTTCTTAATAGTGTTTCATTTCTGAGTCCGATAGAGACTTCTCTGCTGATCAGTTTTGATGCACTAAATCATGCTTCCTATTAGTTCTGAGTTCTGTCACATTACGTTTTTGTGTCATTTGTTTGTTTTTTCCCCATTTCCCTTTGTGAGTTGACTTAATAGTCCATGTCTACAAAGCACATTTTAGCAAATCTTAAATTATAACTTAAGTGGGTCGAACCTACGTATTATCTACGCATTTCGTAGGACTCACAACATACTATCAACTTATTATCCAAATATTCCGTAGGACGCAAGTTAAAGGCCCTACCAAACAAGCACTTAATCAGGTTGTTTTTCTTTTGTTCCTTTTGTGGGGGCATGTGCTACTATTTTTGTTTTTGCTGTTGTGCATTTATTAGTAATAGGATAATGATACTGGTCCTTTGTTGTTTGCAACATAAGCTTCAAACACCGAAGTGCTACTATTTTTGTTTTTGCTGTTGTGCATTTATTAGTAATAGGATAATGGTACTGGTCCTTTTGTTGTTTGCAACTTAAGCTTCAAACACCGAAGTGCAATAGCAGTCTCTCTTGATATAGTAATTTTTTCCTCTGCTATTATATTAAAATTCAGTGTTTCGAATCCTGAAAAGAAATGAGGCGGGCACGGTCTGTGGTTTTGAGTTTTCAAACCTCCAGGGCGATTCTTATGCCTTGTTCTGGAAGAAGTTTCTGGTCTGTGCCCTATCATAGATTGGCGTTCTGGGAATATTATTATTATTATTATTTTTCGGGGAAAATTAAGCATGCCCAATTAGTAGGTATTTTTGTATTTCTAGTCTGCTAAAGTTAACTTCTTCTGGTAGGTGCTTTTGCCTCTTCTCTGGTTTCTGAGGTTGCTGACGGTTCCTCTAATGTTCGAGAGGTGTGGAAGCTTAATCTCAAGTGATATTCTGTCTACATCAAATTGTATGCTGTGATTTTCCTTCTAATGAGGAGATTTCAAAGAGGGATATCAAGCTTTGGATATTTCACAGTATGAGTTCATATGCTTATATTAATATTTACCATATTATCATCAAGGATGTATGTTGGAAGTTTATATGTTGCATTTTTGCAACAATATTTTACTTTAGTCACCATTTATGATTACAATAAGCACTTAGGGTCCGTTTGATTGCAAAGATGAAATTTGGATGGAAAGAAAATGAATTACAGGGAATTGACAATTAAATGTGTTTGATTGGTAAAATTTTTCACTAGAAAAATGTTGAAATTTTTCATCTTTTGGTGTTTGATTGGCTTCATTTTCCATGAAAATTGTATTTATTTTTCAACTATTGGTGTTTGATAGCCATTTTGTAAGGAATTCCTATTTGATTGAACTACAAAAATTGATAAAATTTAAGTTAAAATAAAAAATTAATTTGACCTATATGTTTCATTAATTTTACAATTTTTTAACTACATATTTCATCAATTTTTTTATTTATTTAAATCTATTAAAATCTTATTTTTCTTCTAAACCACACAGGGTCATTATAGACATTTTTTTATCCAGGGAGTAGGGGACCTAAAGCCATGTTTTTTTTTTTTTTTTTTTTTTTTTTTAAATATATGTTTGTAGATTATAAACAAATTAAGTTTTATTTCATAAAAATACATTCTTTGTTTGGTAAGGTCTAGTAAGATCGACCTTTTAAAAAAATAAGTGGACGAAAAGGTGAAAAATTTAATCCTTCATCTATTTCACCTCACCTCTAGAAAATTACTTGTCATCCTCTTTGTTTAAGGGAAATTTTCACTTTGCCGTTTGTAATAGGACAAAAATTTGTAGAGTTAGCTAAAATGGCTATATCAAGGTTTTAATCCTACTCTTTTGTACCAAACTTATTTAAGGCATCCAAAATTTTAATTTCTCATATTCCAAAATTGTTATAACTCTATAATAATGCAGAAATTGAGTGAGAAAATGTGCATCAAAATAAAGCAAAAAGTTTTTATCAAATTTTAGTCAAAAAGTTCATTTGTAAATAATTATAAGATTCCAGTTGAGTAAATTCGACCACCAATGCACAAATTGAAGCAGTGACATATTTCAATTGCATTATTTGATGTCTACTTTTTGAACGTGTTTGTTTGGTACAATATTCAAATGTTGTTCGATATTTCTCATGGTGATGAATGGACCATGTACACAGCGCCACTTCGAAACATTTGGTATATCTATGTTGAATTTGAATGTCACCCCAAATCAACACGATATTGATAGTCTCTAGATATTGAATTGTACTAATAATATTACAAAATAAAGAAGATATCTCAAATATCAACCCAACAAACCCAAAGAAGATATTTGTCGTATTGTTGCAGTCCCAACCATTGTCATAGCATAGCAAAAAATGACTGCACACTAATTGACAAAACACATCCACATCAACGCATACAAAACACTGCACACTAGTTGTTACATGTGTGCATTAGAAAAAACAGTGAAAGTACTACTATGTGGATTAAGTTTTCCAAATACTTACACATTGATACATACTAATGCCATAAGTCAAGTACAGTCTAAGGTAGTGGAGGCGGATCACAACCAAGCTTGTCAAACACCAAAGCACGCATGTATTTAGTACTCGTCACATTCATAAATACTTTAGCCAAATCATCGTCGAATCGAAAAGCTTTCATGATTTGCATGATGTCGTCCATGTCTAGGTTTATGGCTTCTAGCTTCTCTATAATCAACTGCCAGTTGACATGATTCATTATATCTAGTGCAGTTTGCATTTCCATAGCTTGAGCAATTTTTATAGATGATTCGGCAATCTTCGATAGGTCGATAGTACTCTCATCCACTAGTTGTGTAGATTGATGCTTGACTTTGCTGGTCCCTTCTTCGTGGGACGCTTACGAGCAAGAACTGGGCTATGATCCATCTTCACATTTTTCATATCTACTTCATTCACACTTTCATCAATTACTGCATAAAATATTTAGCAACTTGTCAGAAGTTTATACATGAATACAATTAAAATATCGTACTATAAAATATATTGTTTACCATTCATTGGGGAAAATGGTCGAAGCCAGATACTGCGCGATCTCCAGTGGCAGCATCATTGCCGAAGACACTCTCCATCTCATTATATCTTGGACAACATTTGGTCCTCCACTTCCCAGATTTTGGCTTTCCTTGCAAAATAACCTTGTAAGTGAATTGTAACTATTACAAAACGCATACAAAAAACACACACACACACACCCACCCACCCACACCCACACCTGTTAGTATCAATGTCGAAAATGCATCATAATTCGTACCTTAATGAAACCGTCCCAAGCAGCGGCATCAACTACAATGCGTCCAGTTTTGGGATCCAACCCAAAATCGCTCATATTTAGCAACTGGCGAACTTCAACATACTCTTTTTTAAGAGTCTTCAACTTTACCCTGACATTCTTATCTGAGACCATGACCCCGCATTCATTGAGAACCCTCTTAATTTCCTTAGACACTTGAAATGAAGTAAGGCCATTGTCACTTCCTTTATGCCCATTCAGCACTTTTCAACAAGTGAAGTGATCATATAACCATCCATTTTATCACTCCAACGTATGTGATGAATCCTAGGATTAGGATCCACTAGCAATGTACTGAAATGAATGTCATTCCCGTTTGAAAGGGTGGTCGGTCTGACAACTCGAAAAGGGTCAAGAGAGCTTCGTCGATTCTGTGTCATCAACGCAATACTTGAAAACAGAAAAAGGTGAATATTAGCATAACTAGAAGGAACAATAGTATGTCTTGAAAACAATCTAACAATGATATAAACCAGCCAAAGATATTTGAAACTATATCATAGATGCAAATGTAGATAGCCTTGGAAATAAGAAAACATCACAACAGAACAAGCATCGAAGACAATGTTGCAACAAAGCAAGTGTAGAAGAAACTATAGTACGAGACAAGAACACTAGCAAGTTATTCTCCAACTATTATAGGAAAAGACGAATAATGAAATACAACATAGTGTATTCAATCGAAATCAATTTCTGCATCATGACTTGGATGGTAAACGGCACACATGTCATCAGCCATTGTATCCCTATTACTACACCATGCAACTTCTGCTGTAAAAGATATAGGAGCATTTGGTGTGCCATCTTCGGGTGCATCAACATGTCCAGGGTTAACCTCATCATCACTACTGCAATAGTTCTCGTCACAAAGATTCTCTGCGTCACAAATCCTTAAGAAGATGTGAATGGTACAACAAGTAAGGACAATCCTTGCTCGTGTATCAATGTTGTGGTATGGTTGATGTCTCAGATATGCGAATATTTTTTTAAGCAGTCCAATAATCCTCTCCACAACATTTCGTAGACATGAATGCCAAAAATTAAATAGCTCTTTCTTGCTTTTAAGCCAATGTCCCTCAATGTCTCTAAAATGGTACCAAGTCCAACGATAGGATGCAAAAAATCCCGGAACCAATAGAAATTCGACATCGGCAAGATACTAATTACCTATTCCACACATGGTTATTAAGTTATCGTTCTTTATTGAAAGAAGTGAAAGATAAATTATCAAACAAGATGTAAATAATTGTTAGCCTTTGACCTTGTCGTAAAGTTGCACTCCTTAACAACCAACCATCATGGGCAGATCCCTCCCAATCGGCAAGCACATACATAAACTTTATATCAAATGTACAAGCTACCAAAACATTCCGAGTTATCATTTGCTTCCTATTGTGATACTTCGCTTGTTTCTCTATGGGGACCTTTGCAGGAATGTGAGTACTGTCAATTGCCCCCACAAAATCCTGATATGAAAATCAAAAAGTTTGGTTACAAATGGAATACTGATAGTGAAGGGAAAATAAATGAAGTTAAATATTACCACTCGACCTGAAAATCTATCCTTCTCGTATGGTAAGTTATGAATAGTGGCATTGTTCACAACATCTCTATACAATCGAAGACAAGCCTGCAAAACTCTATGGAAATAGTAACTCACTGTTTGACCAGACCTGAAGAACGTAAAACTTCCAGTTCGATTACGATGGTCATGTCCAACGGTGTTGAGAAATATAACCACTTGTTCCTCTACTTTGACAGATCTATTGTTAACCAAGCCATATGTTCATAAACGAGTACATAAGCTTTGAAACGGAGCTATCTTCATCCTTAATAGATCATGACAAATTCTATCACTCATACCAAACATCTGTGTAAGGGTCATTTCTCTTTCAAAAACCCAGTTTCTATGTGGGGCTCTAGGGAGTTGTCGATTACGACGCTTGACGGTATTATATATTACAATTGCTTGCATGACCATCATCCAAAATAGTCCTAATTGTTGTCTTTGGCAACGACGTTGGTTCTTTGTGGTAGGCATGGTACTTAGAACATCTAAAAAGTGTTAATATGATTTAAATTATTGTTAACTATAAACAAAAAACAAAAACGTATATGTTCAATGCGAAAAATACAAGTACAAATGAGCTAACTCACATATAGTCCACTCAAATGGCTCTTCAACAGTAATGTCAAGTTGTATACATTCAATGCAATTATTGGTAGTGCAAATGGATATTGTAGATGTTCCTAAAATGGTAGGTATATTTACATTAATATTGTAGTATAAATTTATAATTATATATTTTTCTTGCAATTATTTGTTGATTTTAATTTTCAACGTATTTCCTACAAGGACAACCCACAACTGAATAACAATTTTACAAAGGTAAAATAATTCTTCCAAATGGGCCCTCACATTGTTTTGCATGTGATTAGCTCGATTACATTTTTTTTAGGGAAATACCTCCACCAAATCTAAGCATAATTACATTTCAAAGACTGTGCACATTATTTTGAACTGAAATACTTGGTTTGAAATGATGCAATTTATATGGCCCTAAAAGGCAAAAAAATACAACTATTGAAGTAGACAATGATATTTCAATGCTCAAATTGACATTTACAAACATATATGAAAAGTAGGCTAATCAAGATAATTGATCCTGACATACACAAAATTGATCCAGATTAAGTAGAAGGGGCAACAATAATTACTTAATCTATATTTTAATTGATCCAAATTAAGTTAAAGGGACAACAATATTTGCTTAATCTATATTTTAAATTCAACACTAAACAAAGCATAGCCATTGTTAATGGTAAACATACATGAATTTCCTTGAATTAAATTTCAATTTGAGTTAACTTGTAGTCAATGGACCTATAAGTAAAGTATGAGAATACTGTGGAGTCAATGGGATGCATTAAAGGATATGACCCAAAAGCACGGTTAGACACTTGAAAATATACAAAAGAACCATCCAATACTTGCAAACTTAACAGGCTTCCGCCTAAGTAGTGAAATGCACATACTCAAGTCACATAATAAGTTTCTTGTAGGTGGAACACAAATTCAATATTTGCCACAATAACCCTCATTCTCTGTTGTTAACAATTGGTTTTCAAAAGTAAGCTAAACAGTATTAAATTGAACCAATTAAAAACAATACACAGCATATGTTAAAAACTGAAGTCTCACACCAAAGAACCAAATACCTAATGTCCAGCTAAGTGAAAAGTTTACTAACAAAACAGTAACCTCTCCCTCCACTACTTTTTGTGTGTCGGGCTCTGGCTTTAGTACAGCTAATGCACTAGTTGCATTATCTTCTTCGAAAAAAACCTGAAGTAGTGTGCAAATTTCTGACCAAAACAAACTCAAACTTCATATATAATCATCCATCAAATTGAAGCTCAAAATCCCTATTTCTTTTCTTGGGCACATATATGCTTGTCCACACGAAATTGTAAATGTGTGAATTGAATTCCTAAACCCAAAAAAGTAAAAGGAAAAAGACATAACGAGAAAAAAATGAAATTCCAAAAAGTTACCCAATGAAAGGGTTGATAGTAGGTTTAAAATAAAATTAACAAGATAAGTGTATAACAGGTTCTTCAATACACTGCCATTCCAAAAAGCATGACTAAAACACCCAAAATCTAACATAGAAGCGAATTACATATCCTAATTTAGAAACTAATCACAAAGATTCGCAAGAATCTACGAACTGAAGAAGAAAATATAAAATAGGAGTAGAGCATATGAAATATGAAATAGAAAGGAAAGAGAAAGCATTTACCCAACCCTTCAACTCCCGAAGGAAAAAAAAGGTATCACTACTTGCAAATATTAAGTTTATGTAGTACATATCAAATTCGAGATTTCGGAGGGAAAAACAAAGAGAGACAGAGAGACGAGATCAGAATCAAATAGCGTGCACTGTTGGTATGGATTATGGGGAGATTTTTTAGGTTGATATTGCCGGTATTTCAATAGTGGGGTGGTTTTGCGTGAGAAATGGGATGGGAGAGTAGTGTGAGAAGAATGAGAAAGGGAAGGGTTTGGTGTGTTTAACTGGCTTTCTTTTACTTTCAATTGCCTAGAAAATGAAAAACCAGCTCAACCATGGGAATTGGAATTCCTCCTTTTCATGGAATAGAGGGTCATGTGAGGAAAAGTGAGAAAACCAAATGCCAGGAAAAAATTACCTATCAAACAGGCAGAAACTTGGAAAATGGTGGAAAATTTTCCATTTTCCATGGAAAATATGGAGTATCAAACAACGCCTTAGTGTATATTTTATTCAACTTTTTAATTATATTTACAATATGCACTTAGTGTATATTTTTATCAACTTTTTAATTATGATTACAATACGCACTTAGTGTATATTTTTATCAACTTGTTTGGGATAGCTTAAAAGGTTGCTAAAATGCTGAGGTTAAAATTAATTGTTAAAATTAATTATTATGTTTAACCACATATTTCACGTGATCCACTATTTTTATCGACTTTTTAATTATACATTTCATTATTATTATTTTATTAAAATCTATTAATTTCTTATAAAAGCTTTGTAAAAACGAACCCTTTATATGCATATTGAATAGTAAATTTAGATACAATGTAATAAGTAAGATTTTAGTTTCTTATTCTTCGATAACATCCATTAATATCTAAAGTATGTTAAATCACTTTTAAATAAAGTATGTACATGTCAGGAACTGAATTTCAATTTGCAACCTCAAGTTTCCAACAGGCTTGTGAAATTCTCTTAGCTGATTGAGCTGAAATTGTAACCAAATTAAAGGAAAATAGAATTGGGAAGGGGTTAAATGTCAATGAGAAAGGAGAGGGTAAAATGACAAGAACAAAGAGAATTGAGAATTCTGAAATCACTTTGCTATATTCAGTGTAGAGAAATTACAAATTGAATAAGAAGAATGGAATTGGAGATAGAGAAAAAAATGAGAAGGGAGTGGGGGTGGGGGTGGACTCAGTTTTCAGTAAACTAACCGTCTTCAACATGTTTTTTCCATTCTCGATGTTCTCAATTTATAGAGTAAGATGCAAAATATTCTAGAATAATATTTTTTTTTATGGTTGAGTAGTGGTATGGTGGGTTGATTTGAGAGAGTGAATCATGACATCCCTTCCCTTTAAATTAACCTTGTCCTCAAGGTTCAAAGTCGAGATATCTTTTTTGTATGAAGTTAGCAGTTGCCTCATTCTCTTCACCATCATTGGATTAAGTAAATAGTGCAAGGTAGATATGCTTGGTTGACATTACATGCACTACTCTTTTCATCCTTAAGCCAAACCGTTAAGCTGGTTGGAATTGGACTACCAAACTCTGTACCCCAAATATTAGTAACAAGAAAACCATCCTTTCCCTTAGACCATTTGTTAAGTTGCAAGGACCTTGCAACATGATATTGCGATTTTCGACCAGGGATCATAAGATCTAAGATTGCTTTGCCCAGAAGCGCAAAATCAAAAGGATTGCCTGAATTCTAATATTGATCTACACTTGGACAAGAATTTGCCATTACAGCTCTAGCATAACTATTACATACAATACTTCCTTTACATAGATAGGACTAGAAACTTACTCCAGAAGATAGAACTTGAGGGGTCAACCATAGGACAACATACGTAAAAAGGTTTACAGTGTCATCAGCAAAAAGTGTCGTGGACACCTACAGGTCCTAGAACATTGTAAGCGAGTGACACATAGTTCCCAGCATAGGATTTTGATACTCTGACAAGTGATTGAACATGAAATGCAGCCTCTGGAGAGAATATTCTAGTAAAAGTGACGAGTCCTTTGACGAGGTCGATGATGTAGAGCTGAGTTGTCAATGGCAAATAAGCTAGATGGAAGAAGAGAATCTTGTCCAAATCTTGCCCTTCATTTTGTCCCAATCTCAAATCAAAAACACAGTTCCACCACTTCACTAGCATTGCTCCCAAATGATAATACCATATCTAATCCCACTTTTCCTGCAACCGCATTGGTGTAAGCTCTGGCGACTCCGAAATTAGCTTTATTTGTCATCCTAAACTCCATTTTGGCTTTGGAGGTCGAATTCTCCTCTATAGTTACTTTTCGCAAACCTCAATTCTGAATCATTTAATTCAACCTCAACCTTCTTCTTGCAGTTTACAGTATTAGCTATTGATACCTTTGGATTGTTTTCAACCATTTGAAATTCCATTTGCTCAACCTTTGCTAGTTCCTCATTTTCAAACTTCTCTCTCACATCTATCTCAAGCTCAATCTCTGTCTCTGTCTTTGTTTTACAATCTGATGCCCCTGATTCTTCCCTCACTACTATTGCTTCCACTCTTCAATCAGCCACTAGCACCAATTTTTCTATCTCTATCACAATCTCGACAATATTTTCTCCTCTCTTTCCACCACAATAGTCATCTCCTCTTCCACAACCCTAGGCGGTGACCACTCTTCATCCTCATCCACCATTCCATCATTTATATTGGCACCTACATTTTCTTTTCCCACAATCTCATTTTCACGATCATCCAACAAAATTCCTAACCCATCATTATTTTTGGAGTCTTTTTCAATTCTGCCCCCTCGTACTCTCATCAACTCTAAGTACACGGACAAATTCAATTTGTCACCAGTCTCCTGTATTGCACATTCTTTTCCATATGAAGTTTTACTAGCAATTTTAGTTAATTGACAATTGCTTCTATCACCTCTGTGTCAGATGTCGCATCCAGAGAACATTCTTTTCAACAAACTTCTCCCCATTTACCTTCAATTCAGATTCTGAAACGTGAGAAGTCACCGAAATATCAAGTGGAGCACTTGTATTTATGTACACTTCATTGTTCAACAATGAAACTTTCTCCTAACAAACAACAGGGCAAGTTTGCACGATTGAATCACCAGTGATTTCCATTCGTCCGATAATCAGAGTGTTTATCGTTGATAATCATCTCTTCCATCATCAGAAGTCCCTTGGAGACTGATATTTGCTCAATCATTTCAGTCAGCATTGAAAATATTAGCTTATGATTTGATGAGGTTCTTGTGGAGAACCAAACATTTGAGTACATGGAATGCTTAGATGGTTGACGTTCGAAGAAATAGGCATAACTTTTGCATACGATATCCATTTTGGGCCCATAACCCCATTTCGAAAAGTTCGCGGCGATTCTGGATGAACTCATTGCTTTGCCGTGATATATGATGGATTTTGACCGTTTGAATTTGTTTACTGGATCAAAACAACATTTAAAGTTTCTTCATTTATTATTTTCAGTATTTGTTATTTTCGCTTTATAGCCCAGCCCATTAAGGGACTGTTGGCCCAGTAAGTTATTTGTTCTTTTCATATTTAAGGCTCTGAAAATGCCTTCTAGATTTTTGATTGTTCATGAAATAAGAATAAACATTGATTTTCTTGAGTTCAATCCGTTTGAGTTATTATCATCGCGTGTTTGTAGATTTGATCTACATCATCATTTCTATTAAAGTTTTCCATTATGCTATTCAATTGAGAGACGCCCAAGGATTGTAGTTACTTTGATTATATTTTGTCACGAACTGAATTTCAATTTGCAACTTCAAGTTTCCAACGGATCAGCTATGGAATTCTCTCAGCTGAATGAGCTGAAATTGTAATTAAATTAAAGGAAAACAGAATGGGAAGGAGGTAAATAAGAAATCAATAAGAAATGGGAGGGTAAAATGACAAAACAATGAGAATTGAGAGAAAATGAATTTTGAAATCACTCCACTATATTCAGTGTGGAGAAATTATAGATTGAATAAAAAGAATAGATTTGAAGATAGAAAAAAGGGGTTGGAATTAGATTTTCACCAAACTAACAATCTTCAGTATGCTCTTTCTCTCAACCCCCTATAAGGAGAGGGTTGAACACACACACACACACAGAGTTGGATGGTAGTGACTAAAAATTATTTATCGCCTATGTTTGATTCTCATTATTTTAAAAATATATTTTTTCTATTCTTTTTAACCCCACTTTTTTAATAAAATAATATTATATGCAAATAAAAAAATTTTCTATATGTTTTAATTACGCATTCTCCACTAATCTACTATTTTAAAATGTATTATTAGGAAAATGGGGCTCAAACAGGCACATATTCATATAATTACCATTGGTTGGCTCTCATTTTCTTAAATTCTTTTTTTTTTTTTTAAAACTGATTTTCAATCACATATTTTATGAAACTTGCAACCTTTATCAACTTTTTAATTACACAATTCATTAACTTTTATTAAAATTTACTAAAATTCTGATTTTAGCTAATGAAACTTATATTTGAGGATAAAACTGACTTTTTTTGGTAGTAATGGATTTTTCATTAAGTGTTCCAAAATTGAAAGCCGAAAAGTTAAATAAGAAAAGATAGAGGACCAAAATAATAAAAATGTTAAAAATAGGGACCGTAATGATATTTTCACTAATACCTGCAACACAACTCGTCTCCCCTGTCATAAAACCCGTCAACAAATAAGTCAGACCCGACGACCCCACAATCAACGTTTTTCTCGATCGATCGTAGAATACTGAATGGACGGAGGAGCACCAGTGACCACCACCACGGGCGGAGGCGGCGGAGGAAGTGGAGGTGGACCGGCGCCGTTCCTCTTGAAGACGTACGAGATGGTTGACGACACGATGACAGACGACATCGTATCATGGAGCGGGAGCATGAAGAGTTTCGTGGTGTGGAATCCACCGGAATTCGCGCGCGTCCTACTTCCCTCCTACTTCAAGCACAACAACTTTTCCAGCTTCATCCGCCAGCTCAACACCTATGTACGTGTATCTATATCTGTATTTATAGATGCGTAGGCTGTAATGTGCATAAAACTTTTATTTTTTCGTTAGAATTGAAATTAATTGCTCTATATGCGACAAACATGGTTTGATTTGGGTCGGGTTTTATGTTTCGTTAAAATTTTATTGAATAGGGATTCATTAAATTTATTGCCTTAAATTTATTATATTTGGTTGACCTGAGATTTGCACAATTTTGTAATTGTGTGCTGATTGCTGAATAGATTTACAATTATGGAATACATGTTTATGAGTACATTTAACCCTTGTGCAGTTTAATGAAATAATAGTTTTTCCATATACGGATAGAAGAATGCCTGCACAAGTTATTTGTTTGTTTTCATATATTCATGTGTAGGAATTACGACGAAAACACACATATTTCAGATTTTTAGCTGAGTGTTGTTGCAGTATCGCTGATATTATGTAAGTTATTAACTTATATGCTAAATTCACAGAAAGAAGGCTTTGCCGCTTTGGAGTTCCTAACTTTAATTATGCTGTTATAGTTCGATTTATATGTTAGTTACTGAATTTAAAATGTGCTGTATGATTTGAGATTTTTTAATTTCTGTCTCACTTCATGATGCTTGGCCAATGTTATTTATCAAAAAAACATAAGATGGAATCAACATCTCATCATGCCAACCCTTGGGAATGTGATTAATAATGATCCAGAGAAACAGAAGCTAACTTTAAAAAATGAACAGCTGAAGAATTTGAGATAAAGGAGCTTGGAAAACTCAAGTACTTCTTAGGAATTGAAGTAGCACTTTTGAAAGAGTGAATCTTTCTATCACTAGAAAAATGTGTGCTTGATTTTCTCAAAAAGAGAGGAATGCTCAGATGTAAGCCACTCGACACACATATAGACCTTGATCATGAACTGGGTGTAACAGATAAGGATGCAACAGTGGATCGAGGGAGTTACCAGATTTTAGTTGGCAAACTGATTTATCTGTCACACATAAAGCCTGATAATAGCCTATGTTGAACATGTAGTGAATCAAGATCCCAAAAAGACACATTTCCAAACGCTTTGCAGAATCTTGCACTATTTTAAGTTTACCCTCAGAAAAAGGAATATGGTCTAGAAAGACTATAGAGCTAGATTTAGATGTCATTACATATACAAATTGGGCAGGACTGCTGTGGATAGACATCAGCCTTAGGCTATTTTATATTGCTTAGAAGAAACTTGAAGATTTAGGGAAGCATGAAGTAAATGAGGCAAGATCATGTGTCGAAGATGAAAATAGCTCCATGACACATGGAATATGCGAATTATTGTGGCTGAAATCATTCTTGAAGATCTTAAAAATTAAGTTGCAAGGACCCAGCAGACTATCTTGACAACAAGTCTACATCAATCTTGCTCACATTTCAATTTAACATGATCAAAATAAGCATGTGGAAGTCTATAGACATTTCATAAAAGAGAAGTTGGGTAGTGGGGACATGCACTCATGTTTCAACAAATAGACAACTTGAAGTTGTAACTAAGGTACCTGCCAATCTCTCATTTCGAGCAATCACAAACAAGTTGGGAATGGATAATATCTATACACCCACACTTCCTGTGTATTATTTATGATTAATAAAATATTTGATTACCTATTAAAAAAAAAGGATAATATCTATACACCCGCTTAAGGGGAGTTTCGAGAAATGTATGATCTTCTGAATCTTTGAAAGTCTTTTTACAACTGTAAATTTATAATTAGTAGTCTCCTATAATTATGGTCAAGTTGATCCTTGATTTACAGGGAATGACAGAATAATCTAACTTGCCTAAGTTAGCCTGTTCTTTGTATATGTTTATGAGATGCAGATTATTTCTTTTCTGATTCCTTGCAACAGAGTTGCTTTTGCCTGATACCCGAACTCTTACTTTCATTCTCTCTTTCCTTCTTTCCTGATGCTTCTTTTCAGCTTCTTTTTTTCCTATTTCTATCCTTATCTGGATGAGGCTCTTTTCCACATTATTTTTTGTCCTCCATCTTCTTGTCTTGCAATTTCCTACATTCCTTAACCAACCTTGCAATTTCTTCACTCTGCTTTCTTTCCTCCTCCTCCAGTAGCTCCTCTACTAGCCTGCTCTTCTCGGCTTTTCTGCAATCTCTCTCCTCTAATCTCATGAAAATTTTTTCGATTCTTACCTCCCTCATCCAATAACCGTATGAGCTATGCATAAGTTGAAATTGCAAGTAAAGCAGAGGAAATACTTACAAATAAGAAAAAAGAACCATAGAGCCATGGAAAAGCTAAATAGAGCCTCGAAAGTCAGTTCCAATTGGGCAGGGCCGATTTTCACCAGTCTTTAAGTTCGAAAGAGCCCACTTACATGCTTCCAGATCAAAAGTTATGCCTAATTAAAGTTCTGCCATCACATGATACATTTAGATTTTTGGCTATCCAAATGCTCCAATGCTGTGGGGGCAATGAGAGGAAAGAATTTTCAGGACCAAATCAATAAATTGGATGTGATCTGTCCCAACTAGTTGCAGTCTGATGGATGCTTAAAGAAGTTTCTTCAGAAATGATATAGCTCTTTAAGATAGAGTTCACACACAACGAACAATGATACTTGAACTCTTATTCCCTTTTCCCCTGCCCACCATGGAACATGAAAGTCTAAATAGGCTATCATTTCTTGCTCAAAAGAATCCATGACAAAACACTATAGAAGCTATGAAAGAGTGTTGGACCACAAGATGAAATATAGAAAGTTAGACAACTTTCACCTAAATGCTACTTGAATTCTGACCACTTATTCTTACATTTAAACTTTATCTTTCCTGTGAAGGAATTGTGGTAAAGCCAGATGGCTTATTGGCTTATTAATTCCCTAATTGTTTTTTTTGTTTACTTATGTCAAATTGCAAATCATTTTTGTGCAATTCAAATTTTAGTTCCTTGCAAGTAAACATTGAGCCCCTATTTGGCCCCCCTTTTCCATAACTCTTTTTTATTCAAACTCATTTTCAATTATACATTTCATGGTACCCACGACTTTTATCAAATTTTCAACTACATGTTTCATCAACTTTCATCAAAATCTACTAAAAATGTGTAGATAAAACAAACCGGGTGTATCTACTATCTAGGGGAATTCTCAGGGAAATATTACAAGTGGAGACGGGGTAGGGCCTATAGCTCAGAGGGTTAGAGCACATGGCTATGAACCACGATGTTGGGGGTTTGAATCCCTCCTTGCCCGCAACCAACCCAAAAGGAAAGTACCTTTCCCTAGATGGCTGGGAAACATCTTGCTTCCATTCATATAAGTGATGAAATCTTAGTAGAACATATATAGGGATAGACCAAAACTTACACGGTCTATCGTGTTGGTTAAGGATGTTGCTTTTGACCTTCGATATATGTCACAATCGACCAAGTGGGGCAATAAAAAAGGATTCATATAGCCACCCGAAGTATATAGGGAACGGGGCTTTGTTGTTTCCTAATAGCTATTAAGGAGTCGCATGTAAATTATATTTATTTAGCAAGATGTGATAACTCAATGTGATGCTTTTGGGAATAAGATAATTATAGTAATAATTATATGCGGTGGTTGTGTTGTGTTACTATGGTGCCTACTTGGTTTCTACTGTATGTAGGCAATATAGAGTGCTGCCATCTAGGCTTGCTTAGTGAAGTAAGAGAGAAAAAAGGGATGAAGATTGAGCATGTAGAAACCTGGCTATTATTATACCTATACTTCTAATGAAACATGTCTTGTGGATTTCATACTTTGGGGATCATTTGTTCGAATAGTCTGAGACATAATTAATATGCTTCATACCTTTTTATGTGCAAGGTCACTGAGCCATATACTTGTATTATATAATAAATGGTATGTATTTTTTGCCTCCATTGCTTTTCTCAAGGTATAAATTTCACTGATTATTTTGGATGTAAACATGTTCCCATACCTTCCCCCCTTTATTTTTGTGGGCATGCTTGTGTGTGCCTTTAAATAGTTCTGTAAACTATTGACATTTTATAGGCCTCTCCTTTTGGACCATTTGTTATCAAATCGTTGAGCGTTGACCCAAAAAAATGAAAGAAACTTAAGGAAATCTGATGTTGGCTGAATGAATTGTTTGTTGGGTTAACTAATTTGCCTTCAGTTCTCAGATGCTTGAATTGCGCTCTTGACCGAGCCATGTTTATTTATAGGGATTTAGAAAAATTGATCCGGAAAAATGGGAATTTGCTAATGAAGAATTTGTGAAAGGGAAAAAACATCTTCTTAAGAATATACATCGCAGAAAGCCTATACACAGCCACAGTCAACCTCAGGGTTCTGTTGATCCAGAAAGAGCAGCATTTGAGGAAGAAATTGAGAAATTATCACTTGAAAGGACTACTCTTGACGGAGACATCTTAAGATTTGAACAACTGCAGTCTGCTGCAAAGGTCCAGTTGGAAAGCCTAAAACAACGTATAGGCAGCATGGAGCTGCGGCAGGAGAAGTTGCTGACCTTCCTGGACAAAGCAGTTCAGAATCCTGAGTTTGTTGAACGCTTTGCTCAGAAACTTGAATCCATGGATTTTTCATCATATAATAAGAAGAGGCGACTCCCTCAGTTTGATGACTCCCCCCAGACCGTTCAGGAAAGTATTTTTGTTGATAATCACAGCTGCTCTATGCCTGAGCTTGGGAACATTTTTCACCAAGACTTTTGCAATAAGCTCCGGCTGGAGTTGTCACCTGCTGTTTCGGACATGAACTTGCTTTCACAGAGCACTCAAAGCTCCAATGAAGATGGGGGAAGTCCTGAAGGGAGGATGGAGGGATGGTCCAAAGATGTGCACACGAGGACTGGTGGTGTTTTATGTGTCCCTGAAGAGTTAGACCTATCAGATTCATCTTTATCGTGTAAAGCAGGACCTGAAAGCCCAAAACTTCATTCCTTGCAGCAATGTTTGAATGCATATGATGACGGTGAAGGTCTTATCTCCTGCCAACTAAATCTTACTCTAGCATCTTCTTCTTTGGAACCCGACAAAAGTAAAAACTCAGGTAGGATGGCTCCCCCAGGTCAGGAAATTGGTACAGAACCACCAAGTTCTAATAATCACCCAGCTATCAAAACTCATTCTGATAATCATCCCATTTTGTCTTCACCACTTGAGGGTAATCAGGAGAAGCAAGCGCCAGCAAATGATGTATTCTGGGAACAATTTTTAACTGAAAGACCGGGATGTTCTGATACTGAAGAGGCGAGCTCTAAGTTTAGGTCTAACTCATTTGATGATCAGGAAGAGAAGAAATCAATCCAGGTAATATCTGGGAAGACGCAGAACGTGGAGCATCTTTCTCTTGGATAACCATTGCTACCACGAGGCCCCATCGCTACTTTCAAGGCTTCTCCTAGTGTTGTTCTGTGCTTTGTGGAAATATAAATAGAGTCATATCGTTTTTTTATTCCTTTTTCTTCATAATAAGTGTGTTAAGCTTATATTATGACGATAACATTGTCCAAGAAGGTTAGACTTGTGGATTTATTGATCACGATGGCTTTATGAGTCTCGTTTAGTTGATATATAAATATTGTAAACGAAGTCCTTAATTACTAGCCCTATAGACTACAGAACATGAGGCAGATAACTATTTCTTAAATTTTCATGTGTATTTAGGCACTCTGTTTTACACTGGGCTACGTGCCCTGTATATCTTCTGCAAATATAGTTTTGAACTTGGCAGTTCATCCTAAAAGGGTATCCCTTTCAGTGAAAAAGAGCAATCAACTTGCTTCCTGTTTAAGTTCTGGACAAAATCACACTTTGGAGTACTGTGACTACTATTTGATCCCCACGGTGCCCTGCCCCTAATGGTTCGTAATTTCCCTGGCATGGGGGTATATTTTTTACTATAGTTTTCATTTCACCAGATCGAGGAATTTTAGTCGTTTCTCATATTCTTTTTAAATTTTACCCACTATAAAATAATATTTTTAATCCACGTATTTTGTTCAAAACTAACTTGTAAATAAAAATATATTAGCTGAAATATTTATTTATATGTAAAACATTACTTATAAGATAAAAGTTTACATTTGTTTAAAAAACTGTTTATAAAGTAAAAATACTACTAATAGGACAAAAATTAACTTGTAAAATATGAAAAAGTTAATTTTTAGATATTCAATTATGTATAAAAAAACTATTTAAAAGTACAAAATTAACTTATAATCATAAAATTTACTTATAATTTAAAATTTTAATTATAAGTAAATATTTCACTTTTAAGTTAAAAATTAACTTACATTTCAAAATTACTTATAAGTTAAATATCATTTACGAGTAAAAAATTTTCATAAAAAATTAAAAATTTTCATTAAGGGACATATATATTATTTTATTTTTTTATAGAACTTCCAGAATTATCGAATGATAAATTCTCAAACATGAGTTGCACTGTTTTAAAAGTAGCTACTAAAATCAATCCAAATCCGACCCATCATATATATGTAAAAGGACAACTTACAAAAATATCTATAAAATTAGATGTCCTTTGAAAAATCATATGAAAAGTATATTGAAAGTAAAAAATACTTTGTAAAATTAAGTGTCATTTTTTTTATTAAAGTGAAATACAATGTCACTTTTTAAAGTTAAATGTCACTTGTTTAATAAAAATGACATAAAATGTCACTTTTATTAAAAATTGATGTTTGTTATTCAAAAAAGTGATAAAAATTCAAAAAAATGAAAAACAAATGTAAAAAAGTGACAAAATACCAATCACAGAAGTCACAGAAATTTAAAAAATGTAACAAACAATTAAAGAAGTGAAAGAATGGAAAAATGTAATAAACACTCAAAAAAAGAAAAAGAAAAAATGATACTAAAAAAAAGTGACCAATCAAAACATATGTTTGTCACTCAAAAAAGTGGCAGAATTTTTTTTTTTTTTTTTAAAAAGTAACAAACAATATAAATTTTGAAAAAGTCACAGAAAATAATAAAAAAGAGTGACAAACACTATTCAAAAAAGTAATAAAAATTCTAAAAAGTGGCAAACACTGAAACAAGTTGACACACACCAATCAAAACATTAAAATAGATCCAAGAAATACTTGATTTTCTTCTACATATTATCTCTTTGCGATTATACTTTTCCTGTTCCATCGTAACCATAACGTTCCTAACTCAATAATTTTCCAATTTAGCATCACCAGCATATGTATTAGATAGCAATACATAACGCTGATGGAACTTCTGGTCCGAGTTCCAGTGGATGACTCGCGATTCTAACTCCCATTTCACTTTTCCCAACTCGTCTACAAGTACTCAACAAAGCAGCCCATGCAGCTTCATCAGGCTTGTCCGGCAATAAAGAGGTTCTCAGCTTCATCAAGGTGTTCTGATCTACCATAAAGATCCAATAAGCACATGATATAATGCTGAAGACACGGGTATAATCCATAATCCTCGCCACAGATTTCAAAAGTTGGTAACTTCTGTTCGCTAAGCCAACATTTCAAAAGTTGGCGACTTCTGTTCGCTAAGCCAACATGACTACATGTCACTTCTTTGACTTCAAACAAACAGAAACCGTTTCATCACAGAACAATACTATACACATTAATCCATCATAATACCATCTACATATTAAAATCTACTAACTTTTGTACTAAATTCTTTATACGACCTAGTCGGGTGTGCCAAAAGTGGAATAGATGTAAAGCGAGGAAATTGCCTAGAGAAATTTACACAAATAACACAGAATGAGGGCCAAATGGCAAAATACTACACCACCACTGTAGGAATCAGTAAATGAGATTGATATGTCTAAAAAATAATGCTTGGGGTGAATTCCTAAACTCTGTCTTGAGTGTCAAAAGTTATGGTTTAGACTGTCTTGTCGGCTATAATTTTTGGTAAAAGTGATCATATCTCCCAACATCAGGTGGGTTGGTATCAGGATTAGAGAGCCAGTTTTCGTTAATCAAGGAGGTGAGAATTATGCAGAGCTATAGCTTTTGTGGATGTATTATGCTTCATGTAACTTCTTTTCCAATGGTGCATTCTCTGTTGATAGTATTTTAAGGACACAAAGCTGAGGCACAAGTACTACACAGTTGTCCATCGTGCGAGCCTCCCACTAGGGCTCCACTATGCCAAAAGCAAGACAAACACCATCCCTATCCTATCTTCGTCCCTATGTCACCACAGTCCATTTCAACAATCTAGTTGCTACTACTGATTGCCTATGGCACGATAGCTTCCCACAAGCATTCTCTTCCAAGAAGTAGATTGATATGACAACATTAGAAAAATATGGTGTATAACCAGCCCAACGATATATTATTACAAAAGGAATATTACAATGAAGGAATTTAGCAAGAAAAGGAGTATTATAACATTGCACAGACACTGTAAGAAATTGCTAGCCATGTTTGCACATTTACTAGTTCGGTGAGACCATATTAGGCAATTCACTTGTATAAATTGTCTATTTCCTCTTTGAATTTAGATAAAACCTTGTCTCTTCTGATTTTCATGGTTGGAGTCATTAAGCCACTATCAATCTGCAATTGATCCCGCAGTTGTTAAAAAGACATTATTCATAAAATAAATTCAGAAAAATGTTGGCTTTCATGCTACTGCAACAGAAATTTACCGTGAAAGGCTCGTTAACCACAAGTATCGGCCCAACTTGGAAAGAGCACTCTGAAGTCCTGCATTAAAGGAAAAGCCAAAGTCAAACAAGAAAGTTAACATTAGGTGTGTTGAATTGATGTTCTAATCTTAAATCTTTAGTTCCGTCCAATGTATAGAGGATTCAAAAACTTCAATAGATCAGTTGTGTTAAACTTCTGTCTATACTTAAGCACGGTTAATCTCCATATTGTTTCACATTGGCTTTAGCTTTGTTACACCATATGTGTGTGACGCAGGACTGCACAAACTTGATAAAGAACAAAAAGATGAAGAGAATAAGGGGGATCAAAGGGAAGAATTGAGGGCAAGAAGAATTATTTTATTTCATGTGATTCAAGTGTGTTAGTATACATTCCTCTCAGTCCCTTTATATATAGACTACTTTGAAACTAGATAAACTTGGCACAAAAGATAATTACATAATCTTGCTAAGCAAATCCAAACAGGGGATAATTGCTATTATCTAGATAAACTCTATAATGTAAATATCAAAATCCTAAAAGATAAAGTTAACATAATCTCAAATCCTAGTCTTTCGCTTTGAGTAGACTTTTAGTTTTCTCCTTGTTGCATCAGCGTGACCACTTGATTGCTTGTTGCAACAATCTTTATAGTGAAATTATATTTAATATTGTAGTTCTCATGAAAATTTTGTGCCATGATCATCATTCTTTAAGCAAAGTGAGTAAAGCAAAACAAAATACATCAAATTCAAGTGAAGGAAAACAAGATTCAAGCTTTCTAAGCATGTAATCTACATGTATAATCTTATCTAAGCCGTGAAAAGCTTTGCACTGCATGTTCTGATTGTTATCCGAACTCAATGGTTTAACCCGTAGTCTTAGGCGAAAAGAGATTGTAGTAACCCAAAAATTTTATAGATAAAAATTTATTTATTTTGTATATTATATAAATTCCTATTTTTTTGGGTCAAATAAATTAGATTTTGATAGAGCAATTATAAATATATCAATATTGTACTCGTTGGATAGCTCGTAATTAATTAGAAGTCTCTGACTCGAGAAAAAATTATTTTGGATAAGGAAACATTAAGTTAGACCCAATTGAAAGAAAATAGTATAAATATAATTTTATATAGATTATAAATCAATTCATTTTTCTCTCTCCAAAAAGAAAACGTGTGAAATGAGATTTTTATCATTATTTATTAGTTTTGATTTAGAGATTCCTAGGATGACACATGTTTTCACTATTCTACTATTTTAGTTACAACAAAATTCACCATACACCCATATACGGTTGGACAGATTTAGTGGATATCTTGTAGTTAAATAAGATAATAATAAAGTACATTGTGAGTAGACATTGGTTGCAAGATTTGGCCCTATCAAATCAAATTTTGGTTTATCTACTCTAGCCTACACCTATATATATATATATATAGGCATGATGAAAAGTTTTACTCACACAAATTCATACATACGGTAGGTAAAAAAAGAGAGAGAGGAAGAGAGAGAAGAAAGAAAGAGAGAGAGAGA
>NC_036240.1:10709413-10732331 GCF_002742605.1 Olea europaea var. sylvestris | reverse complement strand
TGGGGGGGGGGGGGGGTTCCATTCACTAATTATTTCATACCAAATAAGTATGAACTTATTTATTTTAAAACTTTCTCGAAAATCAGATGGTTACGGACTCATTCGTAATATCCACGGAATAGAAGATTCTTCAACTCTGTTCTCTCTAAGACATTCTAGAGAATTTAGATTTACAGAACTACATTAAAAGGCACTTTTTCTTTACACTTCAAGTACTTCGCCAAAAGATAGAAAAACATGCATACTAATAAACATTTTAACTTACCTGTTGAAAGGACTATAGTGTCCTTGGCACGTCCTTCGAGAATAATAACACCTGCAGAATCACGGCTTCGTCCTATAGAATGATGAGGACAAATCCAGCCAACATCACCTGTATTCAGCCAGCCATTTTCGTCTAATGTTTGTTTTGTTGCGAGCGGGTTCTATTTTATCATTTCCAAAAGAAAAGGTAAATAACTTTGATATAGAAGCTACTCAACCTAATTTAGCAGTAGTAGCCCTCATACATATGTATATAATGCTCAACACCATGTAGATCACCTGAGGACCTAACATTATATTTGGTAAAAAACATATTTGGGCAAATCAACATGATATGGTTCAAGTCATCAAGTCACTTGGGACTAACCAGTATATCTATAAATTGAAATAAAATTGAGGATCGCATGGAAGACAACTACAAGATGCATATGTTACATGGTCGATGTTGTTGCTGTTATTTCTGTTATGTTATACAGCAGGTTTGCACAACATTCTTTAAACAATATATATTTTCGGATCACAAGGTGGAAACTGAGCATGAAGGTTGTTAAGTTTATCAAACACACCAGAATGACTGCAAATACTTATCTCGATAGACACCATTTGTAGTTCAAGAAGTAGAGAAGATGGACACCAGTAGTGAAATCAGTAGAATATAATTTTATCAAATTTTTCTGCAGGGTTTTGAAGCAAAGTCTAATGTCATGTTTGGAAAGTGTTCGTAAACAGTTTAGATAATAAATGGATAGAAACGAGTGGTGGACATGTGGGTAGTACTTGTGGGTTCTTGAAATGTATAGATAAAAAGAAGCCTTAGTGTTCATAGAAAAAGAATCCAATGGCAGCGAAATGTTAAGTTTGTGCCTCCAGTTCGCATCTTCCACTTAACAGCAGATCAGATGTAGGTTGATTTGTGCATGAAAACCTAGCTATAGTGTCACAAGTTCAAATAAACGAATCAATGTCTTTAACTTGTCCTAGAAGTATGTTAAACCACCTCATTTAAGAGCTTGAGCCATTAGAGAGGGAAAAAAATTTTAATTTAAGCAAGTCTTCCACGTGTCCCTCACATTCACACTGAATTCATTTTTCATATTCGAAAGCATGCATAATTTTCATAAATGGGTGGACTTAAACTCATGATGTTTGTTAATTTGATACTATGTTGAACCACCTCACCCAAAAACTTAAGCTATTAAAGAGTGACACACATTCATTTGACTTAAACCTAAGACAAAATCTAATTAAATGCATATGAATGATACAATCTTTCATTTCTGCGTTACTAATTGAACTAAAAAACAATATATGGTAGAGAGATTGCAAGATTCATATACTTGAAAAAAATATTGCAGCTTGCCACCAGAAACCATTCACGAAGGAGGCATAGCCATTGAAAAAGAAGGGTAGGGGATTGATGGCCTAGTCTAAATCAGAAATTTGAATTAATACAAGAATAATGACAAATAACGAGAAAAATATTGCTACATTACATTCATGGATCTAAAATATCTAGTTATATAAATTCAAAAGTTATTTGACAAGAAGTAGAGCTTCCAAATGTTACCTCGTAGTAACCCTTCATCACTTGTGGACCCCTAGCTTTAACAATGCCCTTTGAACCATAAGGAAGATCTTTGTTTGTTTCTGCATCTACAACTTTTATTTCTGTATGTTTGAGAGGATGCCCAATTGAGCCAAGAACCTTCAAATGATAAGTTATGACACTGTCAAGTAACATACTATACCAAAAAGAAGATACTGTAGAAATACATTCTGAATATTAAGAGTTGAAACTGACAAGAATTTAGACTGTTCAAAAGAAGTGAATTGATCAGCTAAGACCGATTTCTATGCTTTAGAAATCCACACAAGCCTGGTTGTTTGTCTTCTTTTGAAGAGGAAGAAGATTTAAAAGGAGTTACACAACGACAATATAGATAGTGGCTACGTCAAATTATTAACTTATATTCCATAGTGGGTAATCTGCCAGGGAGCCTTTTTGATAGAACCCTGCAACTCGAGTGACAAATATGGCAAGAAAAGAATAATGGAAATTGGAAGAACTTAGGCAATTAGCTAGAAGAAGAAGAAATTACAAGTTCCAGGGCTATTAGAGAGGCCCGGTCTCTCCCCTCTAACAGAATTCCCAGTGTTCAGATGATCCCAAACAACCCACCACCCTACACATTTATTGGAATTCTCCTAATACATGCTATTACTCATTTACCCCTAACTGAAAACTAGTTGCAACTGAATTATGCTCCTTTCTGCTGACTGTGCATCAATCCTTCTTCCCTCTCCTCGTGTAAGTAAATCGGATTGGGGGCTTATCACTTTTCTCCTGAATATATTCCATTAATTTCTAACCATTTGTTGATTGACATGTAATGACCCAGGGGAAATGAAGTGAATGAAGACCCAGATAGCTAAGGAATTTGAAATCAAACACCTAGGGAAGCTCATGGACTCACCTTGGGAGGAAGTTGCACACTCTACTCAAGGAATAGTAGACCCACAACAGAAATATATTCTGAATCTTCTAAAGGAGACAGGAAATGGTTGAAAACTGACAGGGACTCCAATAGAACCATCTTACAAGCTGAAGGAAAGAAAAAGCACTTGGTGGACAAAGAGGAGGATATAGTGTTAATCCTGGAACCTACATGAATGTCATTTGAGCCAAGTCATTAATAGACCAAAGGTCAACATCAGGGTACTACACTCTCAAGAAGCAATCAGTATTGGTGATGGCAAAGTCCAGCATTCAAATGAAATTCAGGTTTATTAGATTGAATGATGTTACAACTATGTTTGGATTTTCCACCAAAACTCTTTTGGATACGGTATATCATCGTGTACTTGACCCAAGGGATAACGAGAATCGCACGTGGAATACGTGAGTTGCTTTGGATAAGTAACCTTGGAATCAACTTCATTGTGGCAATAAGTTAGCAAACAATTTGCACACAATCTAATCCACCTGGAAGTGAACCAACAGTTTATAAAAGAATAACTTGAGAATGGACTGATATGTAACTCCTTGCATACCTACCAAGGGCCTACTAGCTGATATTACAAAATGGGTTTTCCGCTGGGCCATTCCAAACTCCTAAGCAAGCCAAGGATGAGAAATATCTTCTCCTCAGCATTGGCATGATAGTCGAAAAATCTGCCAACTTGGGTGGTGGATTTCTAAATATTTTTCCAGTTCACAAGTTGGATCTATTGCAAAAGCAGTATATAGAATTTCCTAAGATTCTTCCTTTGTTACAATATTGTTCACTTTTTTCTATTTTTTATTGAAGAATACAAGGCATTACATATTCTGCATAATTTGAATTATGCAATTGATAATGCGGAGATTACTCTCTGATGAAATCACAATAATTTTATAAACGGGTTTAGGAATTATTTATTTCTATAGTTAGAGTAGTTATTAATGGATTGATTGATTATTGTAATCTTTAGATTTGGTAGGCAAATTTTCTTTCCTTTTATTTTTCCCTTCTTTGTATTATAAAAGGGACGATGTATAGCTCATATTATAAAAAGAAGAATATTATCTTTCTCTTCATGGTATCAGAGCACAGACTCGCCCCCTAACCAGCCAAAACAATGACAGAGGCCACCGCCAATAGTAGAGGCTCCACAATCTTTGACTCCTTCAATGGCGAGTCAGAAACTGTCTCTGCCATAGGCTTGGGAGAAAACTCATCATTCCAATTAACGGTTGAAAAATTGAACGGGAAGAATTTTCGAGAATGGGCTCAATCCATCAAGTTAATTATCGATGGAAAAGGAAAATTAGGGTACCTCACTGGGGAGATAACGAAGCCGGCCTCAACCAACACGGTTCTTCTCCAAAAATGGAACTCAGAAAACATTAGTGACTGCTTGGCTGATAAACTCCATGAAACCCACCATCGGAAAGACGTACTTGTTCCTGCCCACTGCAAAAGACGTATGGGATGCAGTCAGAGAGACATATTCTGATTCCGAAAACTCATCCCAGATTTTCGAACTCAAAACCAAACTCCGGCAAACCAAGTAAGGCGACCGAGATGTGACAGAGTACTACCCGGAGATGTCGACTTTATGGCAAGAACTCGACTTGAGCACCGAAGAGGCATGGGATTGCGCAGGCGACAGTGCTCGATTCAAGAAAATGCTGGAAAACGAAAGAGTTTTCGAATTCTTGGCCAGACTAAACCGCGACCTAGATGAAGTGAGGGGACGAATTCTTGGCCGGAAACCCTCAACGTCGACGAGGGAGGTGTTCACGGAGGTCAGGCATGAAGAAAGCCGGAGAAAAATCACGTTGGAGACGATCGGAGGGGCTTCAGGCATGGCTGGCTCGACTTCTGCGATTGAGTCTTCGGCCTTACTGTCAAAAGGGATTGGGTCGTCTATTGGGCTGTCCAACAGTGAGCCGAAAGTCAATGGATTGGGTCTTTTAAAATATGGTCCAGGAAATTCTAATTTTGGGTCAACAAATGGGTTTGAGAATACGGGCTTTTATTCAAAAGGAACAACAAATAGGTCAGACCCAAGACAACAAAAAGGACAACCTTGGTGTGATCATTGCGTAAACCAGGACATAACGAAGACACGTGTTGAGATTTGCATGGAAAACCAGCCAACTGGAAGCCAAGACAAAGTAATAAATACCGTGGAAATCAAGCATCAATTGACCATCAGGGAGGAAAATCCAAGGACTCAAGTGGTGCATTTAATGCCGAGCAGATGGAATAGCTCTACAAAATGTTTTCTAGCCTACAATCATCAAGCCAAATCGATAACCCGTCAAGTTCACTAGCGCACAAAGGTAACTTTTTGAGAGCCTTAAAATCTGTCACTCAATGAAAAACACCCTGGATCATTGACTTAGGAGCCTTGGACCACATGACAGACTCCTACCATTTATTCTCATCTTACTCGCCATGTGCAGGTAATCTCAAGGTTAAAATTGCAGATGGATCTCTCTCCACCATAGTAGGAAAAGGGACTATTCAAATCTCTGACTCTATAACCTTGGAATCTGTTCTTCATGTTCCTAATTTGTCTTGCAATTTACTGTCTATAAGTCAGTTATCAAAATCCTCAAATTGTTCTGCTAAATTTTTTCCATCTTACTGTGTTTTTCAGGACCTATCATCGGGAAAGACGATTGGCAGTGCTAAGGAAAGTGAAGGACTCTATTACTTTGACAAGGCAGATGTGGGTAAACAGTGTCAAATTAAAATTTGTGATTTTGCGTCTGTCCTTAGAAATAGCGAAATTATGTTATCGCATTTTAGAATGGGACACCCCCAACTTTCAATACCTAAAACGTGTACTACCTTCTATTTTTTTGAATAAAAAGACATTTGATCTTCAATGTGAAATTTGTGAACTTGCAAAACATTAGTGTACACCATTTCCAAAATCCGTATACAAACCATCGAAACCATTCTCCATGATTCATAGCGATGTATGGGGTCCCCCACGGATTCCAAATCGTACTTACTCTAAATGGTTTGTTATATTCATTGACGATCATACTCGAATTTGTTGGATTTACCTACTAAAAGATAAATCTGAAGTTCAGGGCGTGTTTGTCAACTTCGTCACTATGATTCAAACGCAGTTCCAAACCCAAATCCAGATCTTACACACTGATAATGGCACAGAGTATTTCAACAACATCTTAGGCGACAGAACACATGGTATAGTCCATCAAAGTTCATGCATTGATATTCCCCAACAAAATGGGATTGCTGAACGAAAAAATAGACATATATTAGAAGTCGCCCGTGCCCTAATGTTCACTACAAACATGCCTAAAATATTCTGGGGGAATGCTGTCCTTACATCCATTTACCTCATCAACCGAATGCCTAGTCGAGCCCTAAATTTCGAAACTCCCATCCAAAAATTTTGGAAAATTTTTCCAACTTCTCGTCTTAGCTCCAATCTATCCCTACGAGTATTTGGAAGTACTGCCTTCGCACATGTCCATCCCCATCAAAGAAACAAACTCGATCCCCGGGCAATTAAATGTGTCCTAATTGGCTACTCTCCTACACAAAAGGATACAAATGCTATGATCCCTCCACACAACGAACATTTGTGAGTCTTGATGTCACTTTTTTCGAAAATAAAATGTACTTTGAAAAAACCTCTCTTCAGGGGGAGATCTTAATAGAAGATCGATTCTTTGATTTCAGTCTCTCCTCTCCTGAACCTTCTCTATTTATCCCTCCATCCAATGCTAATACGCCATTAACAAAGGAAAATTTGAATACAGGGAGAGACGTAGAAAAACAAAAGGATAAGGAAATATTAGTTTACTCACGAAAGTCAAAATCAAAGTACATAGAGAATCTCACGACTGAAGCACCAAGAGAATCAGAACCGATGGTAGTTCCACCTCAGAAAGTATCANTATATGGACTCAAACAGTCACCAAGAGCATGGTTCGATAGATTTGCAAAAGTGTTGAAAAATCAAGGATATCACCAAGGACAATTAGATCACACTATGTTCCTGCGGCAGTCTGTAGATGGTACTAAAACTATTCTGATTGTATACGTTGATGATATCATTCTGACAGGAGACAACAGAACAGAAATGGAAAGACTAAAAACAAGTCTTGCCACTGAATTTGAAGTAAAGGACTTGGGATCAATGCGATATTTTCTGGGAATGGAAGTTGCTAGATCAAGACGAGGGATCATTGTATCACAAAATATGTTCTCGATCTTCTAACTGAAACTGGCATGCTAGGATGTAAACCAAACAATACACCCATAGATATTGGAATAAAAAATGGCAACGAAGGAAATCCTATAGAAATAGACAAATATCAAAGATTGGTTGGAAAACTAATTTACCTATCACACACCAGGCCCGACATAGCATTTGCGGTAAGTTTGGTAAGTCAGCACATGCACTCTCCAAAGGAAAGTCACTTAGAAGCTGTCTATAAGATATTCAGATATCTCAAGGGTTCCTCAGGAAGGGGGCTATTCTTCAAAAAGGATGAAAGAAAAGGAGTGGAAGTCTTCACAAATGCAGATTGGGCCGGATCAACAAATGATAGGAGATCTACTACAGGTTACTGTACATTTGTATGGGGAAATCTAGTAACCTGGAGGAGCAAGAAACAAAACGTAGTTGCCAGAAGTAGTGCCGAAACTGAATTTAGAGCAGTTGCGCAAGGAATATGTGAAGGACTATGGTTAAAGAAGCTACCTAGAAGAACTATATGTCACAATAAAGCCACCAATCAAACTTTATTGTGACAACAAAGCAGCTATCAACATCTCTCTTAATCCAGTTCAACATGATCGAACAAAACACGTAGAGGTAGACAGACACTTCATAAAGGAAAAAGTTGAGGAAGGAACCATTTGCATGACTTATGTTCCTACGCAAGAACAAACTGCAGATATCTTCATCAAGGGACTATCAAGATAGAAATTTGATGATTTCATTTTCAAGTTGGATATGATAAATATTTATGATCCAACTTTAGTGGGAGTGATGAAATCACAATAATTTTAGAAACGGGTTTAGGAATTATTTATTTCCATAGTTAGAGTAGTTATTAATGGATTGATTGATTATTGTAATCTTTAGATTTGGTAGGCAATTTTTCTTTCCTTTTATTTTTCCTTTCTTTGTATTATAAAAGGGACGATGTATAGCTCATATTATAAAAAGAAGAATATTATCTTTCTCTTCACTCTCATAGATGGTTCTAGATCTGAAATAAACAAACAAATATCTACTTTGAAGTTTCAACGGCAGAAATAATCAATTCTTGTATCCCCAAAAACAAAAGTTGATTTGGCTTGCACAAAGTTGCTTGTAACTTTCCTAGAGACAACTTATTAGACTGGCTTAGCTCTTGATAGCAGTTCTATTCATTCAAATATTCACACTGATTTTTCTAGGAAATTTTGAGAAAAATTTATAGACATCTAAATTAAAAATAGTTCAAACCAAATATGCATTGGCCTCGTAAATACTTCAAATTGCCTTTTGAAATGTGACCTTGCAGCATTAACAATGTCAATTTTGCTATGCCGATAACGAGGTATTGTATTGGTGAGTCCATTTTAACTATATCAGCTGATATTTTAGCCAGCGGCACAACGCTACATGATTATATAGGATGGTAACACGTTCCGACCCAATTATTTTCCACATTGCCCATGGATGTTTAAACTATGTCAACGAGACTGTTGAAGTATTTCAGATACCTTTTATATTCTTCTTTGAATAGAAATTTCATTGCCCTAATGGAACAAATACTAGAAATTCATTGATTCTGAACTCATTATTAGAAGGGAAAAGATGCAGCAGTTCATTGATTTTAAATGCATCATATATGATTAATTGATTATTACATTACAATTTGGTCGTCGAGCAGCAACCACAGGTGATGATTCTGTTAGACCATATCCATTCTGAACTTTTATTTCAATAGCCTGCAGTATCAGATCAACAGTAAGATGAAGAATCATACCCTTTTCCTGCCATAGCTAACAAAGAATGAAGAAGCTCCTACCTCAAAGAACTTGTCCACATGGGATGGCAAGCTACCACCTCCACTTATGCCAGCCTGCAAAATTATCGAAGGAATTTTTTTAGTCATTTGTGTCTAATAACGGTAAGAACTTTCAAAAATGAATTGGAAAATGGCACATGCATAGAAGTATGATACAGAAATGCCAAACCTTTGAAATACCAATAGCAGAATGAATTTTACTGTAGACAATTTTCTTTGCCAACATATGCAATGGGTA
Source organism: Olea europaea var. sylvestris (assembly GCF_002742605.1). Taxonomy (NCBI): domain Eukaryota; kingdom Viridiplantae; phylum Streptophyta; class Magnoliopsida; order Lamiales; family Oleaceae; genus Olea; species Olea europaea. The sequence continues at coordinate 10,723,272 of NC_036240.1, read as the reverse complement.
CAATATTGCGGCAGCAATCCTTGCCCACAACCAGTCAAAAACAGAAACAAGGAAGAAAGGCTGTTCTGGATTTTTTGTAAGACATTTCCCCTAGAAAAAAGAACAAGCTTATTAATTAAGTGTAAAACATAAGAATGAGAATGAGTTTTAGAAAAACAGTTAATTAAAATTAATTATGAGATCTTGATCATCTCAAAGAGTGCAAGGTCTCAAAATGGTATTGCATGGAGATATCTTGGGAGATGACTTCAGGTCAAATCCAACTTACGTTTTTAATCGTAATGATCTATTTTTACATTTTGAATGCCCAAGTGACATGTTCCTAAGTTGGTTCCTTCTCTTCTTTTCTTCTTTTCCCCTTTTCACAGTTCTACTTTAGGTCACGACTAAACGGTCCAAACCCCTTGGGTCCACTGTAGCCGCTCCCTTTGTCTCTCTCCTTGTCTTCCTCATTCTCACATTAACTCCATGATAGTACCATTGAACTTACAATCTCTATTGGCTTCCAACAATTCACTGGTGTCCACCAGTATATATTATTTTGATTGCCTGCTGTGCAATTCAGGTTTTTACCAGCATGCATTAGTATCTTGTATAGCAACTTAGATGGTGCTACCCTGAGTGATTTCCTTGAATGACTAATTACCCTCAGCTATTTTCAGATTAACAACCCAGCATTTGCAAAGAACATTTGCAAAAACTCAGCAAATCACCTTTGAGTAGTTCACATATACTGGAGACCACTTCGCTCATTTGGAGGAAAATAAATGTCGTTTTATACTTTTTATTTTTATTTTTTTGAACTAAAGTACTATTTTAATATAAAACACATAGGTTGGTGCTTTGTTTTTACACACTTCAACCTCATGTAAACTCCTCAAAAAACTTATCCCATATGTATTATGGAATTAGGTGCACGCATCTTGTTTTTCTCATTCCACTGTATCAAGGATGACCCATGTCTTAATGTCCGAATTACCTCACCCTGAGTTTATTGGTCAATCTCTCTTAACTTTACCCATTACACTAGTCACATTACTTTTTAAACCAGTGAATCTAGTGGTTTTAATAGATGATTTTAAAGGAATGAAGGGATCATGGATTTGTAAATCTCATGCTAACAGAGAGATCGTACACTAGCTTTCACTGTTATTCTGAGTCAATATGATGAAGTCTGCTCTAGTATTAAGCCATTAAAGTTAAACAGGTGGTCTCATGAAGTAGTAAACCTACCATATAAAAAAGGAGAATTTTTTTTAAAAGTTGCAAGTGAATGTGTGAATACTATAAAATGTGGTGCAGCACCAAAGTTAGGAAGACCAAAGCGTAAAATAGATGTCCACAAGAATCTCTTAGCAATGTCACCTGGTTAGAAGGCGTTAGGCACCATTAATTTTAGAATAGTTCGTTAATCCCCTCTTTTTCAGAAAAGAAAAATTTAATCATATTTCAAAAGCTCAGATAATAGCCTTAAATGAGGGTTTATCAGAAGGGTTTTCATATACTACAAGTAAGTAATTCCTCCTATTTGAAACAACATGGGTTCTTTTAGATTTATGAAAAAGAGGAGGGCAATCAAGCTATGTTAGAAACAGAAAAGGGTAATCTTGCTGAAATTCGGTATCTGTATCTCATAGGTGCCAAGACTTGTACCAATCAAAATTTCAAAAACCAGCTCCGATATCATCTTAGATCATATCCTTGTCTAATGTTTAAGCCAAAAGAAGATAGAATGTAAACTTTATGATAAAAACAGTGGGATTTCAAGATATTTGGCTGCGATTTAATTAGAGAAAGAGACTGTCAAAATACACGAATCTTCAATAAACACACATAAAGCAAAGAAAAATTAATATTCTATCAAAACAGCATATTATCTCATCAAGGGACAAGAGTTCGTATGCCCACAAAAAACTTAAAAAGACCATTCACTAAAAGTTATGCCATCAAAAAATACAGAATTATGCCATCAGAGATAATTATCTTCAGCAAAAAAGACAGTGGTCAATACAATGGGATACATCTTATAATACAAAAGAGAAACAACATGCATACAATTATCAGTATAGTGATCTTTAATTATAATGTTCTGAGCAGATAAACAGTTAAAACAAATTCTGGAAAAATAAAGAATATGATTAGGATTCAACCTCATAAATTCGTTTAGACTCCATATATGCTAAACTGATCCTCAAGAATAGAAGAGAAACAAGTTTACGTACAGCAGAACTCATACTAAGTTGCTTCTGAATCCCTCTGCAAACTAAAACAGTGTTAATGATATATAAACAGTAATGGAATTAATCAAGTTGAAAAGGTATAACTATGAAACATGGGATCTAAAAATGGCTTCACTGTGCAAAATAACATAAAACACATTTAGCACCGAAAGAAAGTAGTGTAAACCATAGACGTGAATATCTCTACAAAGCATATTATAGACCTTCATAATTGGAATGACACAAATAAAAATAAAAAGTAACAAAAACTCAAACCAAAAGAAATAAATATCAGGTGAATGCATAAAGAACAATGTCACTCTTACATCTTTTTGGAGGTAAACTTCCTGTTCTATCGTTCCTCTTCTTATTATAATAACCCTCTTTCACAACTTGCAACAATGTGCTGAAAAATTATTGCTTGTCCCAAGATATGCATGGGACATTCATATAATTAATGACTTGCAGTGCATGATGAAAGTAAATACTTACAGGCAGTCAGATTTACCTGTAAAGCGTCTCATACACTAATGGAACAGAAATCAGATAATGAGGTTGATAACATTGCAAATCTTCCTACAATTGAAGAAATAAACTGATCAACTCTTCACCTTCACAATCAAACAACAATTAATTCATTTTTGCACGAACTTTTTTCTTTTGGTGAGGTCATGACCACAAAATTAAAAGGATAGAAGTAAAGCAACTCCTAATAGGAAGGGAAATAACATACCTTCAGATTTTTTATTGTTGTGTATACTTGCTCAATTCCATGGGTAAATATGAAATACTCACAAGCTCGTTCATATGCATGCCAAGGTGGAAGCAAGCTTAGAAATCTGTCCCCAGGCATGGCAGGTACAATGTCCCACATATTTTTAATCTAGATAGAAGCATATACATGGTCAGACAAGGTCCTTAAGAAGGATACATCATACAAACGACTAAATAACATAAGCATTAGATTTTTCCCCGCAGGGGGGTACGTCTGAGTCCATATGGTCATTATCAAGAAATCACACGTATAGCAAAAGTTCTTCTCAGCAAAGAAATACATGCTCCTCTCTTTCATGCAAGAGGAAAATAAAAAAATACCTTTCAACAGATGGAGAACACTACATTAAAAGATCCAAATGAAGTGGAAATTTCAACAGGCATAGCTAACTTCATTCTCTTATAGTCCTACCAGATCCCCCAACTCCATTTCACAAAATAATAATAATAATAATAATAATAATAATAATAATAATAATAATAAATAAATAAATAAAAAAGGAAGAAGAAGAAGAAATCTTTGGCATAGTCTATTAGAGATAATAGAATAGAATAAACATTCAACCTGGTGAAGTAGATTCTCGTGTGTGAGCATAACACCTTTGGGATTCCCAGTGGTACCACTTGTATATACAAGCGTAGCAACATCATCAGAGCAGATAGTTTCACAAATATATTGCTTCCCTGAAATTAATGTCACTAGTCAGCAATGTCTTCCCCTTGCATCCTTCCAGATACATAACAACAGATGATACAACAGATGATAAATAAAATGTTCATCGTTACTAAGTTAACCATAAATAAATTGCTTCCCTGAAATTAATGTCACTAGTCTGCAATGTCATCCCTTGCATCCTTCCAGATGCATAGCAAAAGATGATAAATAAATTGTTCGTCATTACTAAGTTAACTTTTATATCAATATTATCATTTAGTAAACACTAATGGAAATCTTATTTGTGCCCAGTATGTGCAAATACCATGTGATCAACCTCATTACAACATCAAATGGAACTAAACTAGAAATTGTTCAAAAAAAAAAAGCTTGCAACTATAATACCAGTATTACAAGTTTCAAAGCTTTAATTTGACAACAAATAATTGAAGAAAAAGAAAAGAAAGGGCATTCATGAAGAGAAGAATTGAGGGCAAAGAAGAAAATCAATTTATTATATATTTAAAGGTGTGTATTACAATGAATAAGCTCTCTGATTATAGAACAAATAATATAAAATCAATAAAACTTCTAATAAACTAGAATTTTATCAACATATTAAACTTAACCTAATCTTATTTAAACACTAAATTAAAATTATATTTAAACTTTATCTCTATTAGAATCATTTCTCCTCAACTGAGATAACTTGACTTGGAGAGGTAGACTAGAGCTTCATACTTCAAGGAGGCCGATCTTTTGTATTGTATTGATCAAGTGTCAGATGTAACATACTGAATTTTTAGTTCTAGTTGAATTTAAATTTAGGACTTAAGTTCACTGTTATTAAAGTTTAATGACCTTATTAGTTATTGGACAATAGTTTCAGGACCTAAGTGTAGAATTATTTCGGAAGTTAGATAATGAAAAGATAAGGACAACCTACACTAATAGAAAATTCTTTACTACTACCGATACCACATTTTAAACTTCAGACTGCTCATTATACACATCTTAAAAAACGTTGATATATGTAACATAAATTTCTTGCCTCTAGAACCCACCATATCACTTTATTGAGCACCCTATTGGCTTTTCTAAAAGGATACATACATAAATCATGTTTCTTTTGTCCAAACTTTCTCATCAATATTCCGAAAGGTAAATAGCTTCAATAATACTCTTACATAATGCTGATCTATTTCCCTAAAACCATAATACATTTGAAATAAACCTCAATCTCTTAATCATCCTCTACCACAATTTTCGAAGAGTAATACCTGATTCACTCAACCTTGAATATTTCCTTTACTTTTGTAATAAGGCACCATAATACTCTTATTTCATTCGTCTCGCATTGTTTTAAAATTTAACATCTACTGGAATAATTTGTCAACAATAACAAACCAACCTTACTAAAACACTAGAACACTTAGCTTTGAACTCCATAGGATGAATTATTTTTATTATTTTCATCATCTTCTCTCCCTCACCTCCAAGAGCCGAACTCTTCAAAAAGTTGATCATGACATAATAAATGTTAAACAAAGTAGATATGAGCCCTAAAATAAACAAAAAGAAAAGAAAAACAACCCAGGAATTTCTTTATGTAAGTTAATGAAATATTTCATAATCTAGTATTAACAACTGTCAATTTGCTTAATGTCTTTTTCGTAAGTATTGATTTCAATTTATAGAGTATTACATGTTATATAAGGAAAATAATTACAATTGGAATCAATCCCAGGTTCTTCCCAAATTCTATGCGATTTGACTTACCTATATAAGGAAAGAATTGGTTAATAGATATCTGATAACAACGTATTATAATTAATATTTAATCTACCCAGTCCTACACCTTCTGGCACTAAAACTTGGTGGGATTCAACTAACACCTTGCATGTCAAAGAAAGCATGTAAGATTTCATGGAAAGGCATAGCTTGACTAAATAAAAAATTGAGTTACCACTCTTAAAATGATTGATTGTTATTCTGTTAAAATCAAGTGCGATTAAATATAGATCTATCACTTATCAACCGTACTGAACAATTACTGCAGAGCAACTTACTGGCATCTTCAGAATGAAGCAAAGCCATATGACTCTCTTGACCCATACTTGTTATCTCATTATAGCCATAAATAGGAATTTCTGCTGTTGCTACATCTTTTATGCTTGATTTTTCTCCCCACAGTAAAATGACAAATCTTATAGTAGCTCGGGCATGAAAGGTTTCTGAAATCTTGTTGTACAAAACAGGATCATCCACAACCAGTGCCACACTACAATTATAGCAGTAATACATCAAGAAACAATGGATGCTAGAGCAAAAACAATGGACATCATTTTTCTCATAGATTCACCACCTTCCAATATAAGCAACCCAAAAGGGTGAAAATATTCTTCTACGGTAACAATGATGAATCATTGCCTAAGACATTGCATGAATCAAATAAGATGTTTCCCCCACAGAGAGGTGGGAAGCATTGAAGTCTCGCATCATATAATAAAATCATTTTGCATTTATATCCTGTATTGTCCAGAAGCATATACCAAACCATTTCAAAAAGTGACACCATATTGCTGCATATCTAGTCATAGTATATACATTTTAAAGAAGATTAGTTAAGCATACCACTCCATTACTATTGCAATTGTTCTTATTACTAATGCAAAATAGAAGTGGTTAAATTAAGTTGACATAGTGCCACAAAAAACAATTTGTTGAATTTGCCAGATATCGATTTCAAAAAGCTTATTCTCAATTGCGAAGTTTAAAAAGGTCAGATTTTATGAGATATATATTAGAATTTTGACCACACTAATTCAACTTTTTCCGTATATAAATTGCATAGATTTGGTAGTTGCCATAGAATTAGGATTTTATTTTATTGTACAGCAAAACTTTCCTAAATTCCTTTACTGTAACACACTATAAATTATATCAGTACATGTCGGGAAAGATCATTCAGCACAACTGACATGGTATTAGAGCCCCGAAATTTTCCTTGAGCATTTTTTTTCGTGGTTTCCTGCGCCATTGGCAGTCGCTTCTTGTGGTTTCGGTGCAGTGGGTGTGGAGTCAAATTTGTCGATTTCTGCGGTCGATTCTTGGTCGGTGTCAACCATCTCTAATGCAATCTAAAGGGTCTCTTCGTGTTTGCAGCATAGTTGTTCAGTCTCGATCTCGATCGAAGCTAAGTTACGTTTGCAATCTCAGTTTCCTCTGGGTTCTTCGATTTTCGGCAAGAAATCGAGGTTAGTTTGCAAATCATGGGTTCTTCATCTGCAGATCGTGAGTTCTTCGTTAAGGTAGGAGTTTATCTGTGATTGGGTTCGGGAGTCAAATGTTTCTTTGGCCACTAAAATTTATATCATGTTGCGATTTACTCACAATATTTCATTCATTGTCCTAGTGACCATTGAACTTTGCTCCATCCATCTCCACGGAGTCAAATTTGTCGATTTCTGCGGTCGATTCTTGGTCGGTGTCAACCATCTCTAATGCAATCTAAAGGGTCTCTTCGTGTTTACAGCATAGTTGTTCAGTCTCGATCTCGATCGAAGCTAAGTTAGGTTTGCAATCTCAGTTTCCTCTGGGTTCTTCGATTTTCGGCAAGAAATCGAGGTTAGTTTGCAAATCATGGGTTCTTCATCTGCAGATCGTGAGTTCTTCGTTAAGGTAGGAGTTTATCTGTGATTGGGTTCGGGAGTCAAATGTTTCTTTGGCCACTAAAATTTATATCATGTTACGATTTACTCACAAAATTTCATTCATTGTACCATTGAACTTTGCTCCATCCATCTCCATCACTCACCCAATGCCAAACATAAATAAATGTGTTGACGTAAACCACGGGAAATCCAGCTGGCCGGTTAAATCCTTTCATGTGTTGAGTTAAGTGCCAATGCATCTTCCACGTCAGCGAAGTCGCTCCAATGCGTTTAACCTTGCATGACTTTACCTTCATCATATACAAGACTTAACAGGTCTCCAATTCATCCCAATCGTGCAAATCAGATTTATCTTCCCAAATCACAAAGAACCCTATGCATCTTCCTCAAATCATTTGATCCCCACCGTCACCTTAAGAACCCTATACATCTTCTCCAAATCATTTGATCCCCAATGGACACTCTTGGATTTTTCTTATACTTAGAGTTAGTACACCACATCTATTCCTTTACAAGAATACTGCTGAGATTGTTCTCTTGTTAGTATATGTGGATGATGATATTATCTTCGAATCTGATTACACTCTTATTCAGAAGTTTCAGCAACATCTCCACTCGGTTTTTCATATGAAAGACTTCAGTTATCTCACTTACTTTCTTGGCTTGGAGGTTCATTTAGCACCACATGGTATCTTCCTAAATCAACATAAATACATTTAAGATTTAATTAGGTTGGCTAATTTATCTGAAGCCTTCTTGGTTGATATTTCGTTGGAGCTTAATGTTAAGTATCGAAAAGACGGGGGTGATATTCTACCAGAGCCTACTTTATATCGGAAGTTGGTGGGCAGCTTCATTTACTTCGCTACCACATGTCCGGATATTTCCTTTGCCGTTCATAGTGTCAGTAAATTTATGGACACACCTTGTCATCTCCATCCAGTAGTTGTCCGCCGCATTATTCGATACCTCATCAGCATTCCTCATCGTGGTCTATTTTTCCCTAGGGGATGTCCATTAAGCTCACCACTTATTGTGATGCTGACTAGGCTAGCTGTCCTGATTCTTGTTGATCTACTACTAGGTATTGTATTGTGAATTCAGAGAAATTCTTTATTCTCTTTTTATTGAATAATTAAATTCTAACTACATCCTTTTATAGTATACAAATAAAGGTTAAACAAGGAAAGATAATATTCCTAAATCAATCCAAAAATCGCCTAAAATTTTCCTAATTACAAGAATTATAATTTTCCTAAATTGACACCGCTAATAAGGAAAGTTGGAATATTCCGCATAATCGGGATTTCAACACTCCCCCTCAAGTAGGATTGTAGATATTGATCATATCCAATTTGTAAATGAAATCATCGAATTTTGGTTATGGTAATCCTTTGGTGAAGATGCCTACGATTTGTTCCTGTCATGCAAATAGTCCCCTCTTCCACTTTTTCTTTGATGAAGTGTCTGTCCACCTTTACGTGTTTCATCCGATCATGTTGCACCGGGTTGAGAGAGATGATGATAATAGCTTTATTATCACAATACAGTTTAATTGGAAACTTCATTGCAACATGTAGTTCTTCTAGGAGTTTCTTCAACCATAATCCTTCACGTATTCCTTATGCTACTGTTCTAAACTCTGCTTCAGCACTACTTCTGACAACTACATTTTACTTCTTGCTTCTCCATGTACAAAAGTACAATATCCAGTGGTTGATCTTCTATCTTCTGTGGAACCTACCCAAACTGCATCTGTGAAAACTTTCACATCTTTCCTTTCATCCTTTTTGAAGAATAATCCTCTTCCCGGTGAACATTTGAGATATCTGAGTATTTTATAGACAACTTCTAGGTAGACTTCTTTCGGACAGTGCATATGTTGGCTTACCATGCTAACTGCAAAAACAATGTCAGGTCTAGTGTGTGACAAGTAGATTAATTTACCTACTAGTTGTTGATATCTGTCTGTGTCTACTGCCTTGTCGGTATTCTCAATTTTAGTCCCCACATCAATCGATGTATCACTGGATTTACATCCAAGCATTCCTATTTCAGTTGAGAGGTCAATAACATATTTTCTCTATGATACGCTGATCGTCCCTTTTGACCTAGCTACTTCCATTCCTAAGAATTATCGCATTTGTCCCAGATCTTTTACTTCGAATTCAATGGCTAGATTCTCCTTAAGCTTCTCTATTTCAACTGTTTTGTCTCCTGTCAAGATTATGTCATCAACATATTCAGTTAAGATTATCTTAATTCCATCGCCGAACTGTTGGATGAACAGTGTGATCTAACTGTTCGTGTTGGTATCCTAGCCTTTTTAGCACTTTTGCAAATCTGTTAAACCATGCTCTAGGTGACTGCTTTAATCCATACAAAGACTTCTTGAGCTTGCATACTCGATTCCTTTTGTTTACTTTGCAAAAACCTAGTTTTATAGTCATGTATACTCTTTCTTTCAATTCTCCATTTAGAAAAGCATTCTTATTGTCCAGTTGTTGGAGGGGCCAATTCAAGTTTGCTGCTAATGATAGGAGTACCCGCATTGTATTTAATTTTGCCATAGGCGCAAATGTTTCTGTGTAGTCAATGCCATAGGTCTGGGAGTATCCCTTCGCAACCAGGTGTGCTTTATACCGTTCTACTATCCCGTCTGATTTATATTTTAAATTGAAGACCCATTTGCATCCAACTGATTTTTTTCCTTTTGGTAGATCCATTACTTCCCAAGTTTCATTGTTTCTAATGCTTGCATTTCCTCCATAACTGCTTCTTTCCATTTTGAAATTTCCAAAGCTTCATGTATATCCCATGGAATTTTGGTACTGTCAAGATGAAAGGTAAAACTACGAAATCCTGTAGATAGAGCATTATATGACATGAACTTTGAGATAGGGTGAAGAGTACATGATCAAGTTTGTTTCGAGTGTGATGGGTTGATTAATATCTATTGATTTTGGCACATCTCTGGTGTCAAGAGGCTCTGGAACTATCATTGGTTTCGACTCTTTTTGTGTTTTAGGTGTAAGGTACTCTTGATGTCTTGTTTTCGGTTTCCTTGAATAAATAAGTATTTCCTTGCCTCTTTGTTTTTCTGCATCTCCTCCCTGGATTCAAGTTTCCTCCTGTAAATAGCACAGATGAACTCATAAATGGCATGGACTCTAAAGGGTGGAGGTCTAAGTTTAGGTACCGATCTTTCCTCAAATTCTACCTCAGAAGAGAGGTTTTGCTGAAGTATAGAATATTTTCAAAGAACTTGACATCAAAACTGACAATAACTCTTTGTGTAGAGGGATCATAACATTTGTACCCCTTTTGAGTAGATAAGTATTCGAGAAGGACACATTTAATAGCCCGAGGTTCCAGTTTATTTCTATGATCGGTATGAATATGGACAAATGCGGTACACTTAAATATCTTGAGAGGTAGGTTTGAGTTGAGTCAAGAGGTCAGAAAGAACGTTTGAAATCTTTGGAGAGGTGATTCGAAGTTTAAAGTACGGCTAGGCGTTTGATTGATTAGATAGGTGGATGTTAAGATAGCATCGCCCCAAATACGTTTTGGCTTATTGGAAGTAACATTAAAGCTCTAGCAACTTTTAAGAGATGTCTATTTTTTCGTTCGGCAACCCCATTTTCTTGAGGGGTTTCAACACACGAGCTTTGGTATCCCATGAGTTTGGAGAAAATCCCCCAAATTTTTGTTGAAATATTCAGTGCCATTATCTGTGCGAAGGATTTGTATGTGCATTTGGAATTGAGTTTGTATCATTTAATGGAAATTGATAAATACATCAAATTTTTCTTTCAATAAATACACCCAAAAAATTCGAGTGTTTTGTATGATTTCGATTAGGAATGCATGAGGGACCGCAAACGTCACTATGAATCATAGTAAATGATTTTGAAGGTTTATATGTGGATTTTGGGAATGGGGCACATTTATGTTTAGCAAGTTCACAAAATTCACATTAAAAGTTGACTAATTTTTTATTCTGAAAAATAGTAGGGAATGCATGTTTCAAATATTGAAAGTTAGAATGTCACAATCTAAAATGCTATAGCAAGATTTCACTATCACTAAGAATAGATGCAGAATCACAAACTGCAGTTCGATATTGCTTACTCATATCAACCTCGTCCAAGTAGTAGAGCCCCTCACATTCCTTAGCACTGCCAATCGTCTTCCCTGATGATAGGTCCCGAAAAACAATGTGAAGGATGAGGTTTTCGCGAGTTAGCTTATAGATAGCAAATTACAGGGTAAATTAGGGACATGAGGGACAGATTTTAAAGTTATAGAGTCAGATATTCAAATACTCCATTTTCTTGCGATAGGTGAGAGTAACCCGTCAGCAATCTAAACTTTGAAGTCACCTCTACAAGTTGTATATGACGAAAATAGGTTGAAGGAGCCCGTCATGTGATCAAAGGCTCCTGAGTCAATTATCCAAGGATTTTTAAGTTCGGAGGTAGCACTTAAGACTTGTAGGAAATTACCTCTATGAGCTAGTGAGCTCGAAGAGCCAATTTGGGAAGACTGATCGGATTGTTGAAGACTCGAGAAAATTTTGTAGAGTTGCTCTATCTGTGTAGGATTGAAAGTACCGCCCGAGTTGGTAGTTTGATGGTCCATTGTCCATTGAAGTTTGATAACCTCAATTTCTATTATTCTGCCTTGGTTTCCAATCTGTTGGTTTTCTATGTAAATCCCAACAAGTATCTTTCTTGTGTCCCGATTTACGACAATGTTCGCACCACGGTCGTCCCTTTTGTTGTTTTGTGCTTGGTCCATTAGTTACACTTCTTGAATATGGGCCCCCACCACCAAATCCAGTATTAAAATTGCTAGGCCTATTATTGGAAATATTAGGCCCATTATTGAAAAAACAGCCGGTCCAGTCCCTGAATTAATTTCACCAACACCGGGCATATTTCCATATTTATTATCACCCGATCTTGGCTCAATTTTGAAAGACCCAGATTTCTTCGTTCGCAGCCCAGACATTTCCTCTTCTCCAGCATCGTCTCTTCCAACATTCAGCATCACTCGCCTTCGATTTTCCTCCTAGTGGATCTCTGAAAAACTTCCCTCGTCGACGGTAGTGGTTGCCGCCCTAGGATCCTTCATCTGATATCATCTAATTCCTGGTGAAGGCCGGCCAAAAATTCAAACACCCTTTCATTCTCCAATTTCTTCCTGTAGCATGCGTAATCAATCGAACAATCCCACTCTTCCTTTGTACTCAGGTCAAGTTCTTACCATAAAGCCACCATGTCCATATAATATTCCGTCACATCTCTGTCTCCTTGTTTGGTTTCCCACAATTTGGTTTTGATTTTGAAGACATGGGAAGAATTTTCGAAATCTAAATGTCTCTCTAACTGCGTCCCACACATCTTTTGAGGTTGGTAGGAAAATGTACGTCTTCCCAATGGAGGGCTTCATGGAGTTCACAAGCCACGCGGTGACTTGAGAGTTTTCTAACTTCCATCGCTGTAAACGTACAACATTAGTCGTGGGGGGCTGCTTCGTATCACCAGTTAGGTATCCTAATTTACCTTTTCCATTGATTACAAGTTTAATTTACTGAACCCATTGTCTGAAATTCTTCTTTTTTTTTTTTTAATTTTTCTATGGTGAGTTAGAAGGATGAATTGTCAATTCCCCCCAAACCCGTTGTGTGAATGGCTTCGATTTCACCATCGTGAGATTCGAAAGTCATTGACTCCTTACTGATGTCGACGATGTCAGTCATCGGCTTTTACACGGCTTGCTCTGATACATGTGAATTTAGAGAAATTCTTTATTCTCTTTTTATTGAATAATTACATTCTAACTACATCCTTTTATAGTATACGTATAAAGTTTAAACAAGGAAAGACAATATCCCTAAATCAATCCAAAAATCTCCTAAAATTTTCCTAATTACAAGAATTATAATTTTCCTAAATTGAAACTGCTAATAAGGAAAGTTGGAATATTCTGCATAATCGGGATTTCAACATGTATCTTTCTAGGTAATGCTCTCATTTATTGGAAATGTAAGAAATGGGATTGTGTTTCTAAGTCTTCTACTAGGGCTGAGTACTAAGCTATGTCTGCCGTATGTTCTGAGATTGTACGATTGTGCGATCTTCTAGCTGAACTTGGTGTTTCCCACTCACAGCCTACACCTTTCCATGGTGACAACACTAGTGCTATTTAGATTACGGCTAATCCGGTGTTCTATGAACACACCAAACATATTGAAGTGGATTGTCAATATATCTGAGACGCATATAATTCCAAAGTCATCGCTTTCCCTCGCATTTCCACTACTCAATAGGTCGTGGATACTACATATCTTCACTAAATTCTTGACTTGCCTTCATCATAATTTTCTCTTCAGCAAATTAATGCTTGCAGACACATCAGCATCAATTTGAGGGGGTATTAGAATAGGGAAATGCTTGGGAAACAGGGGGTTGACCGCCTCTTGACAGAAAAACCCCACAATAGGTGGGGGGGGGGGGGGCCCCTATTTTC
>NC_036240.1:10706606-10709379 GCF_002742605.1 Olea europaea var. sylvestris | reverse complement strand
TTTTTTTTTGTCCGGGAACCCCCCTATTTGTGGGGTTTCTGTTGGGGGGCTGACTGCCCTCCTATTCCCAAGCATTTCCCATTAGAATATTGACAGCACACTAATTCAAGTTTTTCCATATATAAATTGCATAGATTTGGTAATTACCATAGAATTAGGATTTTATTTTATTGTACAGCAAATAAATTCCCTCATTGTAACACACTATAAATTATATCAATACATATCGGGCAAGATCATTCAGCAAAATTGACAATATAAACATAGCTAAACCTCAGATGGAATAGATGAATGCAAGAACCAAATATTTCTAAGATGGAATGCTTTTCACACTAGTTTTCTTTTCCCGTGTCACAACAAAAAATTATTATTGCTTCTGTTCATCATCTGTATCAATAGAACATCTCAGTTCATCAAGTCAAGAATGGAAGAAAAGAAAGAAGGGAGAGAGAGAGGAAGGTAGCAATTTGATGGTGGAAGAAGCAATTATGGTTGGTCGGTAAGTGGGAGCATTGGAAGGAATATTTGGTAAGATGAGGAGAACCAGAAGTAATCACGATTAACAAGCAAGAGTATGAAAGTAAGTCGTTTCTGCCAGTGTTGATTTTGAAAGATAGAAGTGGGAATTTATCATTTGTTCCATCAACAAATAAGAACTGGCAGAGTATTAATTTCCAAACCAGTGCCCTTGCACTTTCACATAACCTCAAGAAGGTAAGTATCATTTTCCTATAGTTATTTCTGTTGCATGTATATGTGTAGTTTTGATACTGCACCAACAGCGCAACAATAATTTTCTCTATTTATTTCCTTTTTAGTATGTTTCTTTCTTGTTTACTGATTGTGTATCATAGTAGATTATATTGGTGATATCACATTGTTTAAGCCCTATTATCCTTTCATCAAGCGTTTAGTTGTCAAGAGCCAGGATTCTCATCTATAAAGTCCTTCACTTCTAGATAGTTGATGGGGATTCTAAACTAAAAGAAAATAATTTCTTTACTTAAAAGAAGTTGACACAAGAACTTGGACACCTAATGTTGACCAACCTTGACAAAACCATGGGCTCATTCATCTTTCTTGCTCAATATGTCAATTGATCAGATGCTCAAAGATATAGTCATTAGTTTCTGCATAATTTCTTTAGGTACATTAAACCTAAACATACTGTCGTATCAATGTCTGATAACATGCTAAAAAAATGAACTTCGTACTATAACTTAAAACCAAAATGCGTAATATATATCATTCAATATAGAAATTCAAACTTCAACTTCAGTTACATATATTATGGTATCTTTTGCAACTTCATTAGAAGGTCAAAACCAACCAGCATTCAATAATTAAAACCTTTATGACAAGGAGTTTGGGAGACTTTGTTTTTCTTTTCAAAAATTATTCTAATCCTAGCATGGCTATTAAGCATTCGAAACAAAGGTAGAGAAACAAAAGTATAATGGATGATTCACTTTATTGGCATCTAGTCCTCTGTAAAGCAATTGTTCCCGGTGTCCATTTTCCACAAATATCAATTAAGGACAATAGAAACTCATTATTTTTACTTGGCAAGCACTTCTGTCTCTTCAGTTCATAAATTTGAAAATAAATGGGCTATTTACGCAACCCATATGAGAAATAAGAGTAAATTCTGAAGTATAGCATCAACAAACATATTACCTAAGAATAAGACTCAAATTAGTTCTGATCTCAGAGCAGCAGTTCTCAAAAAATGTAAATCTTGAAATGCATTAATGCATATTTTTACAGCACTTGTGTTGAAAACGAATTTAGATCCATAGATGATCCAATTGAAAAGGAAAAATACTATTGAAACTTCCATTAACAAAACAGAAATCATAATATGATCACATGCACCCTATGACAGATAATCCTAAAAAGAGTGTGCATATATTTTCAAATCAAGTTAAATCCATTTGAAATAGAAGAAGAGCACAGATCTGAAAGGGAAAATTTTCCTCTAACCTTTCAGAGTGACTGTATATCTGCAAAAGCTCTTCAACGGATGACCTTGAACCTCTCACAACATTGATTGCTCCAGTAGCCATAATTCCTGATGACAGATTCACACATTACAGAAGTTGTTCTGAATTAAAAAATGTATGATTTACACAAATTCAACATTCAAATTCCAGTTTCTAAAGGAAACAGAAAATAAAATCCAAGCTTCAAAAGTATTTCCAAAGGAGCATCTCAAATATCAAAAGAATTTTCCCACATTTGATTAAAGTTACTAATAGCAGTGTAATAACTACGGAGAGCGAACCCACAATCAATCTTTGCCATTTGAGCTCAGAACCACTGACTATTCCTTAGTCTTGAGCAATCTTATTTGCTAACTAGCAAGTCGACAAGAATCCTATATCAACACATTTTTCGAGATGGAAAGATGAACAATGAAAATAATGTGGCCGAACCTGAGTGAGTGAAATGTGTGGATGCAGACCAAAAAAAGATAAAAATAGATAAAAGCAGGATATGATTTGCAATCAACTGGATGCACTTTATTTTATGCAATTTGTAGAATTAATTGAGTCTATTTAGAGTAATTGAGGTGAGAACATAAAAATGGAAAACTTAAAACATGACCTCGTATTGTGGTGGAACTAAACATAGTCTCGAAGTTTTTCTGATCTATAGTCAGGCAAAGAAATGCTCTTTCAATGGAATGGAAGTCCAATGTGGAATATTAGAAGAATCATTATATTTTTCATTTTGTCCTGGAGCAATTAGCTGCTCCTTATCTATAATCTTA
>NC_036240.1:10697640-10699863 GCF_002742605.1 Olea europaea var. sylvestris | reverse complement strand
TTGGGGATCCTAAATGATAATATTTTGTTATTCTTTGAACAGATCAGTACCTAATTTGTTATTTATTGCTTTTATTAGGAAAAGTTTATGTTTCAAAGAAGAATTGGAAGAAAGAACGAAAAATAGCTAAAATGGAGTAAATCCAATGGGGACCAAATTGTAAATATCCAATGGTTGATCTGGATCACAAAAGATATTTCGAAGATTGATAGGAATCAATTGAATACAAATTGAAGTAAAAAAGGAAAGGGATATGATCAGAATATTACCATAAATCCACTTTCAATCACATAAGATATCTTCCAGATTTTTACTCAATTTGAGACCCATTTTTCGGATAGAAAACTTTTGAATTGGAAAAATTGTATATCTAGAAGAATTGTAGCTCTTTGAATTAGGTTTCCAACGCGCTTTGAATCATCTCAATCAGACACCAGAAGAGAAAGTTATAACCAAAATGCTGAAAGCTTTGCAGAGACAAAATCATGTGTGCGCGAATACAACTTTCCTTATTTAATTAAGGTCCCGTTTGTTTCCCATTAATGTAAGAATGGGAATGAAAAATATAGTTGTTACGGGCCCCACACAAGAGATAGAAATTCAAATATGGTGGCTTGATGTGATGGATAACGGTCATATTTTTCATTTTAATGGCCAAATAATAGGAAACAAACAGGGGCTAAAACTCTTTTGGAAGGCAATTTGGACGTGAATTTTAACCTAATTTCATCATATAAATACAAGATATGGGCAACAATGAAAGAGTCTCTTTCTTGCCTCTTCATACACAATAGTTTTATCAAATTCATTAAGAACAAATGGTCAATTACTATATTTTGCAAGAGGAGATCAAGTCATAGTAAGGAATTGAAGTTCAATTACATCAAGATTTTGAAGAATTCAACTTTGGACTTGAAGATCAATATCTTTTATATTCTTTCATGATTTGGATGATATTTTTCTATTATTCTTCCTGTAATTTATATATTAATATGCTAAGCTAATTGTTCATTGTATTAGATGAATGATGAACTCTATTGTTTATTTTAATTCAAGACAATAAATTTAGTATTTCATGAATTTTTCTTGATTGGTTTTGCATTCTCGTTGAACTATTTATTTGCTTGATAACCAATTAGATAGATAGTTACTTGTTGTAGTGTAGGAATACTCACAATAAGTCTAGAATGCGGTAAAATTAACGCATGGATAATAGGTTTTAGGAATAATATCTATGGTATGTGCAATCATGTGTGATGGATCCTGTGAATCAATGCATGTTTTTCATATGAATTCGGACTATGAATAGGATTGAGTCGTGTTAAACATAGGTTTAATTTATCTTGGGAAAGAATATTGAATAAAAATGGATTATCGATTGTCTTGAATACATGAATTTACTAAATTACGAATTAAGAGTTGAATTAAATGGCAATAGGGAGATTCACGATTCCAATACAAACATTTACATATTAGTTAGTATTTTATTTGCTTTATTAGTTTATGATTAGTATAGAATATGTACAAAATAACTCTTTTGATTTTATTTTATTTTGAATTTAATAAAAGTAACTGAACTAGATATTAGACCTTATTACTCGTGGAAACAATACTCTTAACTCACATATCTTATTACTTGTACAACGATCCCGTACGTTTGTGGGTTTTCCACGAATATACACTTCCTCTTCTGTTTCACTGTGACGAAATGCAATGGCATCAACCTGGACTAATGTGCAATCACACATGACAACCAGAGATAAAAAAAATCCTTACATTGTTCATTTTTGTGATTGGATTAAAATGCCTCGAGAATCTACATCATAACCCCTTAGCTACTATTCTTGCCATACATCTTTTACAGTACCATCCTCCTTAAAATTATTGTTAAGAATCTATTTGAATCTGGCTTTTTATTTTTTATTTTTCCTTTTGATGATGTTACTATTTTCCCCATGTGTTCTAACTCCGGTGCCCACATCTCTTTATTTATGCTTTTCCTTCCACAATTTCAAATATAATGCCTCATGAACAAATCAAGGATTTCCAGCATGGTTTACTTAGACAAGAAAAGCATGGTAGTGTAAACATCTAGAACCACTAAGAATAGTCTGTTACATTTAATATGTTCTCCATCTTTGTTATTTCAATAAAGGTATTCAAAAAAGACGCCGTAGGGCGAAGGAACTCCAATTTAAGGTGTCACACTAGCACTTTATTCAT
>NC_036240.1:10696073-10697566 GCF_002742605.1 Olea europaea var. sylvestris | reverse complement strand
TTTTCTAATTCCAACTTTCCCTTTGATTCCAAGCAGTTATCATTTTAATCATGACATCATTGACATCCCAAAGTCTCACAGCAAACTCCTATTTTCCCCTTTTGGCCTAAATGCCCTCAATTCATTCATGTGGTAGAAATTCACACCCAATGCACGATGAGAACTTATGTCAGTGGCTCAAAATTATACATCAAAAAACTGAATGCACAAGTGAGTTCTCCAACACTAAATCAAACCACAATAGAAAAGAGGTTACAAAAGATTTAATATAAAAGTCGGCGAATCTCATGAAATTCAAACTAATAAAAGACCAGTTTCCAGGAAATGAAGTGATCACGTAAAACAGCAACTCAAGAATTAGCTTAAACCCAAATTACAACAGTAGATTCAACGAAAATTCTCAGCAACATCATAAAAGTGCGTTCAAGAACAAATTACAGTAATTACATCCAAACACAAAAGTGTACTGGTCAGTCACCTGCGAGTCGCAGTATACTCGAAACATTTGATTTCTAGGCACACGAAATGGTCTACATTTCCGATACAGTAAATTGGAGTTGATCAATCTTTGATGGGGTGACACTAAAAGTTTCAGTGCATATCTCGGATCGCGAGAACTCGCCACAAAGCTGGAATTCATACTCATAACCATATGGGTATTGGAAAAACAGAGAAAATCTATCAATACTTGAACCAACGAGCGACTAAGAAATTAAAGTTAAGTTTTGGCAGATAGTGGGTAAAGCATTGAAGTTTCCAGAGGTGGGGTTGGCGTGGGGTCATGGGGACTGTTTCGATAGATGGTTGGACGGTGAAAACAAGACTGGTACATTGATTATTCAACAAGAAGTGCTATATGTACGGAGAAACTGTCAGATAGTGTACATGGAATACTTATAATTTTCCATTGGAATCTCTCTCTCTATATACACATACCTTTCTCCCGTCAGTAGTCCCCAATGGAGCAGGATTGGTGGAAAACTCTTTTTCTCGTTTTCAATTTCCTCCTCTTCAAATTGAGTCTGAACTTTTCTCCGAACCATCGACACGTGAGCCCTCTTTCCAGTAGTCGCTGCAAACGCCGGAGTTTCAATTGAAACCTCCTTTTCACCTTCATCTCCGACAACTATCTTTCTTGTTGAACGCCGTGTAGTAGTCCTCGACGGCAAGGAAGAAGTTTGAGAAATGAGATTGTCTTTATTCATTACTAATAGGCAAATGAGCATTTGTTTACCTTCATCGCATGCTAGTAGGTATCCTGGATTCTTGGCTCATTATTTCCATTCAATTGCACACAAATTTTAGCAGATAAAGTTCTAGTAGGACACCATTCTCGCCACCAGCTTCCAAATATAAAAATGTTATCTTTTATTGGCGGTGTCAACTTCATTTCTCTACTGGGATATTTTTGCTGCTTATTTGAGAGTGAAGACTTCAATTACAGAGAGAGAAAGAATCATAAATCTCCACACCACTTCCCCTTTTATTCTGTA
>NC_036240.1:10685851-10694872 GCF_002742605.1 Olea europaea var. sylvestris | reverse complement strand
AACCTTATCACGTTCCACGATTCAAGAAGTTCAATTGAAGACGGTTGAGCGACAAAGAGTAGTGGTAGTAATTAAAGACGACAATTCCACGACATGAAAGAAAGTTGGTAGTTATAAAGCAATCAAACAGTTTCTAAGCGGTTGATCACGAAGAAATCATCAAGGGAATATAAAAGGAAAAGAAGACATAGAGCAAGAGGACCCCAAATCAAACACTCTCAAACAGAGAATATGTAATTTCAATTTTTTTTAGATTAAACTTAAACATTTCTTTTCAGTACTCGTGTGCTTGCGCCCCTTAGAAACTTTGTTTCAAGAGGTTTGTTCCTTACACAATCGTCTGATCTCTTTGTAATTGTTAGCGACTACCCGCGCGAAACAGTAACTTAGAGCGATAATTTCAAAACTTTCTTTCTAGGTTTTTTTACTTAATTCTGGTGAGTTTCTTCTCAGCATTTATACTCAAGAAAGATGTTGGCGGATTTCTTGACAGAAAAATGGGTCTGTTAAATTTCATAAGATTGCTTTAACAATTCTATGTTGCTACGTGAATTTGAGTGGTTTTAATTACATTTATTAGGTGTATTCAATTTACACTTTTAATGATTTTTTAGGATTTAAAAAGTTTAAAGGTATTCAATTAAGGCATTTTGAGACTCTCTAAAAGTCGAAGTGTATTCAATTAAGACTTTTTAAAAGTTTCTAAGGGTCCGTTTGATTGTAAAGATAGAATTGAATTACTTAGAATTGTTTTTCTGAGAATTGAAAATTATTGTGTTTTATTGATATAATTTTTCATGTGAAAAATGTTGAAATAAAAGTATTTTTTGGTATTTGTTTGGTTTTGTTTTACATAAAAAATGTCAATTAAAGGGATAAATTTTACTGGTATTGGGGATGAAATTTATTTCCATTGCCAACACAAAATTTTTTTTTAAGAAAATTATCTATCTTTTGGTATTCGTTTGACTTTGTTTTACATGAAAATTGACGTTAAAGGGATATATTTTTTTTAGAATAATTCTTAGAATTTGTTTCTATTGCCAAAAAGAAAAAAGTAATAATAATAAATAAAACAAAACAATACAAATGCTACAGTAGGTATGGTGGGAAATTGGTTTTCCCTAAAAATCAAGAAAAGTCCAAACTTCAAGAAAACCAAGAATTTGAATTCCATGGCAAAAAAATGTATCAAATACCTAAAGTTAGAAAATCCAATTTCAATTCCATCTTCCAATTCCATTTTCACCTTATTAAACAGACCCTTAAAATTACAGTATATTCAATTAAAACTTTTTAGAAGTCTTTATAAGTATTGAAATATTCAAATTTTAATGACTTCTAGAGATTTTTATAGAAGTCTTTGGAGTACTAATTTTTAAGTAAAAAGTACTCATATAATATTTTAAAATTTGTCTCTCATTAATCACAAGATTTTGGGAAACTTTAAATTTTTTTTTTTTTTCCAATCTTTCTTTCCTTTAACTTTCTATGGACATGTATAACTAATTTTTTTTTTCTATTGATTATATTCCATTTATTTTTCTTTCACTCTCTTATTATTTATCTCTATTTTCTATGAAAAAATTAAATTTGATTCTTATAACTTTTTTTTTTCTATTTTCATTCATTTGAAAAATATCTTTTTTAATTAAATTATAAAAATTATAATTAGATTTAAATATATTGATTTTTATTTATTTTTGAATGTATACTATACTAATAATATTGAATTTTATATATATATATATATATATGAATAATTTTGATTATTATTTATTTATTTAATTAAGGTCTTAAATTTTTATTTTTTCAAATTTTTTTTATTATATGGGAAGGAGGAGGGGAATTATAGGACCTAACACCTCGTATATGAGAATTTCATGCCAAATTTACGTGAATTTTATTTCAAATGAAAGTTTTCAAAAGTCTTTTGAATTCCACAAAAGTTTATGAAAAATTTAAAATGAAAATCCATAGAAATCTACGAAAGACTTCCACTAATCTCATACAAATTTTTAAAAGATTTACAAAATTCACAAAAGTCATCACTTAAAAAAAGTCTATCAAAATTTTCAAAAGTCCCAATTGAATACAACCTTTTTAATTTTAAAATATGATTGTGTGGATAGATATATAGGCCCTATTTGGGAGCAATTTTGATAATTGATTTTTTGACCGTTAGGAGAAAAGTGTGGGTCATTTATGAAAGAAGAAGTCGAACTTTATTACTGAAATAGTGAAATAACGGTAAAAAAATCAATTTTTTGAGGTGAAAAATCACTCCCAAACGACCCCATAATAGGACTGAAAAAATTACAATGGGATAGATATTTGAATTGAATTTAATAAGGACTATATTGGAAGGTGACATGACTGATAATGGTATTTTTTTTTTTAGTTTTTGAATTTTAATAAGGATGAATATATAATGTGATGACCCATGAATTTAAATAGCCCCCTTTCTTACTTGGAGTTCCCCCCAAAAAAATAAAAATAAATAAATAAATGCATACAAGTGCTGCATAACTTAGTTAACTTTTATTTCTCAATAGCTTTTCAAGGACAAGGCAATGTGACAGTGAAAATATTTCATTTTAAAATATTGGGCAATGAATTTTATTTAGGTAAAATTACAGCTAGGGTCCCCATCTATTACGTTAGTAGCCTCAGTCCCCAGCCTTTCATGTTCGTAAAATTGAGATCCTAGATGATAATAGCTTGGTGGATTTGGTATTTTCATAAATTTTTATTGTTATCTTTTCTTTAATAAATTTCTTTGTTCTTTCATTATAAGATAAGGATAAAGTCCTTTTTTTTTCCAAAAAAAAAAATAAGGTTGCGGTTGGTTTAGTTGTCTGTTTTCCATTTTCGATTTCAAAACGGTTTTTAGTTATCTTCGAAAACGACGCATTTTGGACATTTTTTGCGTTTTGGACATTTATAACTGAAAACGTCCAAAACGATAAAAAATCATTTTGGGCTTTCAGTTATAAATTTTACCTCGTATCAAACACGTTTCCCGCATTTTCAAAAATGGAAAACAGCCCAAAAATGTCAAACCAACCGCAACCTAAATTTTTTAATCAAAGATAAAGTTACAGTTAGAGACTCCAATGGTACAAAACTAAAATGCTGAGTACTTAGCCACCAAAATAATTGATTGCAGACTTCAACTAAAAGTAGTTCTCACTCATTGTACCACCTTTAGGATTGGGCATTTTTTGTTTCAGGAACCAATGGAATCGGATACAAACGATCGATTTGAGACAGTTTTGGAACTATACATCGAGAATCAATTGGTTATGATCTGGTTCTTGGTATTGCCTGAAAAACCAAATAGTGAATTTGAATCTCCTTGATTTCTTTTTTTACTAGTTTATTGCACAAATATGCACAGAATATTTGAACATTAGACCCTAAAATTATATCATATCAAAATTTTACTTTCTATATTTTTCTTTCTTTTACAATAAGTCCTAATGGTAATCAATATTTAAATCTAAATAATTTTATAAATATTTTACAAAAATTCATACCTTTAATACAATCCAATAGGAAAAAATGTGTATTTTTAGTTCAATTTTTCGGAAGAACTCAAATTTCTTGTTGCTTTCAAGGTGGTCAATCATTAGAATCAAGATCTTTTTCTTGAAAGTTATTGAAGATAATCAAGTTTTTGCATCTTTTAATATATATTGTTGTATGAATTTTTCCTAATAACTAATTTTTTTATCCAGATTTTACAGTTTATATTGTGTTCAATATTTATCTTTTTTATGTCCTTTTTAATTGATCTTGAGCATTGGAATGTATTTTTGTTTGTTGTCGTATTCAATTGATTTTTATATTATTAAACTATAAGAATTATGATAAGTGGTTTTAACTCTATTTTATCTGACAAATAGTTTCATATATTGTTTTTATAAATTTTCAATATAAGGAATCGGACTTGATCAAACTAGAATCATCTTGTTCAATTCTATAATTAGATATAGAAACAATGGTTCCATTTATAGCCAATCCTACTATGTGAATTCTGTTATCACCTAGAGTCGCGCTAAGCACCAATTGTACTATATAGAATAATAAGATTTTTCAAGGATGTGTTGTTGATAGCTCAATATCGAAGTATTAATCATAACAAGGTTAAAACTCATCCATTAGTCTCGACGGAAGAGAGGATAAAACTAACAAGAAATGTAATACATTAAGTTCATTAAAAAAAAAAAGTCAAACATCAAACAAAAAAAAAAAAAACAAAAAGACAAGAAAAAAAAGGGGCAGGCAATGGAACTCAAACCAATCCATTATAAACTATCCAAATCCATTATAAGTAACACACAACACACTCAAGAAATCGGTGCAGAGAAGAAGAAGAGAGAAAAAGAGAAAGGAAAAAAAGGAAAAAAAAAAAAAAAGGGGAAAAGAGGAAGAAAAAGAAAAGAGAAAACTCGCTAACGTGTTAGGATTTAAGTGTGTTCTACTATTAGACTTGAATTTCTCAATTTTGAAAGGTAAGTAAAAGTTACTTATTGAAATGTTATGTTTGATTTTATTGTTGTTAGATTAAATTCAATTTTATGGGAGGAATTAAATATAATAAACTATGAAATTGAGTAAAACGAAAGAAAAATTAGTTTTAGTAATTAAAGAGACTTTAAAAATCACTTAAACGTGAAATAATTAAGTTTGGGTATAACCTATTTAATTATTGAAATTTCTTAAAATAGTTAATTATTATTTTAAAAATAATATCATATTTCAGGCAGCGATACGGATATCGGGATAGCGTACCAATCGAGTTGATTTTGGCGTACATAGTTTTGTGAGTGGAAAAATATAAATATTTTTAAAGTATTTATAAACTAAGTATATTGTTAAAGTATGTGCAATTATATGTTCTAATTATATGGTTATTATAGAAATATCTTTTATTGTGATACATGTGAGATTTTAAAGATTGTATACAGTACATTGTGAATTGGAATATGAGGTATGATTTTGAGATCGACTAGAAAAGTACTCGTGATTATATATTTTTTCTAGTTTACTGAGGGGCCTTGACCCTGTTTTATACTACACTGAGGGGTCTTTGACAGGGGATGAAGGGGTCTCGATCGTGTACATATAGCTCACTGAGGGACCTTGACCGTGTTTTAGAATTGATTACCAGAGGTCTTTGAGACCGACTTTCGTTCACGTAGGGGCCAAAGGCCCATGACGAAAGTTCTTAGCCCGAAGGGCGGATTATATATTTCAGTCAGATGGTACATTTTTTGTGAATTTTTCAGTACGTTTGATGTGATGAGATTATAACATGGTTATCAGGTAAGGTTATATCATGATTTTAAGGTGATATTTTATGACCTTATGTGAATATTTCACTTTTTTGATTGCATGATGGTGGCTTGTGAATTATTAAATGATATGAATTTGATTTTCAATAAAAATGTATAAATAAAAAAGTATATTTATTTTGAACTTCTCCACTCACTGAGCTATCAACTCATATATTTTTTTACGTTTTTCCTTATCAGGCAGCAGTTGAGAATTTGGGCATCTTTTGGAGTTGAACCTTGATTTTGGAATCAGAGCTACACGAAAGAGTTTGTTAGTATGACTCACTTCATAGAACATGTAGTTAGGGTTTCGGGACGCATGTTCATGTATAGATGTGATTTTGCATCACTTGTAGATGGGTATGGAGCTCATATGTATTTTGTATCCATATGTATATTTCATTTTATTTTTTGGTAAAGGTTGAGATTTCGGCTTATCTTTATTATGCTGTGCTATAGTTTGGGATTTGTGTGAAATTGGTCAGTAGTTGGTTAGTCCTGTTTACAGGGAAGATAATGCTGAAATTCTGCTAGAAAAATGATGTATAAAAAGTGATATACTGTATTTGTAGTAGCCTTGATGGTGGGTTCGACTTTCAGTTGGTATCTATCATCGGCGCATGCCACGTCCGGATCTAGTGGGTTACACGGGACGGGGTGTGTCAGTTTGGTATCAGAGCATGCATTAGAGTTCATGGGTTTGCATTGTACATGCATACATTCTAATGTTTAGTATATCATGCATAACTATAGGTGAGTCATGCCTCATGGTGGCAAAACTCAAAGGCTCCAAGATATGTTGCTCCAATCTCACATTACTCCTGATAAAGATGAATTGAGAGAGCTCGAGAGAGTAGATGAATCAGTTCACCAGCCTCTTGAACAATAGGGACAGGGAAATGTGATTGGAACTGATCCTATTACTGTTGAAAGAATTGCTATTGCCGTTGCATCTGCTATGCATAATACTGACATAGATTTCAGTATTGAGAGGGCTATAAAGGTAGGGGCTAAAGTGTTCACTGCACAGCCGATCCTGCAGTCACGTAGGCATGGATGATCAAGATAGAGAGAGTATTTGACATTATGGGTTGCTCATACGATCGAAAGTTGTGTCTTGCCACCTTCTTATTAAAGGAGGGTGCGTACGATTGGTGGCAGTCGGTACGGAGCACAAATCTAGACCCTTCCATCATTACTTGGACATATTTTCGTCTTATCTTTTACGATGCCTATTATCCACGATCCTATAAAGATGCAAAGAAGGAGGAATTTTTTAAACTAGTACAAGGACAGATGACAGTTGCAGAATATTAGGTGAAATTTATTGAACTTTCAAAGTATGCCCAAGTTCTGGTAAGCAATGAAATTGATAAATGTAGACGATTTGAAAATGGGTTAAGGGAAGAAATCCGATCAGCAGTAACAGCTGCAGGCTGGAATGTATTTGGTAAATTAGTGGAATCAGTTTTGAGAGTATAAAAGAGCATTTCTGATAGGCCAAGTGGTAGAGAACAAACAATGTTCAGGGCAAGCGGTAGTCAGACAATGGTGAGTGCTTCTAACTATAGACTACCTTAGAGGGACAATAGAGGATTTCGACCCGGTGTGTCCAGTTCGAGTCAATTCAAATCCCGATCACGGGGAAGTCAGAGCCCTAGATTCAGTCCCAGTACTGTACAACAGTCATTAGCCAGTCATACTTATACTTAGGGTTCTTTCCAAAGACTATTTACTCTGAGACAGGGTGAGAGTTTTACTAGTACTAGACTTCCTTATTGTCAATTATGTAGAAGACCTCATCTCGGCATGTGTTTAAAGTTCAAAGGGAGCGGAGTCTGTTATCATTGTTGTCAAAGCAGACACATCAGAAGAAATTGTCCAGTTCTATCACAGGAGAGTATCATGGCACAGAGGATGTTTCCTCAGCAGAGTGCTAGTAGTATAAGACAGAATCAGACTCAGAGAGGTGATTCAGCTAACAGAGTAGGTACAAACAGTGTGACCCAGTCTAATATTGCAAGCGGTAGTGGTACAAAATCAAAAGGGCAGGCAGGACGATCGAAAACCCAGGGCAAGGTTTTTGCTAGGACTCAACAGGTAGCAGAGGAGTCACCAGATGTTATCATGGGTATGTTGTCTATTTTTGATAGAAATGCTCGTATTTTGATTGATTCTGGATCTACACATTCTTTTATGTCATTTGCATTTGCTTTATATGCGAATCAAAAGCCAGAACTTTTAGGCAATTGTTTGGTAGTGAATACACCAGTAGGAGAATCACTATTAGCAAACAATTTATATCGAGATTGTGGGATTAAAGTAAGGGAGAACGAGTTGAAGGTAAATTTAATACCTGTTGACATACACGATTTCGATGTTATCTTAGGTATGGACTTTCTGACAACAAATCGAGCTTCAGTTGATTGTTTTCGAAAGGAAGTTGTGTTTAGACAGCTAGGACAACCTAAAATTAAATTCAATGGACAGCGTAGAATTTTATCGTCTTGTGTGATATTTTCTATTGACGCTAGAAGATTATTCAACAAGGGCTGCCATGCATATTTAACTCATGTAATTGATATAGATGTTAGCAAACTAAAACTTGAAGATATCCCAGTGATCAAGGACTTTCCTGATATATTTCCAGAAGAATTACCAGGCTTACCATCAGACAGAGATATGGAGTTCACTATAAATCTAATTCCAAGAACTGCACCTATTTCGCGGGCACCCTATAAAATGGCACCAGCAGAATTGAAAGAGCTAAAGGTTCAGTTGCAAGAGTTGGTAGATAAGGATTTCATCAGACGAAGTATATTTCCGTGGGGAGCACCAGTTTTGTTTGTGAAAAAGAAAGATGGCATCATGCGACTGTGCATAGATTACAGACAATTGAACAAGGTGACAATTCACAATAAATATCATTTGCCACGTATTGATGATCTGTTTGATCAGCTTCGCGGTGCTGCAGTATTTTCAAAGATTGATTTGCGTTCTGAATATCATCAACTTAAAATCAGGGACAATGATGTGCCAAAAATTGCTTTCAGGACAAGATATGGTCATTTTGAATTTCTTGTGATGCCATTTGGGTTGACCAACGCACCAGCAGTATTTATGGATATGATAAATAGAGTGTTTCGCTCGTATTTAGATAGATTTGTGATTGTATTCATTGATGATATTTTACTATACTCTCGAGGTCGTGATGAGCACACAGAGTATCTCAGAATCATCTTGCAAACTCTACGTGATGAGCAGTTGTATGCTAAATTCAGTAAATGTGAATTTTGGTTTGATAAAGTTGTATTTTTAGGACATGTCATGTCAGCAGAAGGAATTTATGTTGACTCGCAGAAAACGGAGGCAGTGGTAAAATGGGAAAGGCTTACTAATGTGACAGAAATCGAAGTTTTCTTGGCTTTGGAGGTTATTACCGTCATTTTGTAGAGGAATTTTCCAAAATTGCTCTTCCTTTGACCAGCTTGACTAGAAAGAACGCTAAATTTGTTTGGAATGAAAATTACGAAAAAAGTTTCCTTGAATTGAAGAATCGATTAGTGTCAGCCCCAGCTCTTACCCTTTCATCTCCCGGTGAAGAGTTTGTGATATATAGTGATGCTTCACGTCAGAGTCTTGGTTGTGTTTTGATGCAGAATGGGAAAATTGTAGCATA
>NC_036240.1:10677933-10685360 GCF_002742605.1 Olea europaea var. sylvestris | reverse complement strand
TTAAAGTCACTTACTCGTTAGATAAATTGACAAAAATATATGTTGATGAGATAATCAGTTTGTATGGGACACCAGTATCTATTGTTTCAGATAGAGATTCTCGTTTTACTTCTAAATTTTGGCCCAGTTTGCAGAAAGCTATGGGTACTAAACTTCATTTCAGTACAACTTTTCATCCACAAACAGATGGTCAATCAAAAAGAACTATTCAGACTTTGGAAGACATGTTACGAGCTTGTGTATTACAGTTTAAAGGGAATTGGGATACTCATATTCCTTTGATGGAGTTTGCTTATAATAACAGTTATCATTCGAGTATAGAAATGACTCCTTTTGAAGCACTGTATGATAGGAAATGCAGAACTCCAGTATGTTGGGATGAAGTTGGTGAAAGAAAGTTATTGGGTCCTGCATTTGTCCAGATTACTGTTGAGAAAGTAAAAATAATTAAAGAAAAGTTAAAGACAGCCCAAGATAGACAGAAAAAATATGAAGATAGAAGTAGAAAAAACCTTGAATTTGATGTTGTGGATAGAGTTTTCCTGCGATTGTCTCCATGGAAAGGTGTTATCAGATTTGGTAAACGAGGTAAATTGAGTTCGAGGTATATTGGTCCATATGAGATTGTTGAACGCATCGGTCCAGTTGCGTATCAATTTCCTTTGCCAACAGAATTGTCCAAAATTCATGATGTATTCCATGTTTCTATGCTTCGTAAGTATATTCCAAATCCATCTCATGTTTTGGAATCACAACCAGTAGAGCTGAAGGAAAATCTTACTTATGAAGAAGAACCAGTTCAGATATTGGACAGAAAAGAATAGGTCTTGCGTAGTAAGACTATTCTTTTAGTTAAAGTTTTGTGGAGAAATCATGCTATAGAAGAAGCGACATGAGAAAGTGAATAGTAGATGCGTTCTCAGTATCCACGACTTTTTCACACATGATCAATTGAATTTCGAGGACGAAATTCTTTTAAGAGGGTGAGTTTTGTAATACCTTAAATTAATGGGAAAAAAAAGTCAACTATGTCAAAAAAAAAAAAGCGATAAAACAAAAAAAAAAAAAAAAAAAAAACAAAAGACAAAAAGATAAAAGAAAAAAAGGGGCAGGCGGTGGAACTCAAACCAATCCATTATAAACTATCCAAATCCATTATAAATAACACACAACACACTACACACACAAAAGAAATCGGTGCATAGAAGAAGAAGAGAGAAAAAGAGAAAGGAAAAAAAGGAAAAAAAAAAAAGGGAAAAGAGGAAGAAAAAGAAGACAAAGAAAAGGGGAAACTCGCCAACGTGTTAGGAATTAAGTGTGTTATACTATTAGGCTTGAATTTCTCAATTTTGAAAGGTAAGTAGAAGTTACTTATTGAAAGGTTATGTTTGATTTTATAGTTGTTAGGTTGTTAGATTAAATTCAATTTTATTGAAGTGTTAAGTATAATAAACTATGAAATTGAGTAAAATGAAAGAAAAATTAGTTTAGTAATTAAAGATACTTTAGAAATCGCCTAAACGTGAAATAATTAAGTTTGGGTGTAGCCTTTTTAATTAATGAAAAATTTTAAAATAGTTAATTATTGATTTAAAAATGATATCATATTTCAGGCGGCGATACGGATATCGGGACAGTGTACAAATCGAGTTGATTTTGGCATGCATAGTTTTGTGAGTGGAAAAATATAAATATTTTAAAAGTATTTATAAATTAAGTATATTGTTAAAGTATGTGCAATTATATGTAATTATGTGTTCGAATTATATGGTTATTATGAAAATATCTTCTATTGTGATACATGTGAGATTTTAAAGATTGTATACCGTACTTTGTGAATTGGAATATGAGGTATGATTTTGAGATCGATCAGAAAAGTATCCGTGATTATATATTTTATCTAATTCATTGAGGGGCTTTGATCGTGTTCTATACTACACTGAGGGGTCTTGGACCGGGATGAAGGGGTCTCGATCGTGTACATATAGTTCACCGAGGGACCTTGACCGTGTTCTAGAGTTGATTACCAGAGGTCTTTGAAACCGATTTTCGTTCACGTAGGGGTTAAAGGCCTGTGACGAAAGTTCTTATCTCGAGGGACGGATTATATATTTCAGTTAGAGGGTACATTTTTGGTGAATTTTTCAACACATTTGATGTGATGAGATTATAGCATGGTTATCAGCTGATGTTATATCATGATTTTAAGATGATATTTTATGACCTTATGTGAATATTTCACTTTTTGGCTATAATTGCATGATGGTGGCTTGTGAATTATCAAATGATATGAATTTGATTTTCAATAAAAATGTATAAATTAAAAAGTATATTTATTTTGAACTTCTCCACTCACTGAGCTATCAACTCATATATTTTTTCACGTTTTTCCTTATTAGGCAGCAGTTGAGAATTTGGGCATCTTTTGGAGTTGAGCTTTGATTTTGGAGTTAGAGCCACACGATAGAGTCTGTTAGTATGACTCACTTCATAGAACATATAGTCAGTATTTTGGGATGCATGTTCATGTCTAGATGTAATTTTGCATCACTTGTAGGTATTATGTGTCTCACTATATATTTTGTATCAATATGTATATTTCATTTTATTTCTTGGTAAAGGTTGAGATTTCGGTCTATTTTTATTGTGCTGTGCTATAGTTTGGGATTTGTGTGAAATTGATCAGAAGTTGGTTAGTCCTGTTTACAGGAGAGATAATGTCAAAATTCTGTTAGAAAAATGACGTATAAAAATTGATATATTGTATTTATAGTACCCTTGATGGTAGGTCTGACTTTTAGTTGGTATCTATCATCGGCGCATGCCACGTCCGGATCTAGTGGTGTTACACGGGGCGGGGTGTGTCAAGAAAACATAGATGGAACTCAATTTGTGCTAGAGCCTCTCTACCTTTATCTTCCAAGGCTGCTTGAAAGTCTTTTTACTTATGGCGTAACCAATCCTACTTGTTAGGAAGCCTTGCCATGAACATTGTTATAGTTGTGACTCCAATTCGTGCCACGATTATTATAACCACAATTAGCATCACGATTGTTGGAAGCAAGAAGAGCAGTAATGGATCGATCTTGAAAGGTATTGTGATATATCAAATTTATATTTAGATTACTTATTTAGCTAATATGACTTTTGGAATTATTTTTCCTAAAACTAAATTTATTTTTAAACAATTTAAACTTTTAAATACAGTGGAATATATTATGCACAAATTTTTTTCCATGAAAAGTGTCTCCGACCTCATAAATCTTGTACTTTAAGAGATTGGAGTGACCTTGGTATAGTTAGAGAAAATTTTTAGTATTCTCAGAGTATGAAACTTGGTATTCCTGTTATTATATAATTGACATGCATATTATTAGATCTCATTTAAATAGTGAATCTCAATTATTCAATATATTTGTCAATTAAATACTCGGATGAAATATTGGGTTTCACATTTTAAAAGTGTATAATTAATTCTTGGCGTGTTATAGATTGATTTATCTTTATGTTTTTCCAAGGAAGAAGTGGAAAGTTGGAGCCCCTGTGAGTTAATACTCATTTGTAATAAATAAAATTACCTAAATTATAAGTTGGCTTTTATTTTAAAAGGTTGATTAGTACCATTTTATAAAAAATTTACAATAATATTGACTTTTAGTAATTTTTGGGTCAATATTAGACCTACTGATTATAGAAATTTCAACACCTATTATTCATTACAAGTCACTTTGTACAATAATTAATCCAACGGATTAGCAATCCATGACTAAGAAGTCAATGTATCCTTAAAATGCAATTTGTCCTATCAGGATCAAATTGTCTCTGTAAAAGCATATATGGGTTTGGCTATGGGTATCCAAGAGTGAATAAATTGCATTAGGTGAAAAGCACTTCAAAAAAGAATATTAACAGAATTGTCATCATTCACTAACATGCAGCTAAGCCAATTATGAGCTATTGTAGCCTGTACCTCAATGCGCTACAATGGGGATATATGACTCCATGTTCATTATTACTATCAAAAGTAATTGAAAGAGATGCAAGCTTAGAATTATCTCGAATCTAGAATACTTCCTCTACAGGGTTTCTGGCGGCGCCAGCATAGATCCTTTGTTTACTCATCATATTCCCTCCAATATATGGGTCTCCGATTATGATATTGATCTCCTCTATCAGGGGTAGAAAGCTAGAAGCATTTGTTTGTGCTTTCTTTAGCTCAACCTACCTTGGTTTGCTTCCAAGACCTCGTCCCCTGGTTGGATAAGATGATCTTCCTTCTTCGGTCACCCTCTGTGAATCCCCATGTTGACTTCGCAACTTAATTATTCTTAATACCTCATAATATTCATCTATATTGTTATCCCTGGACTGATGAATCTTGTAGAATTTCATCTTTTGATTTCTAGGGGAAGGATATTCTTCGTCCATGATTGGTGTAGGAGCTAAGGATATTACACAGATCATATCCCTGGGTATCGTCTTTCGGTTGGCGATAGTGTTCTCCACTTGGATCTCATTTTGGATCAAGTTTACCAACTAAAAACAGGAAGTAGGATTTTGATTGCGAGCCAGAAGGGAGTCTCTATCAACAGACCATTTTGTTGACTTTCGAAAATAGCCAACAGGTGTAGTTGAAGGACAATGTGCACGTGGGCGTGCTTAGTAGTGTGTTGACTGTAAAATAGATATTGTTTGTGGGAGAAGATGAATAGTAGGCAATGGAAGTATTGTTTTTCCCTCTTTGTATTATTTTTCCCAAATCTTTCAATTGATACAAGCATTGCTTATTTATAGTGTTTAGGCTGACGTGGCCACCGTTGGATTGGATCCACGTGGCCTAATCTGCCGACCCTAACTGTTACATCAATTCTATTACACATTAATTACATTGATATATTTTTTACAAGATGTCAGCCATTCTATAAACTAGGCTGACATTCCTGACACTCATTAACTGTGCATGTCACATCAGTAAACTCTAAAGACGTGCTTGTTCGACCCTCTTCCGGTTGCAAAGGACTTCGGATAGTAGAGGTGAGTCACTTTGGTAGAACTTATTGCAACGACCTCGGCACTTTATTTGACAGTTTCGGACGTTAGTCCCTTCTACACCAATTCTTGGGTAATTGCCATGTGTATGAATGTGAGGTCGCCACGTGGATCTTTTTTGTATTGATTAGTAACAATAGTTCCCCAAGTCTATGTATAATCATTTATGTGATATATAGAATTTATAATTCCATAATTTCCTAAAAAAAAGAAATCCATGATGGATGCCAGTCCCCAAGTCTTATTTACCAACATTGATGTGGGAATTAGAATTTATGAGAGGGAGATGACGCTGAAATTTGAGTTTATATGCCCCAGTTTAATTGGGGCTCTTAATGCGGATCAGTTGAGATGGCTTCATAGTAGAGCCGCAGCTCTTAAAGAGGTAGGCTGAGGTTCCTTGTAGAGTAGCGTTGCCGAGATTATGAGTGTTAGAAAAAGGGAGTTGGATAGGGTCAACATGAGAATATGTGAAGGGTCTTGAGCATTACTATGTGAATCGAAGCTTTATGTTGTGTGAGACGGTTCGGGTAGTTTGAATGTCTTTCATCATTTATTACCACAGATTACGATGCTGACGTTTGGTAGGGATGTAAACGAGTTGGGTCGAGCCGAGCCGGCTCGCCAGCCTAAAGTTTCGGCTCAGGCTCGGCTCGATTAAAATGGCCGAGCTTTTTTGCAGGCTCGAGCCTTGCTCGGCCTGAGCTTTTGCTTGGGCTCTTTCCGGGTCGAGTCAGGCAGGCTCGTTTTCTCCCCTCTTTTTTTTTCTCCCTAAAATTGCTGCCAAGGCAGCCTCAAAATTATTATTTTTTATTTATTTTTATTTTTTTGAAAAACTCGCGAGCTCACGGGTCGGCTCGGGTCAATCGAGCCCCGAGCCGACGAGCCCAATTGTCATCCCCAACGTTTGGTTTTCTTGAATAGGGCGGTGCCCTCAATTTTCAACGTATTCCATGTGTTTTAATTTGGGCTTTAAAGCTAAAATGTTGGTTTCATCAAACGGCTTATAAGTTTTCTGAATTCGGACGATCTAGATCTCAAAGATCTGATGGTAAAAAATGCGTGTGTTTGCCTATAAAAGGCTCATCCTTTGCTTTAAACACTCATTTATTGGTGCAAATTGCTTTCTCTTGTTTCTTTGTAATATGGCCAAAAATCATACTTGGTGGATTTTGGAGGGAGTTGATGTAAGTGATCGCTTGGTTTTAGGCAATACCATGGAGAGTGCAAGTTGGGTGATCCTTGAGTGCAATGTATGGGATGCTTGAATTCGTGAGAATGAAAATGTAGCCTCAACACAATCTTCTTTGAAAGCACTGGGAATAGTGTTGAAGTGCGGAGGGTCGCCCACTACCTTGAATGAATTATGTTGCAATAGGGTGTGAATCTCATCCAAAGTGCCTTGAGCCACACTATGTGGATCCACAGGGATGGGTATTAACGTACCTCCCCCGGGCAGCTAGGCTACCTCCTCTATCAGTATTAACTAGGCAGAGTGTATTGTAGCCATATCTTAGAGTTCAACATAGCTCGGCAGACCTCTTGATTGTAAAGGTTGTGGTGTATGGTGGACATTGTTAAAAGGAAGAGGTTCAGCGGTCTATGTGTACGATGTAGTGGTTACACTATCACTGTCGTTCATCAAGAAATATTTATATTTTATTTTTCTTTTTATGAGAGCTTTGTAATGCTTTATAAGTGGTTTCGGTTGCCCTTGATTGTAATGTGTTTGTAGTGATGAATAAATTTTTTTACCTTTTTGTATGAATGTGTTTGGACTTCAAATTATTACTACTTTGTAGTTGGAAATGCTTTGAGAGGATCGTGCCCTTGCAGTAGTCCTTTTTTCTTATCCTTTTTCTTCCTTGTCCATTTTCTGCATTTGGCGTATTGACCGAGTTGGTTTCATATTCACCTCTTCTTTGAACGGACTTCTATATGGCTCATTTTTAGGTCATATATGAGGTAGGAGTATATCTTTTGGCCTATTTTGATTCTTTTATTTGGATATAGTTGAAGTTTCTAACCTCGGAATAGGAGGGTGGACATCTACCTCTTGAGCTAAAGCTTTTTTAGGTAAGATAATTCTATGGGGCTTATGCCTGAACTGCTTTGACTAGAGGGGACAACAAATCTTACTTTTCAGTCGCTGCTTTCGAAGGGTCAGCTTCTGCTGGCTGACGTTATTGGGCCTACCTCGGCAATTATATGCCTTAGCGTCTCTTTCCACAAGATGAGCTAATCCGAGGCGGCTAAAATTGGCGCTCACTTTTTCAGGTGAGGCCTTTGTCTTTTGCATGAGGATGGTGGTTATGACTTCTGTCTCCTGACCCTATCTCTCGGATAGAATGGGGAAGACAGCATATCACTTTTCTATG
>NC_036240.1:10653854-10675600 GCF_002742605.1 Olea europaea var. sylvestris | reverse complement strand
TGCCAATTAAAGGAAAATATTTTTTTACAATTATTCTTAGAATTTGTTTCCATTGCAACATAATATATATATATATACACACAGTAAACCGAAATTGGAATTCTCAACATTTTGGCGAGAATTCCAATTCAAGGAAAAGTGGGAAAATTGTTTAGGTGGCAAGAATCATGGAAAATGAATTCTCTAGAATTTTTTACCTATCAAACACTCATTTTTGGCAAAAGGTAAAAATGAATTTTCATTTTTCATGGAATTGGAGGTTATCAAACACTATCTTAGAGTAACTCATTTCTAGCGTTGATTTTGAGAATTCAATAACCTTTCACAAATTAATAACCTTATGATTCATCAATTCAGTTTCTTCATATTGTGTGATATTTTTTACGTTTAGTTAAGGAAAAATGATCAGTGTATTTTATATACTTATTCGAGCTCTAAAATATGGACATTTCGTGGTTCTTTTAATAAAATTATAACCTAATTTATTATATAATGTGTTATTAGGTAAAACTCGATTAATAGAAGTGGTGAAAAAAGAAGAAGCTAAAATTGACAATAAAAAAGGCAAGATTGAAAGTTTGGGATCAAAAGTGTAAATATTTAAAAGTTGTATCGGACTTCACGGTGGAGATTCGAGAATGCTAGGGGTAAATTGAATGAATTAAAAGTAAAAAAATGGGTAAAGTATGATCAAATTTTTTTTTTCCAAATCAATATTCAACCGCACAAATATGTTCCAGATTTTTAGTCGGAGATTAAGATCCATTTTTGACATAGTAAACGTTCGAAACAGAAAAAGCTATTTGAGTTAAAGTTTAGCCCTTTGAGCTTTTTTCCAACACACTTTGAATCGTTACAATTGAATATTGAAAAAGAAAGTTATGATAACAATATTGAAGGATGTACAATGCAAAAAATCTTCCCGAAAGGCCACTATATGGGCACCTAGGTGTCGCAACAACCAAAATATTAACTGAAAGTTGGCACTAAGACACCACCCAGCATAATGTTGTGGTGCCATGGCGCCATGTGGGCATCGCTCGATGCATCATAGGGTGCAAAATTT
Organism: Olea europaea var. sylvestris; assembly: GCF_002742605.1. Taxonomy (NCBI): domain Eukaryota; kingdom Viridiplantae; phylum Streptophyta; class Magnoliopsida; order Lamiales; family Oleaceae; genus Olea; species Olea europaea. The sequence continues at coordinate 10,674,534 of NC_036240.1, read as the reverse complement.
TGGCCCATTTTAAGCCCACAACGTTTCTCAATCAGAAAATAACATTAGCGGAAGTATAAATACATTGGGAGAGGCACTTTGAAGGGTTTCCACACTTTGAGAAACAAACGATACCATAGAGAGCAAATTAAAGGAGGAAAAAAAAATTAATCAAGAAACCAAGGTTTTGGAAGATTCATTGGGGGCAACAAGATCATCTTGGTGCAATATTCATTCGCTTATCGCCATCTTTATTCAAAATTCGGTGATTCACTCAATGAATATCTATTGTTTTTCTTTCTACATCATGCGAAGCTAAATCCTTTATTATGACGAATAATGTAATATATTTGGTACCCTTTATTTCTTTTATTCAAGATTATAGTTCTTTCAAAGCATGTATGTTGATTTTATTCATGAATGTAATCTTTGAATTACTTGGCCAATATTTCAATGATTTTGTAAATCTACCAAGAATCAAGAGATGAGTTTTAGATTGAGACTGCATAGTAAAATCCAGCAAGTTAGTATAAAACGTAGAGATACTTATGCTAATTATTTCAGTCGTCACATGAATTCTTAGAACAATAATTGCATTTAACTAAGATTGATTCATATAGAGATATAAAAATGATTTAGTAAAATATACTCAACTAGAACTCGAAAGGGGTAAATTGAATATGATAGAAGAATTCGATCGAGTATTACATTAGATTTGTTAATCTTGATTTAAGAAATAAAGCTAATCAATAGATGACATTATGAGCACTGATATACAGTCATTATGAAAACATCACAACCTTTCATTTTTTAGCATTTTCACCCCTATTTTCACCCTTCATCGCGTAGAAGTCCTTTTCATCCATTTTTAAAAAGAAGAAGACAATTTTACCCTCTTATTGAAATAAAACAAAAAGAAATGAAATGACAGGATAAAGAATCAATTGTAACAATAGTCCTAAATTTTCAAAAAGCTACAAATTAATCACAAATATATAATTAAAAATCAAAACTAAAAAAAAAATAAAATCATTCATCTTCTTCCTCCATCTTCTTCTTGTTCCACCATGCGTGGGAGCTTGTTGCTAAAAAGAAGATTTAAATTACCCAGACAAGGAGATAAAATTCATAAAATATAAAATGCTAGCCGATCTTGTTTTATCAAGTTTATTAGCCACTGTTTTAAAAGGCGCGCATTAGTAGCGCATATGCAATGGAAATGCCAAGCCAAGTTGCTTGGGGGGTTTATTTAACATCAACAACAATCGTTGACTATTAATGCGCGCCTAGACGCACATAATTATCTTTTTTTTTTCTAAATTAAAACTTAAATGTTGATTTCTTTACTTCGTCAGTTCTAAATTCAAAACAATCGCTTGAAGACTCGAACAAAGGAAATCTCCTAAAATTCCTATTTATTTACTATTTAATATTTACATTTAAAACTTATTTTTTCATTGAAAACTTTGAAAAAATATATAAATTTCCTATAAATTTATTTTAGATGTTTGGTAGGTATTATTTTTAATTATTAAACAATTTTTTTAGTTGATTAAAAATTAAAATAATATTAAGATAAGAAAACGACTTTTTACGCTTCTTTATGCCTGCGCATTGCCTAAGCTCACCTTGCCTATACATGACCTACACGCATCATCACGCATTACATCTTTTAGACATTGCTATTAGCATGTCAAATGAAATCAAATTATAAACTCAATTAACATCACAAACTAAAAAAATTTCTCAAGTATTCATGGAATTTAACTTATAAATACACATTGTATCCAAAACTCAAACCCACAATTTTTTTCACAGATCAGACAAAAAAAAAATTTTTAATTAATAAAAAATCATTAAAAAATCTCACAATCAATTCAAACATTGGATTCAATCAAATATTAATATAATTCCGCAAACCCACAAAAGGAAAAACCAAAAAAACAAAGGTACCTCGGGTTCTTGATCTGGCGTTTGAGATGATAGGGAGTCTGAAAAAAAAAAATTGATAGTGTTTTCGAAACTCTCGCTTTTATTGCATGCATTTTTTGGGTTCTAATTTCTATATGAACAAAATCTGAATGAAAAATAATGAAATCCAGAATCTACCCAGATTTAGAATTTCGCAGACGTATACATGTGTCGTGTAGGTATCATTGCACCGGAGAGGGGAAAAAGTCGATGTGAAGAAGTGGGGCGGAGGAAAGGGAGCGACAGATGTGAAAAAGCACTGACTGCATTTTTTTTTATTTTTTATTATTATTATTATTATTATTATTATTATTATTATTATTATTTATTTATTTATTTATTTTTTTATAGAAAAAGCTTCTAGTTTAGCGATAAGCTCCATGGTGCAGCAGGAAAAAGATGGCGGAAGAAGATAATGATTTTTTTTTTTTTTTTGATTTTTAATTATATATTTGTGCTTAATTTGTAATTTTTTTAAAAAAATTTGGAACTATTATTGCAATTAATTCTTTATCCTTTCATTTAATTTCTTTTTGTATTATTTGAATAGAAAGGTAAAATCGTCTTTTTCTTGAAAAAATGGATGAAAATACCTTTTTCGCAATGAAATGTGAAAATAAGAGTGAAAATGTCAAAAAAATGAAAAATGGGGACATTTTGCATAATGACATTGAAAAATAAGGATGTTTTGTACTATTTACCCTTCCTGTTATTAGTAATTGTTTGATCAAATACTCACAAAAATCATCATTGTTTCATTCATCGAATAGGAGTTGAAATAGTATACTAGGAATAAAGTATAGTTCTTATGGGAACGATAATTCGGACTCAAATATTCATTAAAATACTTGTTACGATACCATACATTTGCGATAGAAAAAAACCCAATAATAATTAAAAAAGAGAGCTTAAGACTGTGCTTGTAGAAATGCAAAAGCAAACAATCCCCCATGAAAATAAGCAATATATTTAGGATAATAACAAACGATTCAAATTCCTGTAATTTAAAGCTTTTGTGTAGAAGAAAGCTACATTTGATCCCTAAACAAAAATTTTCGGAGGATAATTAAATAGAAAACTAAATATTGGGAAAGAAAAAATGCATAAACTAAAAAATTTGTGTCTTCAAGCTATCCATTTGAACCATCCTCTTTAGAACGAGACACTTGGGTATTGGCACGATCCATGACCTGCTCAACAAAACATGCCATTTATCAAGAACTAAATTCATTGTAGTTATTCTGATAGTGTTTATGCAAGAATATTCATCTGAATTTGTAGGCTAATTAACCTAGGTTCGTGGATATGAATCACGACAAAATATAACTCAAAACGTAGAAACATTATTTATGATTAAAAAAAAAAAAAAATAGGACAAAAATTTTTGTCAAAAAATTTTATAAAAAAAAATTAAAATTTGTAGTTAATAGTAAGATAACAATTCAATTATTTAAATTTTTTTTTGAAAATAATTAAAACACTTTATATTTAATAAAATAACAAAATCTCTAAATGCATAATTTTAAGTCAATGAAATATATCATCTAAAAATATTATTGAAAATATAAATGGCACTTTTTCTGCTTTTTGGTGTAAAAATTAAATACCACTTACAATTAATTTTTTTATTCTAAGTTTCCTAGGTTTCCTTTTAAGTCCCAAATTTTACTAAAATGTGAAAATTAGGAAATTCTTTTTCAATTTCCATCGAGAAAACTTAACGGTACTCACAATTTTTATGAGACCCACAAATATGACTCATTTATTCACTACTCATTTCTATCTATTTATAAACAAAAATATTTATAGTTGATGGAAAAGCAACATATTCAAAGTGAGAACGAAGGCTAGCATTGCAAAAATAAGACTAGAAATCGTACTTGGATCAATCGTGGTTTGAACAGCGAGACCATTGAAGTAGCATGATGCACCATTGTCTCTAAACTTAGCCCAATATGAGCTGAATGCATAGCTTGCATGGTTAACAACAGACACTGGTTCATAGCACCCTTTCCCCGGGCCAAGTTCATCACAAATCCCATTGCCTTGGCCACATGTCATACCCAAAGCTGGTCCCAAATCCATTATGTTTGCTGAATTTGCCACTACACACCATATCTTCCCTTTGTATGGTTTGTTATTCAAAGGCTGGGGCAAATTGGTGTAATCTTGTTCGGATAGTGCTCCGGTTAAGTCCACTTCGTAAATTGGAGTCCCATTCGGATTCAACAGTCCCCAGTGCCTTTCTGTTCCTGGCCCGAATTTCTGATTCTCGTCATATAAAGAGAATAAGAAGGTTGGAATGACAACACCGGGTTTAGCCGGTGTCCCAATTGGAGGATCGACGGTCAATTTTTTGATAAGATTCCGGTTGTAAGTCGCAGCGTTGTATACATTCGCACCGGATTGTTCAATGTCACCTGCATTCGGTTGAATGCAACTAATTAATATGAATTTTAGCAAAAAATTAAGTTTCGTCATATTCAAGTGGCACCAATTCATTAGTTTGACCTCCTAGAAAAGGCTCGCATAGCAATCTAGTTGGCAAATTATCAGAGTAATGCTATTCAGCATCACCGGTATCAGACACTAATCTAGGTAGCAATTATACGACATTGAATGATATATTCACTTAAATGTAACATCATATGATTCATTTAATTGAATCTATCAAGTGTGACCACCTAAGCTGATGACAATCAAGTGCTTGGTGACAACCAATGTGTTTAATTTTAATCTTACCTGCATTAGGCCAACCAGTTTCTGCTATTGCCAACTTGATGTTTGGAAACCCTAGTTTCCGCATGGCAAAGATGATAGAATCAAGCATCTGATCGAGAAGATTTGTGTAAATCAAGCCACTTACTGGATCCTTATAAGTTAGATTTCCGCCCTTAAGTAATGCATAATCTAAGTCCAAATTCGATGGATCCAATGACCATGGATAATAAGTGTACGCATCTATGAAAAAGAATGATCGAGTCGAATTCAAGAATTCGAGCAACGATACCATCACCTTCTCCGGAATTCTAGAACTGAATTTCCCACTTGAGGGTGGAAAAGTCGAATCCATTACGTCCATAGCCAGTGGAGTCCCCACTTTTATGTTATGAATGTTATGTGCAGCCACTGATTTCTCGATTAGGCTCATGGCTGGTACAAGATCAAGCCACATTTTCTGATCATTGTAGGTAAAAATTTCATTTCCAACAAGTATGAATCTGATCTTCGTGTTGGGGTAGTACGCAAGAACATTTTCGCGTACCCAATTTTCGGCCATTATTTCACTTGAAGCAATGCTGGATAGTTGTTCATTTTTCACCATTATTGAGACATGAAGATCTGTTCCTGATAAAAGCTTTAGAGTTTCAGGATTGGCATCATAGAGCTTCACCATACCGGCTTTCATCGACTTGAGATATTCGATTGATTGAAATGGAGATGGCAAATCGCTTCCCAATTGACCATAATTTATGCCAATTCTTCTTGACAGAAATGCATCTGCCACAGGAAATCCAACTTGATGTTTGGAAACCCTAGTTTCCGCATGGCAAAGATGATAGAATCAAGCATCTGATCGAGAAGATTTGTGTAAATCAAGCCACTTACTGGATCCTTATAAGTTAGATTTCCGCCCTTAAGTAATGCATAATCTAAGTCCAAATTCGATGGATCCAATGACCATGGATAATAAGTGTACGCATCTATGAAAAAGAATGATCGAGTCGAATTCAAGAATTCGAGCAACGATACCATCACCTTCTCCGGAATTCTAGAACTGAATTTCCCACTTGAGGGTGGAAAAGTCGAATCCATTACGTCCATAGCCAGTGGAGTCCCCACTTTTATGTTATGAATGTTATGTGCAGCCACTGATTTCTCGATTAGGCTCATGGCTGGTACAAGATCAAGCCACATTTTCTGATCATTGTAGGTAAAAATTTCATTTCCAACAAGTATGAATCTGATCTTCGTGTTGGGGTAGTACGCAAGAACATTTTCGCGTACCCAATTTTCGGCCATTATTTCACTTGAAGCAATGCTGGATAGTTGTTCATTTTTCACCATTATTGAGACATGAAGATCTGTTCCTGATAAAAGCTTTAGAGTTTCAGGATTGGCATCATAGAGCTTCACCATACCGGCTTTCATCGACTTGAGATATTCGATCGATTGATATGGAGATGGCAAATCGCTTCCCAATTGACCATAATTTATGCCAATTCTTCTTGACATAAATGCATCTGCCACAGGAAATTTTTTCAAAAAATGGTTAGCATCTGTATGGAAATGATCTGGTTTTCAGTGACCAGGATAAAAACTTCCCATGGTGACAAGAAAATCTTAATTGTGGTACTTCTCTAAATTTATGATTGTTTTAGAGAATCATAAATAAAGCTCTCTTGTCACGTCAGTAGTAAACAATTATCCTGCCCACTAGGGTAGAAGATCATGCTAGAGCATATGTATATGCAAATGTACTAATTTTCATCCTGTTATCACCGGGCGACAATAAAAAAAAAAAAAAAATGCTTACGAGAGAAAGCAAGTAGATAAAACGAAGATAGAGCAAAAATCGCCTCGACTTTTGTTATCTTTAAATGCATTTTCAATACACTTGAGCTTCAAAATATTACAAGTTCTTTTTATAGAATAAAACTTGGAAAATATAAGACTGGAGAAGAATGTGAAGTTGAAAGCTATATATAGAGTGAGGAAATTAACTCAAGAAACTGTTGAACTAATTCAAGAAGTGCAGTAGCTGGTTAATGATCTTTGTGAGATTTTCATTGAAAAATGGAGATTATGAAAATTTTATTATAGATGTAGCAAGGAATGTCGAGGAATAATTTTCAAAGATTAAGCCAAAGATTATGAGATTTAAAGTACATGACATTGGCCTGCTTCATTTCTTTTCATTATTTCAAGTTTCCATTTTTCTTTTTGGTAATCCGATTTCTCCCAAGGCTTTACAAATAGAACTAACTATAGGCATGACACGCTCCAACATTGACAGAATATTTCTACAGGCTCCCCTTGAAAAAAAATAAAAATAAAAATAATATATTTTATAAATAATTTAAAATAAAGTAAACCTTATCATCCATCAATAACTTGTAAACAGGGGCGGACCCACTTGAGGCCGAGTGGGGTTGGCCGCCCCCACTTGATTTTCAAATTTTTTATTTTTCTTGAGGTTTTTTCAGGTTTTTTCTTATGATTTTTTGGTTTTGCCCCATAAGTTTTTTGGTTTCGCCTCTACTGAATTTTTATCCTGGGTCCGCCCCTACTTGTAAAATAAAAGGAAAATGCTATTTATACACTCCAGTGTTAAGGGAATATAATCCCACATCGGTAAAATACCGAAATAATGACCAATATATAAAGGATTGGGACACTCCTCTTAAAAAGGTTGACCTTATTAAGATGGACCCCAAGTCTTAACATGGTATCAGAGCCCAGTAAGCTCCAACGAGCTATTCGATCCGATTAAGTCTCTAAAAATGAGCACACGGATTTCAAGATTGGTCTGCTCAAACGAGCCACCATCTTGCGGGGGCATGTTAAGGGAATATAATTCCACATCGGTAAAATACCGAAATAATGACCAATATATAAAGGATTGAGACACTCCTCTTAAAAAGGTTGACCTTATTAAGATGGACCCCAAGTCTTAACATCCAGTGTACACAAGGACAGTGTACGTATAACAAAACCCAAAATGAACACATTTTCGCATAAAGTAATGCAGTTGGAAAGTTAAAATGAAATTTTAGAAAAATTAAAAAGATTAATTTTTCGACGAACCTCCAAAGTTCGTAGGAACATGCACCATTTTACGATGGGTGTTTGTACCCATTGGAAAGTTATACAGTTTTTGACATATCTTTCGTCGACAATTTAAAATGTAAAAATATAAAATATGGTAATTATGATTAATAATTAGATTAGATAAAATGCACGTTCTGACGAGATTCAATGCACATCGAAAGGTTCTAGTTTAATTTACAAAAAAACTTGTTCGGGCAATGATCAGTAAAAAAATGATGTAAGCAAAATCGAACTAGACAGGGAAAAGAGTGGTTGTAATAAGTTAGGATTGTAAAGTTATGGAGGGCCAAAAAAAAATGATAATAATAAAAATAAAAAAAATCGCATTTTAAGCGAACACAAAAATCTCAAAATTGAAAATCCCCAAAATGCAATTATTTTTTGATCCAAAAATGTAATTCTTTAATTAGCAAAAGAATATGAAAAAGTAAATTCACCGTCATCGAAAATTTCTTGATATCCTGTTCTTTCTTTGAACTTCAAATTACATAATTTTCTCTCCCTATAGCTTTGTTTATTCTTCAAAGTTCAAAACTTTTCCACTTTCTTTTTTCTTATTTTACAAAATCACAGGGTATTTGTAAAAATTTCGCAAGCGCACAAAATCGTTAACAAGTAATAATTTTAGTGAACTGAGAGTATCTTCCTCCAAAAAAATATATTCTTATTCAAGTTTACTAATTTTGTATAGGATTCGAAGTTTGTCACACAAAAGATATTTTATGTTATTAAGCTAAGATCATTCTAAAATTAATGCAAGAATTGTATCTAACTAAGAATGATTATATTGGATTTAGAGTCGGCATATTGATATCTATTTCAATTTATTTAATCTAGTCTTATTATTTATCGATAAATGTAAATTTTATTAATCAAAACTCATGTACAAATATTACGGGCATCTTCGGGCAAAAACAAAGATCTAAAAATGTACAAACGACAAAGATCTATAGACACAACTCTAGGGACTCAAAATAAACAAAAAACATTAGTCTTATTTATACGTACTGACAATCAATAAAGTTAATGTATTTAACTTTGTTTTTTAAATTAATTCAATTCTAATCACAACTAAACATATTTTTGAAGTTAAAACAAGAAGAATGAAAAAATCACTTGAAATTTATTACTATAGGAAAGAGATGTCATGATTTATTTCTCATCATTGTTTTTCAACCCTAAATTTTGATTCTTCAAGTTCTTGATGATCTTGATTCAATCCACATTCTAAATTTGTTCTCCAATCCAACGGCTATTGAATTGCATAGATTTTATTATATGGATGTGATTTGAGAGGTAAGGGAGTTTGAATAAAAAAAGGAAAGTTGGCTATAAGATGATATTTTATGGTGCGCTCCCGCATCAGCCAATTCCTTGCACGGGCACAGTTCCAATTGGGCAGGATGCATAGGTTGGGCTCACGCACCACTTGGTTTTTCGAGAACTGAATAGGTTTTAGTATTTTTCTCGTAACTTTCTCTCTTGATATTGAATTGAAGTGATTTAAAGTACATTGAAAAGCAAACTCAAAATGGTTGTCATTATTCTAAAATATCATCTTTTCAATTAGAAGGTTTGATATGCCAAAAAACAATCCGAGGCTGAAAATCTAGAGCTTAACTTGTGTGATTGAAAATTGGTTTATCAAAATACTTTGACTATAATTCGCTCTTTTAACTTTCAATTGCATTCGATTAATCCTATGTGATCTTTAATCATCATTTTTTGGTTCATTAACTATTAGATATATGTAATTTGACTCCAGAACTTTGAATTTATTTCATTTTTGCTCGTTTTTGTTCATTTATTTCAATTTAACTTTCGAACATTGAGTTGTACCTAGCAAACGAATCATATAATTAAGTTATAAGTATCAAATTTAATAACAATTGGCCTCATTTAAGGATCCAGAGAAGTGTACAGACACGGTATCTGAAAATGAGAATGGACGAAAAGAAAAAGTACAATGGAAGCACTAGGAGGTGAAAAGTTGGAGAGGGGAAGGTGATGAAAAAGTTGTATCACTGTCAAAATACTATACTATCCTTTGGTCCTAACATTTTGAAGTACAAAAATTTTAATTGCGGGGCCCAATTTATTAACTAAGTTTATTTAATTTGTTGAAAAAAATTTGAAATTAAGTGTGGGGATGCTGACTAGATCCGCCCATGGTGGAGCCAGATATTTTTGGTTGTCAAAAATTAAGTTACAATTATTTTTATTTTTATTTTTATTATTATTTTTTCTTCAAACAACGTAACATTAATAAAAATAATTCAATATATTATTATAATTGTAGTCTATGAGATTACCGAGTTTCAGTATTTCATGAGTATTAAAATTTTTTATCGTTTCTTCTTCTTGAAACTACGATTCCTATAACATGTTAAATAAAATCTTTAATTTTTCCAATGATTCATAATGATGAGTGTAGAACAATATTAATTGTAAAAATAAAATTTTGAATAGTATTTTTTAAGAGAATATGTGGTTAAAAAGTAGGAAAAAGTTTTGAGGTTTACATGTAAAATGTTTTATCGTGTGAATGTGTGGTTGAAAATATGAATGTTAAAAAAAAAAAAAAAAAAAAAATTTTTCTCTCAAAAAAATCTCACTTTATGCTATTGAATCTCTTATGAAGAATGAAAAGGGTGAGGATAAAGCATAAAATAAAATAAAAAATCTATAAATATGAAAAAAAAAAATGGTTCAACGTCGACTATTAAAAATGACATTTAAAAGTATGGTTGCTATTCGAATCAATGCACAGCCGAGAATTTAAAATAGAACTACATAAGAATAAAAATAATCAATAATCTACCAAACATGAGCGCAAAGTAATGTGGAGAAAGGGTAGACTTTATAAGAAAAAAGAGCATAGGCTAGGAGGGAACCTTTGTATTTGGACTGAAAATGCATCCTCTCTCACCCCCCACAAACATTCAATTCTTTTTCTCTTCAAGAATTTGCATGTCACTGAATTATTTACTCTATTGTTAAATTATTAATTTGTAAAGTAATCTAATAAAGAATTAAGTAATTCGGCTTTGGGTATCTAAATAAAGTGTGGGCCCGATTATATGTTTAGATATCAAATTCTTTTATAATTGTATTTTATGATAGGTGAAATACATATGAAAACTATATATAAGGGTATGGTCCTCAATTCATATGTAATTTATCATTCGTTGTGTCATCTTATCAAAACAAAAGTACAAGAGAAAATATATTGAAGAGGAAGATTCAAAATCCACAATCAAGAAGAATGGATTGAAACAATTAAATTCAAGAACAAGGCAATCAAGATTGAAAGCAAGAAACCAATCACAGGGAGAATATTGCAAGTTCATCTTCAAGATTCAAAATTAAAGATTCACGATACAAATTCATAGATCAAGGTATGTTCCCTATTAATTAATTGTTTTGATGATTTGACATGTAGATCTTGGCAATTCATAAAGTTTGAGTTCTATAAAATTTAATTAGTATCAAAGTCAATCCATACTAAACCATTGAAAATAAATGCGAATTTTAAGGTTGGAATTTATACTTTAGATTTTTAAATTTTGATATCTGAATTTCAAACCTTAGATTTCTATTTCTATTTTTTTTTTTTTTTTGAAAAATTTTAAGACAACAATAGCTGCAGTGCCCAAGGGCTGCACCTCTGACAGCGCACCAGCACTCTCCCAGCGTCGTTGCTCTAGTTTTCTTATTTTTTTTCTTTTGGTAACAAATGAGAAAAATAAAAATAAAATATAAGGGGGCAATCAAAATCAAATCTTGGTATTAGAAGTTTCTTTCGGATTATCAATTTTCTTGTTTAAATTGATTTATTTGAAATATTAGGAAGGTTGTGTGTACATAATGCATGCGGGTATTAACCGGCCCAAATGAAGGTGAATATTTGGCCGAACTATTTGCATACTTATGGTAACAAATATGAGATAATTGTAAATTTTTCTATAATGTGAACATTGAATGGGTCCAAAGATAGACTTGATGTTTGATTGGATTTATTGTCAATATTTGATTACCAACCAAGAGTACCATTTACAAGTTGATATTACTGTCCAAAAACTAAATATCAACATTATGCTCAGTCTCTTATGATGGGGCCCACTATTATTTAAAATTATTGATTGTTAAATACGGATTTCCCTGTGAACATGCTATTTAGGTTGAAATTCTCTATTCGATCAATCCATTTATTTCTACGATATCTACCAACTAATCAACTACATTTATGTGCTTATGAAACCAAATTTTAAGGATTGGAAAAAGAACATTCATTTCGTTCTTGACTACATAGATCTAAATCTTACGTTAAGGACTAAACAACCAAATGATCTTACGAATAAGAGTTCCTTTGATGAAAAAGTGGGATTCGAATAAGTGGGATCTTTTAAATCGCATGAGTCTTATGATCATAAAGTGTGAAATTCTAGTAACATTCAGGGCGCTTAGGTAACTACTGTATTTCTCGAGGAATTTGAAAAATGCTTTGCAAAAGGTAATAAGACTGGAACTAGTACGCTTTTAGCAAACTCAATTTTACTAAAATATAAAGGTAAAGAAAACATAAGGGGATGCATCACGGAGATGTCCCATCTTGCTTCAAAACTAAAGGTATTAAATCTTGAATTGTTTGATGTCTTGCTCGTGTATTTAGTTTTAATTAATATTTTAGCATAATTCAGTTAATTAAAGATCAGTTACAACTGCCAAAAAGGGAAAGTGGACTTTTAATAAGCTCATTCCATATTGCGTGCAAGAAGAAGAAAAGCTAAAGTAAAATAAAATTGATATTACTCATTTGACAAGTACTTCTAAAGACAAGTTAAAGAATAAGAATGCTGCATCCGACTCGGTTTAAGAGAAATAGCAAAACCTTGAGAATGATAAATCATCTAACTATTACTTTTGTGAAAATCTAGGACACATGAAGAGAAATTGTACCAAATACCATACTTGGCATGTAAAGTAAAGTGCACTTCTCACTTTGGTCTACTTAGATGTTAATTTAGTTTCAATACCTAGATACACTTAGGGGATAAATTTCAGTGTCACTATTCAAATAAGCGTGTCTATGTAGGGTTATCGAAACAGCTAAAGCCAATTGATGCTGAAAGGTTCATCTATGTGGGGCGATGGAAAATTAATTAAAGTTGAGGCTATAGGAACTGTTAGGTTATTCTTAAAGATTGGTTATTATTTGAATATGAAAAGATATTTATGGTATCATCTTTTAGATAGAATTTGGTTTCTACTTCTATATTGGACAAATTTGGTTACATTTGTTCAATTGGAAATAGTCAGTTTGATCCTTTTTTTTTTATTTTTTTAATTTCAAATATTGTGGGTACTAGTTCTTTATGATGTCCTAGATTTGTTTAATATAGTTGCCTCTTATGAAGAAACATTGTATGTGAATTCACATTGTATTAAACATAAATTAACCAATGAGAATTCCGCTTCATTATGGCACAAGAGATCAAGTCACATCTTTAAAAAAAGGAATATGCTTGTGTTATAATGAATTATTGATCCACTAATTTCACGGATTTTAATGTCTGCGTTAATTATGTTAAGGGAAAATAGACAAATATAAGAAGATTAGGCGCCAATGGGACTCGGATGTCTTATGATTAATTCATACGGATATTAGTGGACTATTCCCTTCGACTTCTTGAAATGTCAATAGTAACATATTATGTTCATAGATGATTATTATCGCTATGACTACCTATATCTCATTCATAAAAAATCTTAATCACTGGACATGTTTAAGGCTTATAAGGCTGAAGTTGAAAATGAACTTGGCAAAAGAATAAAACAAGTCATATATGATCATAGTAGTGAATACTATGATAGATATGACAGTTCATGAGAACAATGTTCAAGGTCTTTTGCTCATCATATAGTATACCTGAATCCCTATATGAAGAAGTACTAAAAACTACAGCTTAAATTCTCAATAAAATTTCAAATAAAGCAATTTTTAGAATCTCTTATGAACTTTGGACCGGCAAAAATCCTAATTTGAAGCACTTGTTCATTTAGGGTTGTCCAGTTAAAACAAGGCCTTATAGGCCATCGACTGGACTCCAAAGTTGTCAGTTGCTAATTTATTGGACACTTTAAAAGGTCAAGGGATTACAAATTTTAAGATCTCACTATTAGGTTAATTTTCAAAATAAGAAATGTCCAGTTTTCTAAGGATGTAATGTTTGTAGAGAGATATAAGGTTATAAGGTTAAGGATTTTGTTTAGGAGAAAGAATATGTATATATTTATTCTGTTGCAATTGATAATGATCAGAATCAGGGACGAATTCTAACTTCAAATCAATCTTATTCAAGAAGCGATTTTGGATCAAGACAATATTACATAATCCCTTACATACAATCAAGAGATTGCTTCAAAAGAACAAACTCAACAACCTCAAAAAAAAAAAATGAATAAAATAAATAAAATAAAATAAAAAATGTCATAAGAAGATCCACTAAAGAAAATAGAAAGTTAATTAGATCACTTTATAGTCTTTCTCCAAGAAAATAAGGACAGTGTTATATTGGTGGAAGGAGATCTGATCAATCAAATTTCGTCAAGCAATGTGAAGCAATAATTGTCAAGAGTAGATTGATGTCATAAATAAGGAGATAAAGTTCATGAGTGACAATGAGGTTTGAAAACTCATCATATTGCCTAAAGGTGAAAAACCTTATAGTTATAAATGGATATTTAAAATTAAGAGGGATTCGAAGGGTGATATGAAAAGATATAAGGTTCGTTTTGTTGCAAATGACTTTTATAGCATTCGTGATACATTTTGATCTTGAGCTATGTCGGTTGGTTTACATATTAAAGAAATTCATCTATGAGCTTAAGCAAGCTTTCCATTAATGGTATCACAAATTTCATCAAATAATTATCTTGTTTGATTTTCAAATAAATATATTTGTATATCATAAACATATTTTTCTGGTATTGTATGTCGGTCATATACAACTTCTTGCACTGATATATGCTTATACGAAACTTAAAATTTAAAGCATTAATAAAAATTAATATACCTATAATCTTCCTTTTTATACGTGTTCAAATATAATATTATAAATAGAGAGAGAGAGTTTTCCCACCAGCTTCCTTGCACCTACGCTGCAGTTTCTTCCTCAAAACTCCCATAACACGTCAAACCGTAACACGCTCTCTTGATCCAAAAAGCAATAAATACTCGTCAAGCCAAACTCTCCCAGAGAGAGAGAGAGAGACAGGGAGAGAGAGAGAGATTCAAAATATATTTAGATCCTTTTTTGTGCATTCATTTTCATGGCTTGTTCATCGTCGTCATCTGGGATCCATGGAAGTTTGTCAGAGGTAGATAAGGCGGCATGGGTGGCGGAGCAGCTTATACAGATATTTGGAGATGAAGACGATAACGAGAGCAGTATAACAAATTCCACCCCCAAGAACAAAAGGAACAATAATGGTTTTGAAATCACTTCATCAGAAAAAACCGTTCAAGATTGTGTTATCAACTGCAAGCCCAGGAAACGCAGGTACAGGACTATTGATAATCTGTACACGGCTACCAAGCCAATCAATGTTTTGTATTGGAACAAATAGTTATATCCTTGTTAGTTTATTATGATATTGTGNAATCTGTACACGGCTACCAAGCCAATCAATGTTTTGTATTGGAACAAATAGTTATATCCTTGTTAGTTTATTATGATATTGTGGCTTTGACTTGTAATCTTGTGGCAAGGAGATTCATTCCAGTGTGTTCTCTTTATTCTTCGTCTGAGAAAATTTCAGATTTTTTCTCCGGTGCATATCTGAGTGAATGGATATTTTCATATTAGTTCTGGAAATTTTAGGATTTTCTAAAGCATTAATAAAAATTAAAATTATATGTTCTAAAAAATAATTAATATACTATTGGATATTCCATTATTATTACATGTTCATTTTTGTGTAAACATAAAAAATTATGGTAATCCAGCTACTTATTAGATACAAATATGGAAAAAACTATTCTACCAGATTGATTCCTCCAGAATTTGTACAGATTACTCACAATGAGATGGATCCCACCCAATTAAAAAATAGCTCAAATAATATCATACCCACTTACCTGTACAAAGTCCGTACAAATGAATCTGTTAGCGTAGCATCTCTCTACAAATATATAAAGAAAAGAAAAAATATTTTTATTTCGATACATTTAAAGGGAAAATTTTTATCCGTCCATTTGTATTAATTCTATTCAAAAGAAAATAAAAATTTTTGTTTTACGATTTTTCACTTTTACATTGGCTTTGAATGTAAACTTTGATTTTTAATTTAAAATAAATGCTATGGATTAACATGACAAACGTGATTAGTATGTAAATTTTTGTTTCTCAATATGTTTAAATAAGAAACTTTTTTTTTAAGGTAAAAAAAAGTTTATGTTACTGACAAAATGAGTAATTTTTTTATTATGAAAATCATTTATGTACTTTTAGTTTACTAATAAGTAAATATTTTAAACTTAGTCAAATGTACATCTCTTAATCCGATTTTTCTTAATGCCCGTCTATACCAAAAAGCTTATAAATGCCCACTGTAACGATTGAAAAGAAGGGACATTATGTGTTATGTTCGAAGTTTCGCTAATTTAGAAGAACTCAAATTTGTAGGGCACAAACTATTTATCAATATCTTGAATCGATTGTAAAACAAGTAATACTATTTATAATTAGCAACTGTAGTAATTATTCTATATGATAGCTTGTTATTTGAGATAATAGAATTACAAAAAAAATTAATTATTCAAATAAAAAGTTGTCACATAAGATAATTAATGTAGTCGTTGACACAATGAAATACCCATCAATATATTCATCCACCATCTATTCTATTTTATTTCTTTTCAATCTTATTGCTTTTTGGAAAGGGAAGCTAATAGAACTGTCCACTTTCTTGCCAGTTACTCTCTTTAAGAACTTTAAAAATTTAATTTGATTAAATAGTATTCCAAGGTTTGTTGTCGACAATAATTTGATAAATTTTGCTCAATATTGGCCTTGTTTGAGGGGAAAAAAATCAGATTGTAACGGGTCCAGCGGGTGAAAAAACTCGACCTAATTTTTCATAGTAAGTTCAGCTAAGGTTAAAAGTCGAGAAAATGCGGTCGGGTCTATAATATGTGAAGTATATTATTTGGCATCCATTCAATTTTTTAAAGGTTTAGGTTCTCAATCTTTATGGAATTAAATATAAATGTCTCCATCGGATGTAAAATATTAACTTTTATGTTAAAGCAGAACGTATTTTGCACCTAAACGTTTTTTAAGAAATTACTCGCATCAATTTATGCTTGCAAAACTTAAAAAATATTAAAGTGGAGAGTCTTTGTTTTTCATTTTCTTGAGACATTCCATTATACCAACTTTAGTTGTTTTCATTTACTCCCTCTAAATGGATATAACTATAATTTCTTTAGGGAAATTTGCAGTTGAGGTTCAACACCTTTAAAAAATCTGTTGCTAGATCCCAAACATTTTAATCTTAACACCTACATTTCTAAAACATTTATGTGTTCCCAAAGGACGTGGTGAAGCATCCGTTCAAATGATAGTCAGTTGACCAAAAGTCAAGATTCTAATATTTAATTTGTCAAATTTACTGAAGGCAAAATGGTCAATCCACGTATTCCCACTTAAAATAATTTTTAAAAATAAAGACAAAGACCCAAAAAAAATAAAATTGATTATTAGAATTGAACAAAAAGACAAACAAAAAAATTTAAATTGAAACCACTACCCATCCAACTGCAACCACACACCATCAGCACCACCACCTATATCACAAACCTCATAGCTATCTATCTCTACAATCGTCGCGACCACTCGTCTGAAACTAAAAATCACTACCACCGGTAACAATCTTCATCTTCAAAAACCACTACCACCATTTTCTTCTCGTCATCGCAATCACCATCAACAAGCGATTTTTCGTTGGTTTTACGACTCAAGCCCATAGATTTGGAAGACGAAATTAGGAGAAAAAAATCCCTTATATGCTTTGCATCAAGATCCAAAATTTCCTTGATTTTCTCAAAATCATACCGAAGGGAATTTTATCCCTGGTTTCATGACCAACTAGGGAGATTCCTCCTCATGGTTTGGGTAAAAACTAGGAGAGAAATCCTCGTTGGTGACGAATCGGGGGTTAGTTTGTCATTATCATGTACATCTTATCGAAGATTGTCGGGAGACAAGCGAGGACAGGAATTAAAAAAAAATTCTCATTTACTGTCGCTTTTAATTATTTATTTTTGATATTATTAAATGAATATTTAAAGAATAAGACTTAATGTGTCCAATTAAGGTCCGATGTTTAACTTTTGTTCAACTAATGGTCCTTTGTATGAAAACCATTCAAAGGTCATTGGAGTACATATTATTAAAATGTTTGGATAGATGTGCTAAGATAGGAAAGTTTAGGACATGATCATGTTTATGATTGATTTGAGACTGCTACTACAATTTTTCCTTTTTCTTTGTGGATCTTACTCTCCTGGTGAGAAAAAATAATGAATCTATCCCCCTCTTCTCCCTCGAATAGCTCTGTCCTAATAACCTTAGGGGGAGATGAACAGTGCTTCTCAATCATCAATCAAAAAGAACTAAGAAGAAATCTCTTGAAAGAGAGGAATGCCTTCAGGGACTCGGACACAAGTGGTGTATGATTGTCGTCAGCTCATGTCGTAAGGTGTTGGGTTAAGTCCCGCAAAAAGATCTTGTTAGCTAAACTGTCTCCCCAATATTTCTATCAATTATTGGAAAAAGATCTTTATCCACAGTTACTAACATTTATCCATTGACTGTCACTAATTAAAAACTGAACATGAAACTTTGATTTCATTTGCCTCCTTTATCGAAGATGCCATCTGTCATAGGCTTGCTGACTAGCAAATCTCTGGGATTAGGATCAGACCATCTTTAAACTCTTTGGACCATCAGCCGTCTCTCACTTCCTGGTCCAGACGAATCCACCTAGATAGATCCTTGCCAACACTACCACCTGAATTTGGTATGCAATGAAAATGTGAGGGCAAAAGCAATCTACTATCCCTTGGTAAGCTTGAACGTTCTATCTTCAACTTAAATATTCTATAAATAAGTGTGTTGTATATTAGCGTAGTTGCCACTTGTCAATGTTATTTATCTTATTCAACTCTTGTCGTTGACAATATTTTGAAAATCGACCCAGACATCGACCCGAAAAAGACAAAGGGCCAAAGTCAAAAGGTCGAATAGAATTGAACCAGGGTTGAAATGCTTATAATAGATTAAAAAACAAATATACCACAAAAATAAGAGAAAAATAATTTATTTATTTTTTTAATATATGTAGTAAAAAGATATTTAAACTTGACCACATTAATTTTCATTATATTCACGTTTAATCTATAATATGTTAAATATCACAAAGAATCATTTTTTAGATGATTCAAATTCTATTACAATTCAATTATTTCAATAATACATTACTTTTTTTTTTCAATATGTATTTGACATTCAAATATGCATTTCACTATTTACGTGCATGTATAATAATTAACATTTATTTTTTAAGGATTAGCATTTCTCTCATACTTAGATCAAAATGATGCAAATTAATTATAGTTTATATGTTTTGGGGCTATTCAATTACTCTAGGAGTAAATAAGTTATTCAAATTCATGTACACTAATTTATTTTCAAGATTATTCATTTAATATATGATATGAATTTATTCTTTAAATTCACGTATACACCCTTTTATCTAAATTAGTTTTCGAGATCACATGTATATAAATTATTACTTTTCTATATTCATTAATTCAAATTAATTAAGTTCCATGTTTATGAATGTATTTGATTGTTCTCACAGGTATTAGATATAAACAAATTGATCTCTCAACCATTTGATTTGTTTTCACAAATTTGAGTTATTTCATTTTAATAATCAAATGTTTTGTTCTCCCCCATCATGGAATCAAAGGCTATAAGAAGCTTATCAGCGTATGAAAATGAATAGTTCATTAAAGTGACAGTAGTTCAAAAGGGTTTGGTCGAATCTTATTCCAACAATGCTGGGAAATTTGGTATTTCGAGGCACATCCTAATTGATAAAGAAGTAATACGTCTACAATGATAACTATTTATTTTGTAATTACATAAAAAATGTCATTAAATTTAATCTTAATATTCAGTTATTAATTTTTTTTCTATCCATCGTCTTCAAACTTGAGATAAAACAATTCATGAAATTTTTTCAGTATGAATGCATGCGGACACCAAATCTCAATTAAATGCCTAAAGTTATATGACAACTACAAATATTTCATTTAAATCAAATACCCCTAATCACACCAAAAAAATGTAGCGTATAAAGAGATTTTCATTAAATAAAATGTTCATTCACATAAACAATTTTTCTAATCTTTTTTCTATTCGCATATTTTCAAATATGACTTTTATCGCACTTATAAAGTATTTTAGAAGAACGTGCAATGCATGTTTACCTGCAACTAGTATCAACAAAAAAAAAAAATAGTTATAGCTAAAGTTTCAACATATTATTTATATAGCATTTTAGCCTAAGTTTTGGTTTCATTTTTTATTAAAAACTTAGAAGTTACTTTTCAAAATCAAAATTTAGCTCTTGTTTGTTTTGGGAGCTTGAAATTTTTACACAATTTGGAGCGATAAAGAATAATTGATGATTATTCTATCGCACTGAACTTGCAGAAAAACTGGAGCTCGAATGAAGGCACTTGCACTGGATTTTGAGAAAAACTGGACAATTGATTCTTCATTTGGGATTTTGTTTTTGTGGTATGATTCTAAGGCCTTGGTTT
>NC_036240.1:10438425-10652919 GCF_002742605.1 Olea europaea var. sylvestris | reverse complement strand
GGGGGCACGTGTATGTGAAAGTAAGAGAGTGCACAAGTGTGTGAAAGATAGTGAGTGGAGATGATTGAGAGAGAGAGAGAGAGGGAGAAGGGCACGTGTATGTGAAAGTAAAAGAGAGTGTGTGCACAAGTGTATGAAAGATAGTGAGTGGAAATAACTGATAATTGAGTGATGTGTGTGTGTGTGGAGTTTATTTACACATTTGAGATAAAATTTGATTAAGTTTATTTCATAAATAAAATTCTATTTGATTTGGGATTTAAATTCAACATATATGCATGTGTAAAGAAATATATTATTATATTTAAAAAAAAAAAACCCAATGCACTAACTGGACCAAAAATTTCCTTTTTAATTTTACATGATCTAATGGGAGTACACTCCATTCAAATTCTCACGTCTCCATAATCAGAGCTCATATTCAGATTATTTACAAAATATCTTTCCCTATTTTATCCCAATCTCGAACTTTCTAACTTTTTTGAGAATTCATCTCCATCTTTATATGAATATTAAATCAAAGTCACAGTAGTTTTCTAATTAAAAAATCTCATTGTAGTTGTTCAAAATCTCATATTTTTTTTATGCGCTAGGATTTATCAAGATCATGCTCATGTTTTCTTGGGCACTAGGATTTCCCAATATCACGTGAAGTTCTTTTCATTCATAGACTAATTTTGACCCAAAAAAATCACTGTAGCCGATATCTAAAATTGCGCCCGCACTAAACAAAATCCCTGGCTCCGTCCCTGACTGTTGTGGATGTTTATTTTGGTACAATTGTTATGTTTGACACCAATATTTCTGGTTATAGTAGTGTTGTTTGTTTAGTTATTTATTATTTTCTTTATGCATTTTTTGGTCTTTCTTAATTTCATGATTGTTTTCTATGGCATTGAGTATCTTGTAATAGAGACCGTTTTCGCAGTAAGTTATGATTAGTTAACAAGATTGACATTATTGTTCTCAGCTTCTTGGCCTAAATATTGTTGGATAAAACACTTTGTTAACCTTCGATGGTGTCTAATAGTACTTGTGGTGACAATCGCATAGACAAATTTAAAAGCAATTTTTTATGTGTAAATTATTTTGTTATGTATTAGTTCGACTTAAAATTTTTACTGAATCTGCCCCTGGACAATCAACAAACTGGCGATGATAACTACGACAACAACGAGTGGGGTTAGAAGTTGTATCTCATTTGGTTTCATATCGGGTGGCAACTTATAATACAATATTAATTAACAGCGTATAATCAAAAAAATTAAAAGGTTAAGAGTATTAATCGATTTTTTATTTTTTATTTTCATTTTTTATTAACTTCAGGGCCGTAGTGGGCCTAATTTGCCCTTACAATAACTACAAAATGGGCCAATGGTGGACCAGCAAAAATATGACTTGAGCCGTGGGGTTCTAGAGCAAATCAATCCAGGGTTTTTGGAGACGGGATTAAATGAACTTGAAAAATCAGAGGGCCTCCATGGTAATTCTTCAGGGACTGATTTGTAAAAATGGAAAAGGCCGTGGACTCCTCGTTGATCTCATCCAAGGGCCTTTTTTGGTGTCTGGAATGTGGGATAAGTTAACAATGTGATCTTGAATGATCTTAGAAGTCATCGAATTAAAGATAACCACAAATTGATGAATGTGTTAAAGAATTTATTGCATTGACTTTTTTCTAGACCATCTCAAATATCGATCTTATAGGTAGCTTTATTTATGTTGGTATGTTACANGCCACCAAAAGATTTGTCTGTCAAATCATTTCTATCACTGAAAGCTGATGGTATTAAGGGTCCAACTGAAATAACCTTCATATTGGTGATATTTTTGATTGATTCTTGTTCTAATCCTTCAAATGTATTAATAAGAACAAATGATGTGGAATCTTGCTCCAGGATTTGTATGTGTTCTAGCATCACAGGGACCATCAAGCCACTAAAGGGACTATCCGGTAAGAGAAAGGTGGGCAAGTCTCTTGAAGAAAATAATGGCAACGCCGGTAGTTTTATTGAGATGGAAGGATCCTTTTCGCCATGATGTAGACCATCTGTACTATTGAAGAAGCGGTCGAAAATGGAAAAAACAGTGGCACACTGATTAAAAAGAAAAGCAGATGGTACCTGAAGATCACGGGCTACCATAGCCACCCAAGGAAGTAAGATGCTGTAAACTATAAGGGTCACCGGTTCCCCATCGGCCGAAAACTTTCGGACAAGACTGGCGAGATTTTGGGAGCCTATGCGCCTAAATTCGAGTACCGAGCTTGAAAAATCTTCCTGGTTTTGTGAGTCATCTTCGTCCTGATCACCGGAAATGGAAACATATGACAAGCCCTGCAGAGTTGGGAAGGATTTTATTTTTTTAAGGCCGCTGTTCTGGGTGGCTAAGGTAACTTTTGCACCATTGCGCACCAGGTTTTTCGCTAATTGGAGGGACGGATTGATATGGCCTTGGATCGGGAAAAAGATGATCAAGAAGTGATGGTTGTTCGTTACTGTGGCTTCTTGTTGTCGATCCATTTCTTCTTTGGTATTAGCATTTTGCTGATTGAAACATTGTTAATATATTGCCAAAGCAATTAGAAAATCTCCAACCCTACACCAAACTAAAAATCATATTCAACTCATTACATTAAAAATTGCACCAAATGAACGGTGCTTAGTCATTTTCTCCATTTATTTTATTTTTCACAATTTATATAGCTGAAAAATTATCTATTTATTTGATTTACTACTACATAAATTACTATATATATAATTACATTTTGTTTACGAAAATATGAAATTATTTAATATATTTTAAAAATGCAGTACAACTAATAAAAATACCACAACTAAGAAAATATGAAATCATGTTATTAAAAACAATGCAGTACATTTCAAATCTAGAAATTAAGGTAGTGTCATAATTTAATTATCGAAATTCATAGATTTATCTCACAAATGTTCAATTAATGCATTTTGTTTTGAGTGCTTTTATTTTAATCTATTCATCTATAATTATTAATTTTGCGATTAAAGTTTATTATTATTAATTAACTACTTAATTATAAATTAAAATTTATGTATGATGTAAAATGACACAAATACTATTTATATCAACTTGGTCATACATAAAAGGGCAAAATAGACTTTTATTATTTTTTTTGATGTAAAATGGTGCAAGAGTTGGTGTTGGGTTGGAATAGTGTTTTTGGTGAAAATGGTGAAATTTGGTGGAAAATGGTTGAATGATTAATGGGTTGGAGTTGCCCTTAGAATTGTCGCACTGTCATTTTCTACCATAAATATCATCTTGGACCATGTCGCCATGCCTTTTGTCATTTAATATTCTTAAGATAAGGGTTCGTGATTTTTGGTAGATGGGTGGAAAAGAGGGAATATGCATAAATTCAAATTAATAAAAAAAGAAATTGGAAGGATAAATTAAGTTGGTCTTCAACTCACCAATAAGAGTGGCCAGCTGTGACTTTATAAACATATAAAATTTTCCATCGGCACAAAGAATTGACTTTTATGACAGAAAAGTTAATGGATGAATAGAAAGTCATAAAAATGATTAAAATACCTTGTTAGGAAATTAAAAATTTAAGATTTACATTTTTCACGAGTTTATGAATTATGCTTCTTGTACATTTCTTGTTGACATTAAGTTTGACGTCTCTCCTATGCGTGGAAAATTTGGCTATTGATTGAAAAAAGTTTTGTTAAAATCAATGTACTAAAATTTGCCAATTCAAATGATGTCAAACTTGATGTGCATGTAGCATGACTGTATAAATATAATACCTTGAAACTCCATATACTGTCTATTTGTGCCTCATTGTTGATATAAAATGCATTTTAAAATAGTACATTGATGAATAATGTATGGTTAAAGAATAAGAAAAATTTTTGTGTTTGCGTGTAATATTGAAAAATGTATGGTTTGAAAGAAGAGAGAGAAACGTAATTTGAAAATAATAGGTATCAAATAAGAGCATAATATAATATGCGATTTATTTGTTAAATTCAGAAATGTTTTCAGTCATCTTGTAATTTATTAGTGCAAATGAAAATAACTGAGCAATTAATGAAAAATTGCCAAAAGAAACCAATTTGGAGTTAGTTTGATGTTCTTGAACATTTTTAGAACCAAAATGAAGAAATATTGAAAAGATACAACTTCTTAGGCTAGTTTTTATTTTTATTTTTTTTTCCCTAAATTTGAAAATAAGATCATATTTTCTAAATCTTATAAGATCCTGACATTTTGATATAAAAATGTTAAAATCAGGAGTCCAATTGATTGCATTATATTCAAGTGATAAATCTTCTACCAGTCTTGAAAAAGAAAATCTGACCAGCCTAATGTAGTCAATAATTTTGGCCACCAAGGAAAAAAAAATAATAATAAAAATAAGAACACAGAGAGGAAATGAAAAATATTTCATATCCTTAATTTGGGCTTACGCTATTTAATAACTTTAAGAGTATCTTGTGGGCATATTTAGAGGATATCCCCAAAAGGAAGACATTATTATGTTGGTGAACTTAGTGGGATAAACTCTCATTTTCATAAGTATAATCTAAAGTTGTAAATAGAAATTCTTTACCCTGATTTGATCAAAATGTCTATGTTCTTAGAATAATTGCCTTCTTTTTATTATTATTATTATTATTATTATTATTATTATTATTATTATTATTATTATTATTATTATTATTATTATTATTATTTTAATTCTGAATTCATCGAATTTTTCAAGGACTTTAAACTTGCAAGCCATCAGGTACAAATAATTATATCTTGAGTTCATATCCTTAATTTGGGCTTACGCCATTTAATAAATTTACGAGTATCTTGTGGGCATATTTAGAGGATATCCCCAAAAAGAAAACATTATTATGTTGGTGTACTTGGTGCCCTTAGTTGGGATAAAATCTCATTGTCATAAGTATATTCTAAAGTTGTAAATAGAAATTCTTTACCTTGATTTGATCAAAATAATTGCCTTTTTTTAAAAAAAAAAAAAAAAAAAAAATTCTGAATTCATCGAATTTTTCAAGGACTTTAAACTTGCAAGCCATCAGGTACACATAATTATATCTTGAGTTCATATCCTTAATTTGGGCTTACGCCATTTAATAACTTTACGAGTATCTTGTGGGCATATTTAGAGGATATCCCCAAAAAGAAAACACTATTATGTTGGTGTACTTGGTGCACTCACTTGGGATAAGATCTAATTTTCATAAGTATATTCTAAAGTTGTAAATAGAAATTATTTACCTTGATTTGATCAAAATGTCTATGTTCTTAGAATAATTGCCTTTCTCTATTTATTTATTTATTTTTTAATTCTGAATTCATCGAATTTTTCAAGAACTTTAAACTTGCAAGCCATCAGGTACACATAATTCTATCTTGAGTAATCAAACGTGAAAGTGATGGAATACTTGGACCCACTTTTAGCTCGACAATAATTGGTCCACATAAAATAGAATTCACTAATTTCATGACATCGTTGGCCCTATCCCCTTGAAGTAAATGGTCTATTGATCATCTTACCCTCCAAACAAGATTCACATAACATAAAAGATTCAACCTGTAATTGCCTGAAAGAACCATCAATTTTTAGTTTTTGAATTCTATTAAGGTTAATGTGAAAAAGTCTAATCTGTCAAAAATAAGTCTCATTAGCGTAAGACAACCTTATATATTTATTAGACCCATTAATGTTATTCATAGAGCCGAATCAAATTATACAAACTATTAAACTAATGTCCATAATAAATAAGAGAATTAATTTACTATATATCCAGTTGAAACAACGCAAAAACTACAAAACATCCCTGCTCAACTAAATGAGCTACGGAAATTAAATTCCATTTAATGTCTAGAACAAAATAACAAATTTTCAAAAGTTTTCCCGGTCAACAGTGGCACTAGCAAACAACAACTCTCGTGTGCAAACTTTGAGAGTGAACTCTCCTTCATTGAGCTTCTCGATTACAGCCACGCGATTTATGCAACGTGATTTTATACCGCAAGTGTACGATGTCAAGTTTTGTAATATAATAATAGAGTAAAGAGTGTCGAACCCACATGTATTATAATTTAAATTTCACTAAGTACTATAATTGTGCAATTTCTACTTTATCTAGACAAATGTATGATTAAATGGATTTAATGTTTTATGAGTGAATAAATTAAACTAATCTAACGTAAATTGGATGCGACAAAATTGGGGAATACAAATTATCAAATGAGAAGGCCTAGGGATTGACTTCATCTAACTTTCAATTATGATTTAACGATTTTCAATAATTCCATTTAATTTTCCCATATTTAAAATCAAGAATCCTAATATATTCCTCTCCCCTCTCTCGAGTGCCGGTTAGAAAATAATCCTAGATTCCAATTCCAATATCTCTATTCCGAATTGAAAATGAAGAATTTATAAAAGTCTCGATTCTTTTATGGAGTAAGCTTCACAGATTTTACACTTTCTTTCAAAACCCATAAAACATATGTTGTGTCAATCTTATGATCACGCCTAAATTCCCCACTCTCGAGTGCCGAAATTGACTAACATCTATTAATGCAATTATTGATCAAGTAATTGAAAGCATTAAAATCATGACACAATTAAATATATGTGAAAAAATCAAAGAAATAATTATAAAATCATCAAACCATACTCGATTCGGCTACATCAAACCCCTAGATAATTTGTTTAGTTCATGATATAATAAATGAAAATCATACAAATTATAATAAACAATATAAGGAAAAGGATAGAAAAAACTAGTTTTTTGGGTAGATCTTCAATCTTCTTCTTTGATGTTGTTCCTCCTTCCTTTTGATGTCTTCAATTTTTGCCTCCTTCAAATTATGTAGTTGAATCCTTCAATCTTGCCTCCCCATCCTTCTCAAAAATAGGTCTTTTTAAATGGTATTTATAGTATCTTGAAGTTATTGGACAAATTAGGATTGAGTTGGGCCAAGAAAAGATTCCAAAAATATAAAATCCCATTTTTCCTCATAGGCGGTGCCACGTTCACTGTTGTTTTCAGCATCTTGGGCGCCACGGCGCCCACTTCGGATGGAAAATGCAGTTTTCGCCTCCTTCAGTATTTTTACCATAACTTCTTCATCCGATATCCGATTGAGATGATTCAAGATGCGTTGGAAAGGTAACTCAAAGGGCTATAACTTTTTTTCAAACATCATTTCCCAATTCTATTGTTTGCTATGTCAGAAATAGGTCTCAATGTGAGACCAAAACTCCGACGTGTAACTTTTCGGTTGGAAAATGATTTGTGATCATATTTTGACTAAATTTGATCCCTTTGACACCTTCCTTCATCCAATTGCCTCCTAGCGCTCTCGGATCATCATTGTGAGTTTCGACACGACTTTTGATTAATTGCATTTTAATCCTCGAACTTTGGATCTCTTACATTTTGGTCATTTCATCCAATTTCCCTAACTTTTACCTATTTCCTTCTTTTGGCCTCTTTTAGCTCTTGTTTTCTCCATTTCCATCAATCTACAAAACAACACCAAAATCACTTGTTAGCACTTCTAAAATACTCTCCAAGATAGCAAAATCATGAAATTAATGTCATAATATAATGAGTGTAAATCACTCATCAATTACTAATGAACTTCAAATTTGATTAGTGACTTCATAATCTACTATCTAGAATTGAAAATATTTCCATTACCTTGCTTTTTGGAAGCTAGATATTTCGAGAGTTCCTCTTCCAATGACCCTTATATTCATAGAGGAAGCATTTTCTCTTGAGCTCTTTATCCACCTTCGCTTTCTTGGCTTGCTTCTATGGGCCTTTTGTATTGGATCAAATTTTTAAATAAAAGGCTAGTTGTGTCATCAAAGAAGAACTAAAGTTATTCTTCCTATACTACAGAGGTAATATTTCTTTAACATTGGATGATATATATTATATTGACAGTAATCGTTATATATGTTTGTTAGCATTATATTCTGACCCTAGTGAAATACTATTTGTCTGTAAACACATTGCAATGGATGAGTTGCACAAATAATTGTACATTCTTTACAAGATTTTAAACTGTATCTTGTACAAAATCCATGGTTGCGATGCTATTTACATTGATAGGAGTTAATATTTTCTTTTCATTATGATAAAGTGTTTCGATATAATTGTTATGTTAATTGTTCATATTCATTGAGCACAAACACTTTTCAACTATATATTTATTTGTAAATTAAACATTTTATTATGTCACAAATTATCTAGTTAATTGATCACAAATACTTTTCAACTCACTCCAACCCCATCCCCAACCCATCCCACTCTATCATTGTCGGCACCACCCAAATTGTCCCCACCATCCACAAACCCTCAACACCACCACCTTATATCCATAGCCACCTCCACCCTTATCTTTACCTCCAACCCACAACTGCTTGTCAATCTTCCGCATGACATCTTCTCCCAATTTCAAACACTTCAAACAACCTATTTTAATTGTTATATTTAACCTTCAAGTTTGAGGATTGATTTGTAAAAGTAAATGAAAAATTGTAGAAAATTAAAAGGAAAGAACACCAGAGATTTTTCGCCCTTGAAAGGGCCTGGATGTTCAGTCGTGAGACCTAATAACCCGTTGAGCATCTACTAAGGGATTTAGCTCAAGATTCACTAATATCAACCAAGAATCAGTACAAAATTTCTCTCGCCTCTTCTCAATCAGAGAAAACCTCACAGAATCATTATCTAATGATTGTACTAAACAATCAGATTCTATCACTAAGAACAACCATTTCAATCACAAGATCGATTTCAATTTTACAGAGATCAAAATCCTAATTTTCACTCAGAAAACAGAGAGAGACGAAGAGACTGAAAGAAGGATCCAGAGTGTGTGAATAGTACCAAGGTCAAGTATATATCTGATCAATTCAACAGTCACAATCGAAGGGCTGGAATGAAGCCACGTGGACGGCAGATTCACATCCCCTCAAAGAGGCTAAAGTCGTGTTTCCAAAAAACATTTTTGTTAAAAGGTCAGCAACCCGGTTGTATGTGATTCAGCCTCAATAAAGATGCGGCCCAATAACCCAAGATTTAACGAGGCAGCCCAAAATTCTTAACAATCTCCACCTTGCTGAGTTGAATCTTGGTCTTTACTAATGGATCCTGTTACTAAATCAGTTAACTTCACTTGCTCTAAGTTCCTGTAAAAACAAAAATTTAAATCAGTTAACCTTATCATAAACAACACTTGAAGTTCTAAATTTACCATCCTTTTATGTGATATTTAGAATCTTCAAGCAAAATTTAAATCTGTTTAGAGGCAGTACCTTAGTTCCCAAATCAAAGGGATTGAGCTTTGTAGGAATTTTAATCAACTTGATCAAACATTTTTCAACCATATTTCGCACAAAGTGAAATTTTATGTCTACATGTTTGATTCTATCATGATATACAGGGTCCTACCAAGATGTATTGCACTTTGATTATCTGTACAAATGTTAACAGAATTATTTGCAAAACCAATTTCATTTAGTAAACCTCTTAACCAGATGCTTTCTTTAACAACATCACAAGCTGCAATATATTCAGCTTCTGTAGATGATAAGGCAATTAATTTTTGTAGCTGTGACTTTCAACTTATACATCCATTACACAAAGTAAAAATATAGGAAGATGTGGATCTTCTCCTATCTAAGTCACTAGAAAAATTTCGAGTCTGTGTAACCCTTCAAAGTTATCTCTTCATTGCTTCTTCTATACATTAGACCTAATAATTCAGATGACCCTTTTAAGTATCTTAGCATCCATTTTATTGCAAGCCAGTAAGTTTCACTTGGGTTGGCCATGAACCTACTTAAAACACTAACTCCATGTGCTAGATCAGGTCTTGTACAGACCATGAGATACCTGATAGAGCCTACAGTGTTAGCATTAGGTACTTTCTCCATTCTCTTTAATTCATCATCAGTTTTAGGTGATTGTTCAGTAGACGGTTTAAAGTGATTAGCAATAGGAAGAGTAACAGGCTTACAATCGAGCATAGAAAATTTTTCAAGAATTTTCTTCGGATTCTTACTTTAGCACTAATATGTAATTATCTCTATCTCTATTTATTTCCATTCCAAGAATCCTTTTAGCCTGTCCTAAATCCTTCATTTCAAAATCAGATTTTAACTTTGATTTAATGAAGTCTATTTCACTTCTATCATGATAAGCAAACAACATATCATCAACATATAGTAACAAATAAACAGATTCAACTCCACCTGAACCTTTATAGAAGAGACAAGAGTCATAACAGCTTTTTACAAAACCTAAAGTCTGCACAAACGAATTAAATTTCAAATACCATTGCCTGGGAGCTTGTTTAAGCCCATAAAGAGTTTTTTCAGCAAGCAAACCTTATCTGATTTTGATTTAATTTCAAATCCTTTGGGTTGAGTCATGTATATTGTCTCATCAAGATCATCACTTAGAAATGCTATTTTAACATCAAGTTGATCTAATTCCCAGTTAAAATGATCAGATAAAGCCAGTAAAATTCTAATTGAAGTGTATTTGGCCATTGGAGAGAATATTTCATTATAGTCTACTCCTTCTTTTTGAGTGAAACCTTTAGCCACTAATCTGACTTTATATCTCTTATTTTCTGAATTTAAATCTCCTTCTTTAATTTTAAAAATCCACTTACAATCTACAATCTTTTGATTCTTAGGTCTATTAACCAAAATCCAGGTTTTATTTTTTAATAAGGGAATCCATTTCCTAATCCATAGCTCCCTTCTAAAGTTTAGAATCAGGAGAATTAATGGCTTCATCAAAAGATGTAGGTTAAGAATTTAAGGAGTCAAGTGCAGAAAAAAGAGTGACAAACTCTTCATTATTGAATCTGGTGGAGGAAATTATGGTTCTTCTTTCCCTATCTCTAGCTAGCTGATAATCAGCAAGATTATTTATTGAAAATTCCGATTCATTTTCAAAATCATCTTCCCCATTATTTATTTCAGATTAGGAGTGCTCCACCTCAAAAGAATCATCTTGATTTATAGCATTTTCAGGTTGAACTTCCATGATGGTCTTATTCTCTAGTGCAGATTCAGGAATTTTAGAATCTTTAGATTTTATACAAGGCATGTCGTTCTCATTAAAGATGACATCTCTACTTATTATTACTTTAAAACCTTTTTGGTCTTTAACCCAGAGTCTATAGCCTTTGGTTTCCTCTCCATAACCCAAGAAAATACATTTTTGGGATCTAGGCTCAAGTTTGCTTTCACTTTGATGGGAATAAGCAGCACAGCCAAAAACTATGAGTTTGCTATAGTCGGGTATTTTTCCAGACCATAACATTTTAAGGACTTGAAAATCAATAGCACTAGATGGACTTCTATTAATTAAATAGGTGGCTGTGTTTAGAGCTTCATCCCAAAAAACTTTTGAAAGTCCAGAACTATACAACATATACCTAACCTTTTCCAATAGGGTTTTATTCATTCTCTCAACAACTCCATTTTGCTGAGGGGTGTATGTTATAGTTTTATGTCTTAGAATTACAACCTCTTTACAAAATGAGTTAAATTCAAAATTGCAGAATTCAAGACCATTGTTAGTTCTTAATGCTTTGATTTTCTTGTTTGTTTGATTTTCAATCATAGATTTCCATTGCTTAAACTTTTTAAAAGTTTTAGACTTTTGTATTAAAACAAATATCTATATTTTTCTTGAAAAATCATCTATTATAAGAAAATAGAACCTAAATCCACTTAGGGTGTTTACTGATGCTGGACCCAAAAGGTCAGCATGTAAGTAGTCCAGTATAGAAGTGGATTTATGGGTTCCAGTTTTAAAGGGTAGTCTAATCTGTTTTCCAATTAAACAATTTTCACAAAAGTCCAATTTTTCAATATTATCCTTTCCAAAACATTTAAGTTTATTTAAAATGATTAATCCCTATTCTGAAATGTGTCCCATTCTTTTATGCCAAAGTAAGGATTTGTTAAACTCATAGTTTGAGACAGTGGTACACTGACTTAAAACAGGCTCAGCATCGACAGTGTAAATTTCATTTATTTTTGAAGAGGAGATGACTCTCTTTTCCCCTAAAGTTAAGCTTATAAGACCTTTGTGAATATAGATATTGTATTTCTCATCTAATTCTCCCAAAGAAATAAAATTTCTTTTGAGTTCAGAAACATATCTTGTATTTTCTAGTTTAAGAGTATAGTTGTTATCTAACAACAACCTAACTTTACCAATACCTTCTATTTGACAACTCATGTCATTCCCCATCTGAATTTACCCTCCATTGAGGTCAACAAACTTAAAAAACCATTCCTTTAAAGGACACATGTGAAAGGTGCATCTAGAGTCAAGGACCTACTCTCTTGAATTTCTTTTGGTGGTATTAACAAGAACCACCCCCTGGATATCAGGTTCATTTTTGTAGGCAACTGTTGCAGAACCATCAAAATTATTTCTATCTTTCATGTTTGAGATTTTCTTAAAACAGTCTTTTATTAAGTGTCTTGTTTTGCCCAGTAGTAGCATTTTTTGGTCTGATTCTTTGGTTTCACATGATTCTTGTTCTTATCTTTGAGCTTATAAGTAGGGAATCTTCCTTTCTTGTGAGGATTGGTATAGTATTGGTTATGTTTCTTATTGTGATTTAGCTTTTCTTTTATATGAACCCCTTCACCAGACTTAGAGTCTTTTGACTCAACTTTTAATTCAAGCTCCTTATTTCTTAAGGCTGATGTTACTATATCCACAGTAAGTTCTTGCCCCCCATATTCTAAGGCATTTCTAATGTATCTATATCTTTAACTTGGAGAGTTTAATAGAGCAACAACCTGTTGGTCATTAGAAATTTCCTCATCACGATTGTCTAAGTCCTGAATCATTTTAATGAATTTGTCAAGATTTTCTTCTAAACCAGATGATGGATCAAATCTGAAATTGTAAAATTAGCCTTAAGAGATAACATTTATTTGGCATGGATTTAGTCAAGTAGAGTGATTCTAATTTTGTCCACAAGGCCTCAGTAGAAGTGGTTTCTCGCACTTTCCTAATCACACTATCAGACAGATGAAGAAAAATAGAACTCGATGCGGTGTCATCTAATTCTCTCCTACTATAGGCACTAATTTTAGCAGCCCATGTCCCATCAAGGGCTGCAGCACATCTTTGCTGTAGTAGCAATGCTCTCATTTTCTGGCGCTAGAGATTAAAATCCCCAGTACCATTCCATGTCTCTATTTCTAGCTTATATGCACTTGACATGGTGTCAGGTAAGTATGCAAACATGCAATTATACAGTACACAGTATATATATGATTTAGACAGATAATGTAAGTAACAAACAGGCAGATTTCTGAACAGAATGGGAGAATTCAATTATTCCTATCTAAAAATAATTCAAGAAACCAAGTGTTAATTATGAAAAGGTCTAAGGAGTGGTGACCCTTTAAGTCCACTGCTCCCTCAGATTCCCAGACTTTCAGTGGGGTCTTGGACAAAGGAAAATAGAGGAGAATCACTTATCTTAATAACCAACTTCAATATTAACAAGAAAACAGAAACAGATTGAAGTAAAATGTTCAAAAATATACCAGAAACTGATATTGTAAAAATTTCAGTATGTAAGATGTGACCAGACCACCGTAATGTAAGCAGCCTTTCACTGCAGGAGTAAGAAACAAACGAGTTACCAAAACTCGGTGTGAACTCAGCTGGAGTCGGAATGAGTCAACTCGACTCGCCAGACTCAGTACGAGTCAAACCACTTAGTCAGACTCAGTTGTGAGTCAACTCATAAATTGTCCAGAAACTCAATAGTGAAGAACGAATCTTCAGTGAAATTGATGAACAAAGGAGAAATTATTCAAAGCCACTATAGATCCAACCAACAGTTGAATCGAGAGTTTAACTCAAGGTATCAAAAAGTTCTAAACATCAAATTTTGCATTTTAAACCAAGAAACTGTAGATCTTAAAAAAGTTTTCGAGGGAACATAAAAAACTAGGGTTTAAAAAAAATTTCAGAAATCAAAAACGGTTTCATAAACATGTGCTCTGATACCACTATTATATTTAACCTTCAAGTTTGAGGATCAATTTGTAAAAGTAAATGAAAAATTGCAGAAAATTAAAAGGAAAGAACACCAGAGGATTTTCGCCCTTAAAAGGGCCCGGATGTTCAGTCGTGAGACCTAATCTTGAGCATTTACTAAGGGATTTAGCTCAAGATCCACTAATATCAACCAAGAATCAGTACAAAATGTACGAAGATATTTTAGATTTCTTCGTGTTTCTCTCACCTCTTCGCAATCAGAGAAAACCTCACAGAATCATTATCTATTGATTGTACTAAACAATCATATTCTATCACTAAGAACAACCATTTCAATCACAAAGATCAATTTCAATTTTACAAAGATCAAAACCCTACTTTTCACTCAGAAAATGGAGAGAAACGAAGAGACTAAAAGAATGATCCAGAGTGTGTGAATAGTGCCAAGGTCAAGTATATATCTAATCAATTCAACAGTCACAATCAAAGGGTTGGAATGAAGCCACGTGGACGGCAGATTCACATCCCTCAAAGAGGCTAAAGTCATGTTTCCAAAAAACGTTTTTGTTAAAAGGTTAGCAACCCGGTTGTATGTGATTCAGCCTGAACAAAGATGCTGCCCAATAACCAAAGATTTAATGAGACAGCCCAAAATTCTTAACATTAATCGCCAACATCAAATACTTTCTATCTGAAAGCCAAAAGGAAGAAACAAAATTGCCTCACAAACTGCAGCAACGACAGTGCCCAAACATCTATGTCTCTATAGCACACACTTGAGATAAGTAGACACGACTTCGATTTCAACGAGAGAATGGACGACTAGGGTGGCCAACGTCAAGAAAATTTTCTTCATTTGAAATATCACAACTGTACGTGATATGACCCGAGATAGGACACAAATTATCAAGAACTTGACGAATGTTAATAAGAGGCTAAGGCCATGGCTCAAGATTAATTTGAGCTAATAAAATCGAGTTTTCACTTGCTTGAAGTATTGAAGCCAAAATGTTGAAGATAACATGCAATTGAAAAAGTTTGATTAAGGACACGAGAGTCGAATTGAATTGGAGCCAATTGATTCAAACGGCCAAAAGTGGAGCCAACAATGACAACTATGTGTCTATGTTGTACCGTCGCCCAGAGAGGTGCAAAGATTTGAAGCGTGGACTGAAGACCAACCATGCGACCGCACAAAGAATAACCTTGCGGTCACATAGAATAAATTTGGGGAGAAATTTTCCTTTCTTGCACTAGAATCCTATTTTGACCAAAACACTTATTTTTGGTAACTTTTATATTCTTAGGACTCTTTAATTCCGTTTTATCATGTTTTTAGGGTTTAGTATAATTATAGGATATTTTATTTTTCATTATAATCAACTTTGATATTTGAGAGAATTTATACAATGGGTTGTTTGCTTTCACATTTCTTGTTCTTCATTAAACAATTCGAACTTATCAAGAAATCTCTTTTCTTGTGGCGTTCACAAATCCGGGTGATATTATAAATCGTGTAATCAATAAGTTGGTAATTTATTCAATTATAGGTTGCTTGGTTCATCTTTTGTGGGTTAGATCCAATACGTTGCTTGTTGGTGTTCTTGGGATCCGATTTCAATCTTTTTGTGGGTTTCGTAGCCATCGTTGCTGCGTAAATTCATATCAGTACCATTCATTAATAAGTAATAAAATAGATTTTGAGTCCAAATATCGTTTCTACAAGGATTGTAGTAGTTCCAATAAACTTAGTCTTAACCAAAACAATTGAAATTTTTGATTTTTCCAATAAAGTAAATAATCTACTTATGAATGCAAGACTTAAGTTAACTAAAATTAATGCAAGACTATAATTAAAATGCAAGGTTTATAATAATATAATGATGAAAAGTACCAGGATTTTGAATCCACTTATATCAATCCTCTTTAACCTTGAACTTTATGAATTCGATAACATGATTCAATTATAAAGATCAAAATTTCTAATTTGTTTAACAATATCTCTCAAATAGAATTAAATATATTCTTACATATGACCCCTCAATATTTCTATGACAAATGTGAACGTATAAAAATGTATTAAAGATTTATGAATGCTTAAAAAGATAACATAGAGCGTAGCAATATATTTATATCCTCTATCGGACTCTACGACAATTGGCACTGTCCAACTTATTTTCAATCTTTTGAAGGTAAAAACAAACCACAAAACTCATACAATTAGTACACATATAATTGTAGAGAAAATAAAATACATGTCATCATTCAAAATAGGAAAAAAAGTGCTTTGAATGTTAAAAATAAATAAAATCAAAAATCAAAATTTCATAATAGAATGTTCATTGTAATCCTAGCACAAAAATATTTATCCTAACATGCTAATGGAATGAAACAAATAAAAGAGGAACGACATCACCTTTAAATTGATGGAACGTGTTTAATTTTCCAAACTCCTTGCACAATTATTGATGATTAATTGCATAAAAAGATCTGGAGTGATTTCTTTTCTCTATTTGTTGTCGTCTCGTGTTTGCCGTGTATGTGTCTTCCACCAATTTTAGATCGTGTAATATTTTTCAACTCTAGCCGTCCCCAAATTGTGCCCCCCGTGCGTGTATATAAAATGGGAAAATTTCAAAAGTGAGAGATTAAGTATAGTATATTTCAAAATTAAGAAAACAAGTTTCAAAATTCCAAAATCAGATTTTTATTAAAAATTTATTTATGATTTAATTATTTAATTAATTTAATATATTTATGTCACAGATCTATACAATTTGGTCACGAATTAACAATTTAATTACTAATTTATTATTTTTTTTTTATCACAAATCAAAAATTTTATATAACAAATTATTTTACGACCACAATTCAAATATTTTGGGTCACAAATCAAAAAATTAATTAGTCACGGATTAATTTCTAGTCACAACTTATCAAGTTATTAGTCAAAACTAATTTCTCAGTCACAAATCTAAAAATTTATAGGTCACATATTATTTTTCAATCACGAATAATTTTTTTTATAGGTAACAGATTATTCATCGATCACAGAATCAAAACTTATCAAATTACTAGTCACAGATTAACAAATTTTTGGGTCACACATTATTTTTGACCACATATTGTTCATTGGTCACGGGTCCAATTTAATGGTCACAATCAACCAAATAATATGTAACCACCCCGTGACCACCACCAACACTGTCGCCACAGTCGATCACAACCACAACCACAATTTGGGCAGCAAAACCATCATCTCAAGCACCACAGTCGCCGCCGCCACCACCACCTCCAAGATTCAACAAAGCTATCTCCACCCAAACACCACCGCCACGACTACCATTGTCGCCACCCACAAATTGAAACACACCCAAAATATTGTGATTTTTGAACCAAATACCACCACAAACCATCATGCTACCACCACCACAATCTTGGCCAACATTAACCACCACATCCACAAAAAAAAAAAAAAAAAAAAAAAAAAAAAAAAAAAAAAAAAAAAAAAAAGGGCAAAAAAAAAAAAAAAAAAAAAAAAAAAAAAACAGAAAGAAAAAAAAAACAGTGGCAATGAAGAAGAAGAAGAAACATCGAAGAACAAAAAAGAGGCGATGGAGCTAATGCAAATGAGCGGTCACCATTGTGCACCACCCACAAACGTGTGGCCACCACCGCCACATTGCACCACCTATGAGATGAATTCATCGGAGAAGCAGGCGAATTAGCATCACCTCGGTACTGCACCGCACCTCGTGCAGTGGTGGTGTTGCGCCGCACCTGGGTGCTAGGCAAAGCGGCTCTGCGTGCGAGGCGGTGCTGCGTTGAGCCTCAATGCTGTGCTGCGTGTAGTGGTGCTCCGACAAGAAGAGGGAAGACGGTGAGGAATTGATTTATTACATCTTTTAGAGAAAAAATGTAGAGAGAGGCAATAATTTAGAAAATTCGGGTTTTCTGATTTTTGAATAGTAAAACTTTCCATCTGATTTTGGAATGTAGAATTTTTAATGTATGGTATTGTGCAATTTCCACATATAAGATTTAACCTCATCCGCCCATGTTTGTCCAATTCCAATTCCTTTCAAATTCCAATCATCAACAACTAGTCCAAAACGGGCCCAAGCCTAAAAAACTTTTATCCCTTTTCAAATTGGTTTGAAGCCCAATTAGTGAGATATTTCTCATCAAGGCACCACTTTTTCCACTTAATGAAATTTAGTGTCCTTGATACAAAATTATTTGCACAAATATATATCTTCTTTAATTTACTTCAAGTCGTTCAATTTTCAAAGTGTAGAGTTTGATACCTAGACTTTCCGTCCAATGGTCAATCGATAATTCTTTCCTTTGCAATTGTTTCAAACGAGTTCATAACTAAAAACAAAAGAAAATTAATCCAAATTAAGTAGAAACTAATAATTTGACGACATAAATGTTAAGTAATATAATCCGAATAAGTACACAAAATGCGCTTATCAAACACCTTCAAACTAAAATATTTGTTCGTCCTCGAACAAAATAAAACAAAACTTAGGTATAAAACATGTTACTAGCTAAAACAAATCACAAATAATAGACTCAACGTTGAACTGTTTCTCATGTCTCAGGCTCAATTTTAAGTGACACTTTAGAAAGATCTAAACAACATCAAAAATTATTTTTTACTTATCCGATACTTAACTCAGTGTGTGTGTGAGATTAGCCAATATTGAACTCACACCCATGCTAGAATACAACCAATCAATTGTCATTGATTATCTCATAATCCTAATCCTAATCCTCTTATCATCAATTTTTTTCTCACACCACTCGTGCAAAATTACTTTATATGCTTTTCTCTCTAATCCAGATATATATCTTGCACTGGTGGGTTCCAATAATCATTATAATGCATTTTTCACACAAAATGATCATAATTAGATACTTATATACCTAGAAGGTAGATGATATATTTCTCGAAGTTACACTGCCAATCTCTAGTGTTCAAATCTTATTACCTGGTACATCTCACTTTTGATAATCTATTTTTTTTTTTAATCTCTTGTGCAAGATTTCTCTCCATTAAGTTTTCTAAATAACCCCTGTAGCGAGTTCTAGGCATGACTCCCAAGTCAAATGACTATAGGGTATTAGGTTTTTAGATACCCTTACAACCTTAATAACTCAAGTAAAAAAAGGCTACGAAATGATGTGTAAAATGTATCACTTTTTCTTTTGATATGAGAATCTAATTTTTCATTCTTTTGACTTTTTATGTGTAAAATTTCTTTACATTAAGTTTTCTAAATGACCCCTGTAGCGGGCTTTAGGTCAACGGCTCTCAAGTAAAATCACTATAAGGCATCAGGTTTCAAAGACTGCTACAAAAAAATGTAAAAGATGTATGAGATTTGAATTTTAAAGTTCTAGACTTCTTAATTCAAGCTCATTCAACTAACGCTATGAACCGAGAACTCCAAACCATCAAATTTCTATGAAAACAAGCACTAACATTCTCGCCCTCAAATTGCTTGTTTTGAAATTTGGTTTATATATTAAGGATTTAGTAATTTAACTTTTGCCTAGATCAACAATATCAACAACTAAACCCATGTAATCAAGTCAAGTTCTAATATAAGTAATAAATCAATGATGGCTATGTGCTCAAATAATCAAGTTTAACATAGATAAGTACTCAAGTAAAAAACACAAGTTTTGGTGTTGTCTAGTTCTAGTTAAATCTATACTCAATTCAAATAAATAAACATTATCTTATGCGGCAAGTTGTTCAACACTAACTAGATACAATTTCTGAATTTTTTTTCTTTTTTTTTCAGCTTTTTCATTTTTTTTTAAAATAGTTATACGGACCCGAGCAGCGGTCAAAAATTAAATATATATTCTAAGTATCCTAATATTTACCCACCCCTAAACAAAAATATTACATTGTCCCTAATGTAAAAGCAAGAATAATGAAAGTAAAGGAGAAAGGATAAAAAACTTCCCAAGGTAAATGTGGACAAATAGAAAGATTATGTTGGATCAACTAGTAGACATCATGACAACCGCCACTTTTTCTTGTTGCTAGATCTTAATTTTCTGTTCCATTAATTTAAAATAAAATATTAGTGATAGCAAATAAGATTTAAATAGTTGTACTGAATTCACACCATGAAGAATTCTCATCTTCTAACATTTAGAAAAACTATCTACAGAACATGCATCCCTACAAAAATCCTATAGCTAAGATTAGATAAGTCTTTCAAATTGGTTTAAAGAGTGAAATCTAGGTACAACCTTAAGAATGCATATCAC
The DNA here is from genome assembly GCF_002742605.1 of Olea europaea var. sylvestris. Classification (NCBI taxonomy): domain Eukaryota; kingdom Viridiplantae; phylum Streptophyta; class Magnoliopsida; order Lamiales; family Oleaceae; genus Olea; species Olea europaea. The sequence goes on along the minus strand of NC_036240.1, from coordinate 10,632,544 downwards.
ATTATTGTAAGTTTAATGTGATGCTAGGATGCTAACGATGATCATAAATAAAATGAACTCAATAAATAAACATATCTAAGTTACTAATTTAAGTCTTAAAATACTACCTAAAATGTGTTAAAATCATTAGATGCATAAGTTCCTAATTATGACCCTAAATTACTAATGCAATCCCTAAAAGTACTTGAAATGACATAGCTAATCAAAATAATGAAAATAAATAGAAAAATGGGTTGCCTCCCATTAAGCGCTCGATTTATAGTTTAGAGCTCGACTTTTGGCAAAAGTGTGTCATGGCACCTTGAATATGGCTTGATGATCCTGTTTATCTTGCTCAATATGACTTTTTCCATATTACAATTTGCTTCCAAATTTTCCATTATTATTAATTTCTCGATATTTTCATGCTCCTCTTATTTAATTGAAGTTTTCTCGAAACGTCGTATTAAAAAATTTTGGCAAAGTAATAGTGACATCTTCATGGAAAGACTTATTCTCTTGTTATATTTGTTAGAAGTTCGGTTGACGTGATTCCCTTAATCGATATCCATTAATAACTGGTGGAAGAAATAATACCTTTGTCTTCAGGCAAATCACCCATGTCAAATTGTGATGAGCGAAATAATGCAACAGGTAAGTCACCCATGATAGTTTCATCAAGTTCACATTCTGCTTTTATATCTCTTAACTGCTATCCTATAATGAAATCTCCTACCAGCATATCTTCTTCATCAATTTTTTGAACTGCCTATTGTTGTTGCTTTGCGATGAAGTCGTATATGAGCATCTATTGAAATCAACCATGATCATCTTTTATTCTGCTATTTTTTACCTTTTTATATCCCGAAAAAGAAAGAAACGAAGAGAAACTAAAATGAAACAAAAATAAAAATAATAGAATGCAGGTCGAAATTCGAATTAGTACTAAAATAATCAAAATAAAGCAACATACCCCCAGCAACGTTACCAAAAATTTGTCACGAAAATATTATTTGTTTGAAATACCAAAGTTTATAGTTTGTTAACAAGTAGTAAAATGGATTTTAAGTCCAAGTATCGTTCCCATTAAAATTGCACTAGTTTAAATTTAAATTAATTTAGCCTTAACGGAAACAATTGAAATTTGTGATTGTTCCAATAAATTAATTAATCTATTTATCAATGCAAGATTTAAATTAACTAAAATTAATGCAAGACTGTAGTTAAACATATTTTTATATGTGATCTGACTATATTTTTATGATGTATGCGAACATATAAAAATGCATTAAAGATTTATGAATACTTACAAGTCACATAGAGCATAATAGTATATTTCTATCTACGATCATACTCTACGACGATTGAGGCTATGTTTAACTTATATTCAATCATTCAAAAGCAAAACAAGCCACAAAACTTATACAACTATTGCGCATATAATTGTAGAGAAAATTAAATACATGTCAATCATTCGAGAATCGAAAACGTGCTTTGAATGTCAAAAATATATATAATCAAAAATAAAAAATTTCTTAATAGTTGGTCAGATACACCAAATAGTGGGTCATATACCACCGCCACTTCTACTACGACTACTTGTGACCAACCTCACAATGTCATAATTGCCACCACCACAACCCCACCAACAACAAAGTCGCCAACACTAAATCCAACACCACTGCCACCCCGTCTGCTTATGAACAATAATATGCAACATCACCACCACCCTAATTCAATAGCCCTCATACCTAAAATCAACAGTCAAGCCGACCATTTACACATTACCATTTTCGCCATGCCTCTACATCTATCCCAATCGGCCAATCAAACCAATCCCTACCACTCATCCACGCACATAGCAGCAACGTCCATCATAGGTAGTGCGACGATGGGCTTGGTGGATGTAGGAATATGAGTTTATGGCAGAGAAACCTCCCTCATGGGGGCCACAGCCTTTATCGTCGCCCCCACGAAATCTAGCTCCTGTGTCTCTTACGAGGGACTGAGGTTCGTTTACATTGATGTTACAACCATCAAGGTCCTGGCCCTTATGATTTTCTGAATCTGATCCAGAAAAACCCTAGATCTTTGATGGTCCTGCATGTGGCGTGGTCAATGAGCGTGGTAGATAGCCACTACTTGGTTTTCTACGATCGAACAGAGAGAAAATGGAACGATGATGGCTTCCCAACAGAGAGATAGAAGAGAGAGATGAGGGAAAGGGAGAAGAGATCATGTGCGGTGGTGCAATTTCACAACGGGAAAGAGATGGGGGGAAAAGAGAGAGTTTCGGAAATGAATTAGGTTTTCATAGATGGGTGGGTGAGACGTGTTTTGATATCAAATTTGTGAATAATGAAACTTTATCCCTAATTTTTGAATTGTAATCTTTAAATACCTAGGGTTATGTAATTTCCTCTATAATCAAACCTCAACCGTCCATGTTTGAGCCACATTATTTTCTAAGAATGCATTTTGAAATAGTCGATTATTAAGAATGTATGGTTAAAAAAATAAGAAGATGTGCGTAAAATATTGTTTTATTGAAAATTATATGGTTGAAAAGAAGAGGGAGAAAGATGTATTTTGAAAAAAAAAAAAAAAAAAAAAAAAACTAAGAATGCATTTTGAAATAGTCGATTATTAAGAATGTATGGTTAAAAAAATAAGAAGATGTGCGTAAAATATTGTTTTATTGAAAATTATATGGTTGAAAAGAAGAGGGAGAAAGATGTATTTTGAAAAAAAAAAAAAAAAAAAAGAGATCAAACAAGGGCCTAAACTTTCCATCCAATGGCTAGTTGATCTTTTTTCCTTTAAATTGATTCAAACAAGTCCATAACTAAAAAGAAAAGAAAATCAATCTAAGTTACGTAGAAATTAATAATTTAACGAAATGAAAACTTAGTAATATAGTCCGAATAAATGCATAAAATGCACTTATCAGACGACAATGGCGTAAATAGACGGCGTGCGACAATAGGCTTCTACAGCGATAGGCGGTGGACGAAAGTGGGCTTCGTTTGTGTGAATCAAGGAGATGGGAGGATTTGGAAAGAATTGAATTAAGTGATAGGGTGGGTGCGGTGTGAGGTACTGTAGGATGTAATATGTACCTGATTTTTGAAAAGATAAATTTAATTTCTGATTTTTTAAATGAAAAGATAAAAACAAGATGGGTGTAACTTTTCCATAATGAATCCCATAGTTTTATTTTATTAAATTATAATTCATGGCCTATATATCTCTTTTTTTCTTGGAAAAAAACACAATGAAATCATTTCAACTTTTGTATTTCTATGCAAAATCGATTTAAGAATTCTTTTACTTTTCTATTCAAAACTCGAAAGTTTTGGAAATTTCTTATAATTACAGCACAAGTGATTCTATTATTATTATTTTTCTCATGAGCGTGATTGTCCAAAGAAACGACAACAGTTAACAGTGAGCAATTTCACTTTAAACTATTGTGTCACTACAAGTCTTGATCATTCGACAAGTCTTCTTATTTTCTGCATTTTATTGTTTGGAAAAGACCTTGGATTGAGCTTCAAAGTTCAAAGGTCTATGCGAGAAACCCTTTCCGACATACCATCTCATACTTGAACTTAAAACACCTCATAGATCGAGGTAGATTCAAGAATAATTCATATTCCTACTGGCTTAGACTCACATAATACTTTGCATTTTTAGTATCAAGAGTATGACCCGTATCGATGCTTGAAACCAAGAGACTCATGCATGACGACCAACGGAATGCAATGTTAGACAAATCACGAGGGTGTTTTATTCACGAGTCTTATTCCATTTTTAACTTTGATTATGAGCTAGAACTTATGAGTTTTGAACATTTTTAATATGTTTGTTTGTGTTGTTTTGTGGGAATGGTGAAATGGTACAAATCATGGATATAAAAAAGAAAACAAGGCTATTGACATAAATCGAGGAGAAAATAGTCAAATTTCAACATCAAGGAAAGGAAAAGACTGCTGCCCGACGCCACTACTAGTGCCATAGATGTAGAAGAATAGAGGTGACTCAAGGCCACGTAAACTAGCAAGAGTAGAGGTGTGGCGCCACGATGCCACACACTAGGCTCTACGACACCATTGAGGAAAGTGACAAGGTGCAGCCTGAAGATGGAAGAGGATGCATTTTTCGGCCCATTTTGAAGCCTACAAGAAGCCCTACATTTGACATAAATGTGAGAAGGAATATAGATACAAGTTATTTGCACTTTTGAAGGAGTTTTAGTCATTGAGAGATAAAGAATACAATTGGAGATTGAAGAGCGCAATTCAAAGGAGAAAAACAACAAGAAATTCAAGGGTTAAAGTATTGATTGAAAGAGGAATAATATCTTGGTGCAAGATTCAATCTCTTTTACTACATCTTGATTCAAAATCTGGTGATGTATTTAATAAAATTTTTTTTTTTTTGGTTGCATTATGAGTAGCTAAATTCTATATTAGGGCAAACAATGTAATCTACTTGAAATCCTTTATTTCTTTTATCCAAATTCTTGTTATTTTATCATAGATGTGTTTATTTTACTATGAGCTTAATACGTTGAATTATTTGATCACTAATTTGATGATTTTCTGAATCTTTTACGAATTAAGAGGTGAATTTGAGGTTTAGATCGTATAATAAAATTTGGTAGTCTAGTATAACGTGTAGAGATATTTATACTAATTATTGGGATCGTTATATGAATTTTTAGAACTAATATTTCGTTTAACTAAAATTGATTCATATAAAGATATTGGGTTGAATTAGGTAAATAGACTCAATGAGAAACCTAGAGAGGTAAATTGAATACAATAAAAGAAATCGATCGAATACTACCTTAAATTTTTGAATTTTGATTTAAGATTTAAAGGTGATCAATAGGTGAATTTGTTCTACCTAATATCTGTTCATATTTGAATTCGAAAGCAGATTAAGCCACACTGTTTGTCATCCTTTACATTATTTCTCATTATTTTTTCTACGGTACTCATTTTTAATCACATATTCTTCATTAAAATAATATTACACGCATTACACGCAAATCAAAATTTTTTTTCTTAACCACATGTTCTTTATTAATCACTATTCCATAATACATTTCTTCAAATTAATGAGGCTTAAAGGGCCTAAACCTGCTGGACTTTATCAAGAAACAAAGAATAACTCGAGTCTCTGAAGAAATCTACCAACAATAAGTTGGCCAGATGAACAACCAAGAAAACTGGGTGAATGAAGCCATCACCCTGCTGACCGGATGAACAACCAAGAAACTTCTAAAATTCTGACTCTTGAACGCCACTGACCAATGTACTTTACTGGTCGAAAACTCCCCTGAAGCTGGAACCCAATTCGACACAGAACCAAGGTCTGAGGCTGAAATTGAAACACAACAAGGAGAAGCACCAAGAATCTGTGCAAAACTTTGCAGAAAAACAATACACTGCACTGTTTGAACTCACCAGAAATTGTGATAAATTCGAAACAGAGAAGCACCAAGAAAACTGGGCAGAACTATGCAGATAACTGCTTCAACAATGCATCTGGCCTCTTACCGTTTTCAAATCTTCCAAGAGGAGGTAGAAAACTTGAAACTTCTAAGGACATTGCTGAGCCATTCTGGCCGGTCTATAGCCTTCAAGACACTTGAAATCTTCAAAGATAGTACTTTGAATCTTTCTTGAACATGCCTATCTATGGTGACCGAATTTTGAACCTCCAAGATACTTGAAATCTTCCACTATAACCTTTCTAAATCTGGATAGATTTTACAAAATCTGAGTTGCTAGATTTGAAGTTACCAATTCATGAAGGTAAAATCAAACAAAACTTCATTGAGCTATCAAATGCGGGCTCACTAAAGTAGAGAGCTTTTCTCTTTGACCACTCACATTGGGAGTTCTTTCTTAAGAGCCAGACTTCTTTTTATCAAGGAGTACAGATCATGCATTAATGATGTAGAGAGTGACATCTTGCAGTGTGTCAAAAGCTCGTACTCTGAATTTGATTTAGCGGCTATGTTACTTCATGCTGTAGATCTTATTCAAGAGCTTCGGAATGGCTTGTGTTTTTCTAGGTCCAGTGGCCCTCGCTTCTTTTGCCACATTACATCCAGTGCCTCGTCACTGACTGAATTGTGGACGAACTTTATATCATCTGATGTTCATGGCGACATTGCCCAATTATGTGTTTATTGCTTGGTTTCAGAAAAAGAGAGGAAATGTGTGCTTATATCTAGATTTATACAGCTATCTAGCACCGAACTATAAGCCCATATTTCAAAGGATTGGACAGGAAAATTATTCTGATTCAATTCGAAGAATAAGAGAAAATATCCTAAAAAGTGCAAATTTAACATATATTTTCTGGAAAAATACTTTTGTCATATGATCAACATTGGTAATGACACCTCAAAGTGACTGCAATGAAATTTCGATAATGCCGTTTGTCAACTCTCAATTTCTAGACCAAAATGTTCCTTGAGAATATATTTGGAAACTCTTCCGAATCCCTTCTTCGCTTCTTCCATGTCCTTTAGTTTGGACACTTCCCGCTTTATCTGTTCGATCCTGCTCTGGACAGCATCAAGTACGGTGGTATTTGGATCTTTCAATGAGGCGTGTCTTGAGAGTTCAGACCTTTCCTTATCAAGCTGTTGGTAAAGATTTAGGATATAGTTCTTATGAGCAAAAAGCCTTTCCTCCGCAAGTCTGTATTCAAAATCCTGGGACTTCCTTAGTGCATGCAGAATTTGATCAATCTCATCCTCAAGTTTAAGTGATTCAACACGATGATCAAAAGTTGATGATAAAGGCTGAGGCGATCCAACTTTATGATCATGTGGCTCCTCATAATTTTGGAATCCAAATGCACATTTGCCATTTAGAGACAGCCCTACTATTTGTCAACAAGCATAGAAGCCTTTTGAGAGAAATCAACTTGTTCACAGCACAACATAATAAAAATTAGATAGGGCAGGTGAAGAAAACTCATTGGTTGATAAACTAGCAACTTCACCAGATAACATGAAGAAAATGAGGGGTTAATACTCCAGTGGTGCAACGCAGTTAAATTACAGTCCATGTCACTGAACCGGAGAACATATTTCTAAGCTTCTTTTTAAAACAGAAGATGGAACATATGAACAAATTCATCATATATTACTCCCTCCGTCCCAATTATATAGGCTGAATTTTCTTTTTCTCTTGTCACCTATTTCTTAATTTAGAATATTTTGTTTTGTTCATTTATCAATATACCCTTATTCAATTTTTCCCACTTAATATGTCAACTTCTTGAAATCATCCAAATACACATATTTCCCACTTCTTGGAAACATGAAACAACTCTCATTTCTTTTTCATCAAGTTAAATCATTCAAATTCTTTACTAATTTCAATTACTACTACATAATAAAAATTAAATAGGGGTCAACTAGGAAAAATCTTGACAAAAATTAATTTTCCAACGACATTAAAGAAGATTTATTAATCCGTGTGAAAAACGAAATAAGTATATATAATTGGGACGGAGGGAGTATGATGTACAATAAAAGGATATCCACGAATCAAAAAAAAATTCATTATGCATGTCACAAAAAGACACCCATGAATGAGCTTGCTTTTATTTTAACAAATTCATTTTGTATTATAACGTATTATAAAAAGATATCCACGAATCAGAAACAAAAGACTATATACGAGTTTCCTATTTATTTTAACAAATTCATTTTGTATTATAACGTATTATAAAAAGATATCCACGAATCAGAATTTTTTCCAGTAGTACATGTACTAGTTTCCTTGTTTTTCTTTGGTTTTTGATCATTAAAAGGCTAGAGCAGTACTACCTCCAGTAACTGCAGTGTCTTCCTCCTTCCAAATATCCTCAAGTTCAGTTCCATTCCTAAGCTGATGTAAATATCAGATTGGTTATGCCCATGGTTTATAGAACCTGGAAACATAAAAATATATGAACTTAAAAGGAAAAACATGTTCCTCGACCATTTTCTCATTGATACCTTTTCCATGGCCATCTCAATATGATGCAGCAACTGCTTTCCACTTGTTTTCTCCGATCCACGTAAAATACAAATACCAACATTCAGAATCTTCTCAATGTCATCCCGAGAATCAACTGATTTGCACTTTTGTAGAAGCCTTTCAACATGCAAAACGAGATCTGTCCTTGAATCACATCGACGGCAATAGTACTCAGTTTCCAAACCAATGGTTCCCCCAACTGTCCCAGCCATGTAAGCTCGTAGAGCACACTCAATATGTGCACTGTGTCCACAAAAATAGCCATCTATTTTAGCTTCACATCTAATGTTACTATAGCCTCCAAACGCCATTTTGATAGTCTTACAACAAAGAATACAACAACAATCTCTGCAGAAGCCAGGTTCACTGCAGCAAATATCACAAGACATGACATCTGAAACAGAGTCCTCTGTTGCAGATAAACTGTTGCAAACTCGGTTACCAGCCTTACAACAAATGTCATCAAACTGAGAGTCGGAACCTGAATGTTCTGCAGTTTCCCTGGGAGGTGTGAACAGTTCTATATCATCTACAAATACAACAAACAAACTTCATAAAGGTCTTAATTCAAGTCGCAGTAAGAATAAGCAATCTACCATCACTCAAAATGCTTTAAATGTGGTCCTCCATCATCAATAGCATTCATACTTAAACGAGCTATTTCACAGAAACTCTTGTCAAAAATAAAAATAAAAAATAAAATAAAATTAGAAAGCTCGTAGGCTCATCGTGGCTGGCTCATAACAAATCATGTTAATTTGTTGTGTTAGATCATCTTAAATTGAGACTCACACTAAGGTCCAGCTTACACATCTAAATGAAATATGTTTAGTACCTTCGATTTGACAAAAGTGAATACAAACAAGGATTGTGCTGAGTACACAATGATATATATATATATTCAGTCATTATTATGGGCCAATGGTGTGAAAAATAATATTCAAATATATAATTCTCCATGGAAAGAAAGATGACTCATTTACCAAATCCTCCCAAAATATACACAATTCAAGGAATTTAATCTATTGAAGTACCAAATACCAGAACTGCTAACCATTATAAATTTACAATAAGAGTAAAAAATAAAAAATATATATATAATAACCAAAATAAAAGCTACCTTTCATGCGTGATTTTGAAGGAATCTTCCAACTAAATGATGCAAAAAATGCGTTAACATCTGCATCAGGGAAGTTCTTCCGGATATACTGTTCGAGAGAGAGTTTGCTTGCAAAACCAGTTTTACGTCCACCCTCCCTGAGACGCGCAGGAGTATACATGTATCTATCCAAAAAATATCCAGAAGCAGCAATGCGTCCTCCCACCTTCCAGCTCCACTTATCACCAGGATAAGGCCAATCTTCGGGAGCATATGGAAGACCTTCACCCGAATCATAAAGAGAAACAGGATAGAGGGGCATGCCATTTTCCTTCAGCCCACATGAGCTGCCTTTAGTCACACTAGTACTGTCAATGTCCATAGACTCGCACGCTGACAGGTCAATATAAATGTCAAACTCTGCATAAAGCAATAGAAAAATCATAAAAAAAAATGGCATGTTATATAGCATTGAGAACATGAATATACTTAAATCCGTTAGAACAGGAAGTAACAAAATGGGAAACATTCACAGCATTCTGCAAAAATAAACAGAACATGTTACAGCGACAAGCTGGTTTTGATGGTATCGAAGCAATTATATGCATATTAGAATCCTGTAACCTGGACTTTCGAAGCCTATAACAAGCTTCTTAGACCTGAATCACTGATACTGCAGCAGTGACTCAAATCTAATAACATTGAAAAAACTTAAGGTGCAAGTACTAAACAACAAAATCTATCCTTCAGCTGAGACTGCAACAAATGAGAAGCACCTAAATATTAATTGGAATGGCTTTGGATCAAAGATGAGATCTCGTGGTGCAAAGTGGGTATCTGTAAAACCTTAGGAGTATAAAGTTCCCGTAAATAAATAGGAAAAAGTTCCCTTTCCAGCACATTCAGAACAAGTAGCCTCAAAACTAACAATATCATATGTAACTTTCTTGATTGCTTTCGGATGAGAAATTCTGTTAGTCTACTAAAAATGTAACTTTGCTGACTTTATTATAGATATTAAAACCTCAGAAGAAAATTTTTAATCAGCTCGATGAATTGTCAGGAATGTTCTTTTCTCTGCCTTCCCCTCTTTGCCATTTTTAAAAATTGTCCTTCTCCACGTACTTTGACAAGTGTTCAAGCTTCCTGTCTTTACTATTTTTAAAATTTATCATTCCCCGCCTAAATTAAAAATTTGACGAGCACAAGCACAAAAGCTCAAGCCATACACCTCCCAGAAATGTACTCTTACTCTGAGAATTGCACAGATTAGGGTTTCTGAAAATGGAAGCAATCCCCAAGCTAAAAGTAAAAGATCCTTTCACATAAGAAACCAAGAAACGATCAATTGTATGAAAACAATTAATTCAAAGTAAACAGCTCTGTCAGTAGCTCTCGGATTCAACGTGACTTTTTTAGAAATCAACGCCTCTTATTACCGTAATGTATTCTAGGAGAAACTTACAGACAAACAGCAAACAGCATAAACTAAGCAAAGATTGAAAACTCGATGCAAAAGGTATTTTCGAGTTGTAAAAAAATAAAAATTCAATTATATATTCAATTTAATTAAATAAAATCGAAAGTATATGCGAATTATAAATGTTTATATGCATCCAGTGAATTGTGAATATCATTCAGAAACCCTAAGAAGAAGAAATGAAAGAGGGTTTGAAGGTGGCCAATGTTAATTTTTATTCAGAGTATTTGAACAAGAATTTAGATTAAGGAAGAGTTCATACCAAATGAGAACACTCGGTTTTCAAATGACCAATTTGCCACAGTTCGCCAGCATTCTTGTAGGTATTCACCTTGGGTCTGTATTTTGTTCAATCCGTTTGAGATACGCTGAATTTGGCTTGATGGGGGCTGCTTGGGAGTTATGGATCACCGTCAGGGTATTATTTATTGAAGTATCAATTTTGGAGTCCACGAGTGGATTCATTTTAAGTGACTTTTAAGCCCTGTTTGAGCCCCATTTTTGTCAAGAAAATGTATTTTTGAATAGTATAATGATGTAAAATGTGTGGTTAAAAAATTAAAAAAAAAGTTTTAAATTTTCGTATAATATTATTTTATTGAAAAATGTGTGATTGAAATGATGTCAAAACACTGTTTAAAATTTTTTTTTTTCAAAAAAATGAGGCTCAAACAAGGGCTAAAATTGATAAGGACCCATTTTTTCAACCACTCATAAATGATGTCACTCAAAATTAGCACAAGAAAAAAAAAATGATAGAGGAAAAAAAATCCTCTCAAGCATGCCTTAAGAGAAGGCAAAATGCTACGTTTGCATTAGGGTTGGCAATGGTTCCGTTCGGGGTTGGTTAGTCCAAAATTATTACCAAACCATCAATTTTTTAGTCATATCATAACTGCACCATAATCACGTAAGTTGGTTCTGTTCGGCTCGGCTCAATTCGGATGATTAATAGCCACGAAAATAAATTAGTTTTTATAAATCTAACCGTCAGATTGGAAAAATAATTTATATATTAAAAAAAATCAATAAAAACAAAAACACAATACTAGCGAATTTAGTATCCCAAATGAAAATACAAACAATATCCTAATTCCCAAATGCAAAATTCAAATTTGACAAACAGTTTCCATATATATTTAATATTGTGGAAATTACACAAAACCATACATTAAAAATTCAACATTCTAAAATCAGATGGCAAGTTTAACAATTCAAAAATCAGGAATTTTTTTTAATCAATATTTTTATTAACCAAAATTCGAAACCCTATTCATTTCACTCCCCCAGTCTCATCGTCACTCTCCCTCTCTTCTACCATCACTCTCCATCTTTTCCCTCTCTTTCTTTCCATCTGCTCACCGTCCGCCAGAGACCTACCCATGCCACTTCAAAATGATGACACCGCGCCATCGCCACCATGTAGGTAGCACTACATAACGCAGCGCGATGTCCCACATCTCCGGTCAATCACCGTGATTTGCGGCGGTGAAATGACACCGCAGAGCTGAGCCACCACTCAGGCGACTCGCTTTGTGAAGAAGTCATGCGTCAGTGTGTGCCACATCTCCAGCGACACCACCGCTGCAGATTTGCCGTTTCTCGTCGCCGCCGTGGGCTGAGGACGAGTGTGATTGCTATCGAATCTGATCTTTTTGTTGCTTCTGCTTTCAATGTGGTTGATTTGGATGTTGTTAGTGTGTTGGTGGCGACGATCGTGGTGGTTTCTGGCGACGGTGTAGTTTGTTGATTTTGGAGATTGCTGTGACAGTGATTTTGCATTAACGTGAGGTGGTTTGGTTATTGTGATAGTGATTTTGGGTTGATGTGGTGTGTGGTGGTGTTTTGCAGTCTGTCGTCTCAACGGTGATCGTGGCGAGAGGTGGTTGGGGTAGGTGGGATGAGACGTGGAGGTGTTTGTGATCAATTATTTGGTTATGTGTGACCAAATAAATTGGTTAATTTGTGACCAATCAATAAATCGTGACCCATGGAATTTTTGATGGCGAAGGTAACGTTGGATATGGTGGTGTTGTGGTTCTGATGATAGCTGTGGTGGTGGACATTGTGGGTGAGATGGTGGCGATGGTTATGGTGATATGTTGTTGGCGCGGTTCTACTGAGGTGGTGGTGGATATGGCACAGCGATTTGTTGATTTGAGGTGGTGATGTTGTCGTCGAGAGATGGCGGTGGTCGCAAATGTTGATGGTGGTCACAGATTATTTGATTGAATGTGACCAGCGAATTAGTTAATCTGTGACTAATAAATAATATGTGGCCAATGAAAAAAAATTGTGACCAAGAAATATTGTGCGATCTAAAAAATTAATAATTTGTGACTGTCTTTTAAGTTGTGACCTATAATATTTGTGATCTATGACTTATAAATTTTTGATTTGTGACCCATAAAATTTTTGATTTGTGACCGAGATATAAGTAGTGACCAATAATTTGATAAGTTGTGACTAAAAATTAATCGTGACTCATAAATTTTTTGATTTGTGACCGATGAACGAGCTGTGATCTACAAAATTTTTGAATTGTGATCGTAAAATAATTTGTGACAAAATTTCTTATTCGTGACCAAAAAATAATAAGTGACTAATTAAATTGTTAATTTGCGACCAAATTAGATGTGACCAATAACAATTTTGATTTCGTGACCTATAAAATTTTTGATTCATGATCGAAAATAATATGTGACCTATAAAATTTGTGTTTGTGACTTATAATTTATTGAGTTGTGACCGAAAAATTAATCTGTGACCTATAAAATTTGTGTTTGTGACTTATAATTTATTGAGTTGTGATCAAAAAATTAATCTGTGACCTATAAAATTTTTGATTCATGATCGAAAAATAATATGTGATCTATAAAATTTTTAATTTGTGATCGAAAAATAAGTTGTGACCAATAATATGATAAGTCGTGACTAAAAATTAATCCGTGACTAATTATTTTTGGATTTGTGACCAATAAACAAATTGTGACTTACAAATTTTTTAAAATGTGATCGTAAAAAAATTTGTGACATAAAATTTTTGATTTATGACCAAAAAATAATATGTAACTAATTATATTGTTAATTTGTGGCCAAATTGTATAGATCTGTGACCTAAATATATTTAATTAATAAAATAATTAATTAACTAATTAAATTATAAATATTTTTTAATAAAAATTTGATTTTAGAAATTTGAAACTTGTTTTCTTTTTTTTGAAATGTGCCATAATTAATTTCTTAGTTATGAAATTTTCCCTTTAATATTTGTGTATAGGGTATAGAGTTACTGAGTTAGGTTAGTTGAACTTAGCGGGTCGATAATGGGCCATAATTTTTGGCTAGAATGAATCATAGAAAGAATAATGGAAAGCCCAATTGTCCAATTAATTTTTTTTAACAGGTAATCGATTCGAGGTTTGGCGACGGTATAATTACTATATCCGTCCTACCCCGAGCCGCAGTGGCGAATCCAGGATTCAAGTTCAGCTAGGGCGGTTTGACCATTGACCGGCGATCGTTGACTGTCGACAATCGTAATTGTTCGATCGTTTATTAAAATTTGGTTACATAATATTAAAAGTTATTCAATATATACGTAAATGCACTAAAATGTCAAAATATATAGTATAAAATTGGAATGCAAATGCAAATGATGATTACAAAAGATGAAAAGAACCCCCGATTTTTATATAGAAGTGATTTACCAAAACATAGCTGACTCTAGATAAGTATGGGACATTCTTTGTTGATTTGACTGGCTGACCAAAAGGTAGTGTGAGTTGTTACACAAATTTATATACCTATCATTATCTCTTAATCATTTTTCTTGGCAATTGGCATATTCATCTTCTTTTTCAATATTTTCCAGCTTCATTTACATTAATTAAGGGAACACAAAGTATGCTATTTTGTTAAACATCCATAGTACAACATGGATAATATTCATTCCTACTCTTCATTATTTTCTAGAACCGGAAGTGAATGTAGGTAATTATATTCTAAAATACACCAAAACTAACTTTGAGTGAAAATGATAAAATATGGGCGAAGAACTTCCAATATGCCACCAGTGACCAGTCAACTACCAAGCATAACGACAGACATAGTATTGATATTTAGAATTCAATAATATACTGAAATTGGTGTAACGTGCATCCTCTTTTTACCATTAGGTAATCTAAATTATCTAATAGTACAATGTTTAAACACGAGTTTCATTGTTTTTCTTCTTTAAGTTGAGCAATTCTTTTATGTAAAAAATTAAACTCATAAGTCCTGTCCCCACTATTTAGAAGCTAAAACCTCTGTTCTATGAAAATAAAATCCTGTCTATTAGCTTAGCTGTGTGAAAGATATAACAAATTATAATGTAATTCAAACAAACTTATTTTTAAGTCCAACAAAATATGTTAGCATTTTTACGCACTCTTCAAATTCCCATTCTTGAAAATTGAAATTTGTTAGCATTTTTACGCACATCAACACCAAAACCCAAAAAAATAAATAATAATAACAAAGATTGAAAGAAGGAGTAATCACTCACCGGACATTGACCGGTCCGAAAGTCTGATACCTGAAGTTCGTGGTGTGAATTTGGAGCAAGAAGAAGTGAGGATGAGGAAAAGCGTTTGGTAATTTGGGGGAAATTCAGAATTTCTTGCTGCTGCCTCTCGTGATTACTGACTCGTCTTCTGCTGGCCCTGGGAATGAAAAATGAAAGTTAAGGCCAAATAAAATGGGTTATGGACTACCGGGTTGGCTAATACTCTCTTGGGCTTCATAAATTAACTAAAAATCGGCCCAGAATTTAATATACTTAAGCCCAACAGCCAAACCCAACCAAAAAAATTAAAACCCGGCTGAGCGGCTCTGTCTTCATCTTCCTTCTTCAGAGAATCAGAGTTCTTTTGTTCTTCAGTCTTCTCCAATGGCGCAAGTCTGCAACTCCTTAGACCTTACTTACCCGGCGGATTTACAGATTCCGGCGAAGCCAGCATGCGCGGCCGCGCCCCCTCGCCGGGTGCTGGCTCCGCGCTTGCCGAGCCGAGGCATTGAAATCAAATATCATATTCACCTCATTGCGCCATCGATTCGACATTTTTCGTCCCATTCGATTTTATTAACCGCGATTTTCGATTTTGATGGTTCGAATTGCCATGGAGTACCATCCACAACACTTTGTATTTTATTTTCATGTATTTAAAATAAATAATATTATTAAAAAATAAGTAAATAAAATATTTTAATCTCGTCCTACTAGTGACTCCTAAAAGTCCTCGATGGGATGAGGATGGGAAAGTCTCCCACACATCTTATTGTCATCCATACCAATGTTACATCACCTGGTGAATTGACGCAAACTCGGATTGTTATGTCGAGCCAGCCAAGTCGGGCTATTGAAATCCTTAAAGCAAAGTCAAGTCTCAAATTTTGCAAGCTTGAAGAAAGTTCAAAAATATTTTAGTTATCTAAAGATAGTTAATAATTATTCCTTTTATATAATTAATCTATTTAACCTTAAAAAATAATAAGATTAGTAAGGTGCGCTTTTGACGCCTAGACCTACATTGTTCATGTCCTTTAGCGCCTAGATCTATTGTAGACGGTTCATATAGCGTTGAGTGTCTTTCTTATGCGTTCTCCATATGTAAGATGATTTCTTTATGTTGTAAAATTAATGTGATTTGTGCAATGAACTATCAATTATAAGCATGAATCAAATAAAATAAATATGAGAATAGAGTTAGGAAAGGTAGCCTAAGAGAGTCGTGATAACCGCTGTCTTAAAGTTGCGTAGCCTCCCTTTTGTGCAGGTATTTTCGGCATTGCACGACTCCAAAATAAACTCTTATACCTCGCAGTCGATTCTCCTTCTATGGGCACGATCACAGGAAGAGAAAGAACAAGCCTTTATTAATTGCCAAAGTTTATAGAAGAAGATGAAATGACTAAAAAGTAGTATGAAAAAACTAGAAAGTGTCTTTTGTGTTTGATTTGTTGTGTGTCAAAGAATGTGAAATACACCCCTTTTTATAGTAGAAAAATTCAACCTTCTAATAATGAAAATTAATTAGATTCAACATAAGTTACAAATATAATAATGGGATTAATTTTTTGTATTGAATCAAAAATTAAAAACAAAACTGAAAAAAAAAATAAAACTGAAAACTTGGAAATTAAAATGAAAACTGAATTTTAATTTTCAATTTGAAAGTTTTATGACTTATTTTTCCAACAATCCCCCACAAGTTTTAAAACTTCCAAAAGAATTATATAAATGTATATAGTGGCAATATTATACTATGTAACAGGTGTAGGTGTCTTTTGGACTTGAATTTCACTTGGTGATAGCAATTTCCATTGAGGGAGCCATAATGGACTAAGCCTTGAATTAGACCCCTTTAACCAAATTTCAATTGCTCTACACACAATATCGATTTAGGCTCGATTCATAGCAGGTAACGCTATTAATGGTCATGTGCTCTTATCTTAATTCTAGTAAGAGTCTCTAGATAATAGTACAATCCCATAGTCACGGCCTCATCCCAACTCTTATAGAGATAAGTCCTCCAAGGATCCGTGTGACCCATATCTCGCAAGAATTCTAGCATGAGTATTCATTCAGAGTTAAACCCTTCCTAACATCACAAGCATAGCACTATCACCATAGGGATAAGTACAAAATATAGTGTTATTACGAGTCACGCAGTGTGGATTGTTCCTACCACATTGAAGCTTCTTCATGGGATCTTCAATCATAAATGTTGGGTTACTCCCGGAGGTGACTCCCTTACGGCTTAAACCCATCCCTCTCGATTATTCATTAATACCATTTTTGGGTAAAGCTTTGGTTAAGTTATCTAATAAATTCTTTTCAGATATCACGAAATTGAGATAAATCACATTTTTCTTAAGTGAGGCCTTAATTGACTTAGCTAACCAACTTCTAGGAGAGACATAATTAACTGTATTAATCTTGGTAGCTATGCCACCCACATAATTTAAAGAACTTAAAGGAGCATGAGCCTTGCGTAAATATGCCTATTCATCCTCTTATTTAAGTGAGATTGATTTACAAGCTCCATTACTACTTTACAGTCACAATGTATTGGAATAGCTGAAATTGGCTTACTTATTAATGGTATATCTAATAATAAATTTCTAAGCCACTCAGCATTAGTACATGTTGTATTTAACGCTATTAACTCCGACTCTAAAGTAGTCCTAAAGATACTCATTTGTCTTTTTGAACCCCAAAATATGGACGCACCACCTAGCATAAATATATATCCAGTGGCAGACTTAATATCTAAATTATCAGTGATCCCATCGCTATATCCTTCAATAACATTTGGAAAGTTTTTATAGTTTATGAAATAATCTAATGTACCTTGGAGATATTTAAGTACTCTCTCCAAAGCATTCCAATGTTCTTTACTTGGATTGTTAGTATATCTACTAAGTCTCTCAATGGCAAAGGTTATATCAGGTCTTGTCCTATTTGCTATGCACAATAAAGATCCAATAATTTCAGAATATTCAAATTGTGAAACCGGTTCACCTAAATTCTTCTTCAAGTGTACATTTGAATCATATGGAGTAGAATTGGTTTATTAACATAATGTCCAAACTTTTCCAACATCTTTTCAGTAGCATTAGATTGATTTAGTGAAATTCCTTCAGATGTTTTCCTTAACTTCATTCCCAAAATTATATGAGCTTCTCCCAAATCTTTCATTTCAAAATTCTTTGACAAATAACTTTTCACATCATTAACAAATCCTAAATTTATCCCAAATATTAATATGTCATCTACATGCAAACATAGTATCACATGTTCATTGTTATCTTCTTTGCAATATACACACTTTTCATGTATATTAATTCTAAATCCATAACTTAGTATAACTCTATTGAACTTTTCATGTTACTGTTTAGGACCTTACTTCAGACCATAATTAGACTTCATTAATTTACATACTCTATGTTCTTGTCCTTTAACTTTAAATCCTTTTTGTTGTTCCATATATTTCTTCATTCAAATCAACATTAAAAAATACAATCTTAACGTTCATTTGATAAATGATCAATTTATGAATACTACACAATGCTAACAATGTTCTAATAATAGTTATTCTAGCAACAGGAGAATATGTATCAAAATAATCAACTCCTTCTTTTTGGGGAGAATCCTTTAGCGACTAACTTAGCTTTATATTTCTCAATACTTCCATCAGGTTTCAACTTCTTTTAAATACCCCTTTACATCTTATTTCCCTACTTCCTTGAGTTAAATCACATAAGACCCAAGTATTATTTTGTATAATTGATTCGTACTCATCATTGATAGCCTCTTTCCAATAAGGTGCATCAGTAGAGACCATAGCATCTTTATATGTTTTAGGTCCACCTTCAACTAAATGTGAAAAGAATTCTTCTCCAAATGATTTCTTTTTCCTAGTCCTTTTGCTCCTCCTAAGTTCATGTTCAACTTTATCTTCTAAAGATGAACTAGATGGAATACTATTTAAAACCACTTTCTTAGAAGTCGAAGGTTCATTTAAAATTGTAGTCTTAAATGTAAAAACATCTTCAAAATACTTTTAGAAAATCTAACCTAAGAGATCTCTTTTTCCATATCTCATATAGAGTTGTAATATTGTCTTTAACAGTTATTCGATTCAATATGTAATAAGTAGTTAGGACAACTTCACCTCATAAGTCTTCAGGTGCTCCGGAGCTTATGAACATAACATTTACCATATCCACTAAAGTTATATTCTTCCTTTTTGTAATACCATTGGATTGTAGTGAATAAGGAGGTGTCACTTCGTGTATTATATCATTATCCTCACAGTAATTCTTAAGATTATTCCCAAAATATTCTCCTTCTCTATCGGACCTCAAAATTTTTATCTTACATTCTAATTGATTTTCAACCTCTGCTTTATAGATTTTGAACTTATCATAGACTTCATCCTTCCCTTTCAATAAATAAATATAGCAATACTTAGAATAGTCATCTATAATGTTACAAAATATTTATTACTAGCTCTTGTTGGCAATCTATTAGAATCACAAACGTTGCAGTTAATGAATTCTAAAAAGTTAGTGTCCCTTCTAACAGATTTAAAAGGTCTCTTAGTTTGTTTGACTGATACACAAACTTCACACTTATTATTACCAATTTGAGATTTTGGAATCAAGTTTAGATCCATAAGTTTCTTGATCTTTACCAACATGACCCAATTCATTCATGCCACAAATAACTAACTTCAATATTAAGAACCATTGAAGAATCATGATAATGATTTTCAATAATATACTATTTAAATAATCCATCACGAATATAACATTTCCCAATAAAAACATTATTTTTTGTTATAACAACCTTATTTGACTCCACTATAAGTTTAAAACCTTGTTGAACTAAAAGTGATCTACTAACTAAATTTCTTCTAACTTCGGAAGCATAGCAAACTTGATCTAGAATTAAGCTTTTCCCGGAGGTCATCTTAAGCTCAACACTTCCAATTCCCAATACAAGAGCGATGAAGTCATTTCCCAAAGTTACGCTTCCTACACTTGAAGTCTGATAAGATTTAAACAAACTCTTATCAAAACAAACATGAACATTTGCTCCAGAATCTAACCACCATTCATTACTATTATAAGTAAAATGGACTAAAGATGTTGATGATTCACACCTAATGAAATGTCCACCATCCTTCAACATGTTTACTTGATCCTTTTGAAATTTGTCCTTAAGCTTGTACTCCTTAATCTTTTTGTAGTAGCAATTTCGAGCAATATGGTTCGTTCTTCCACATACATAACATGGTCCTTGGTCATTCTTCTCTTTGCCTTTGTTATTCTTAATGTAATTATTCTTAGATTGAAAATTTTTCCTATAACGGTGAAAATTTTTTTAAACTTATTACCTCGAGTCTTAAATTGCTTTGAGGAGCTAGTAGGGTTTTTTAATTTTCTGCCAAGTTTTCCTTGGCATGTGATTCATCAACTTTGTTGATACGATTTCTATGATATTCTTCTATTCTCAAGGAATTGAATACTTGGTTCAATGTTAATATCCCTTGCTTATGTCTAAGACTTTTAGCAAAGTTTGACCAAGAATGTGGAAGGTTATCTATAAGGCATGGGACCTTATAATCTTCACTAAAACTTGACCCCTTTTTCTTCCACGTGTTGTAGTAAATCTTGAAATTGATGGATTTGTTTGTTTATAGACTTTTCGTCCACCATAACGTATTTGTTAAAGGTTGACACATTAAATCTATTGACTCCAGCATCATCAATTCCATGTTCTTCCTCTAAAGATTTTCAAAGCTCTTTAGTAGTCTTGATATTTTGATAAATATCATAAAGTCTATCAGAAATAACACTTAAAATTCGATTATGACAATGAAACCAAGAGGTAGATTCTCTATCTTCATTATCTTCTTTTATAGAAGAAATTAACCCTAGAATCGTTAACCAATCTTCCATTTGTTTTTTTTTTCCATCTTTTAAATTTTTTCCATCAAAGTTTTCCGATTTAGTACTATTAGTATCTTCACGGATGTCATTCTTATACTATGAATTACTAAGGATATATATATATATATATATACACAATATTAATTCATATATTCCAAGTAACAATATAATAAATTAAATGAATATTGAAATTTAAAATGACATAGTCACAATTAATTTTATGTTCAAGTCAATCAATCAAGTAAATAATTAAGTTTCAAAACTTTCGACTAAGTTATCAAAATGAAATAAGTGCTTAAAATTAAAAAATATTGAAGCAATTTTGAAGAGTGCAATACTTATCAATAAAATTTCTATGAGCTTCCGAAATGAAAATTTATGGAGTAAGTTTCAAAATGAAAATTATAAAAGTTTCTAAAATTTAATAGGATAAAAAATTGAAGCATAATACAATGAGTATGTTAGCAACTACCAAGTATTATTATCACACAAACCACACACACGACTTTAGATTGTTGTAAAATTAATGTGATTTTGTGAAATGAACTATCAATTATAAGCATGAATCAAATAAAATAAATATGAGAATAGAGTCAGGAAAGCTGGCCTAAGAGAGTTGCGATAACTACTGTCCAAAAGTCCTGTGACATCCCGCTCGTGCGGGTACTTTTGGCACTGCACGACTCCAAGATAAAACATTTATAGCTCGTAGTCGATTCTCCTTCTATGGGCATGACCACAAGGAGAGAAAGAACAAGCCTTCATCAATTACCAATGTATATAGAAGAAGATGAAATGACTAGAATGTAGTATGAAAAGGCTAGAGAGTATCTTTTGCGTTTGATTTATTGTGTGTCAAATAATGTAAAATCCACCCCTTTTTATAATAGAAATATTCAACATCTAATAATGAAAATTAATCAAATTCAACACAAGTTACAAATATAATAGTGTGATTAAACTTTTGTATTGAATCAAAAATTAAAAACAAAACTGAAAAATAAAAGTTATAAAACTTTCAAATTGAAAATTAAAATTCAGTTTTCATTTTAATTTTCAAGTTTTCAGTTTTAATTTTTTTTTTAATTTTTCAGTTTTGTTTTTAATTTTTGATTCAATACAAAAATTTAATCCCACTATTATATTTTAACTTGTGTTGAGTTTGATTAATTTTCATTATTAGATAGTTGAATTTTTCTACTATAAAAAGGGGTGGATTTCCCATTTTTTGATACACAACAAATCAAACACAAAAGGTACTCTATAGTCTTTTCATACTATTTTCTAGTCATTCATCTTCTTCTATAAATTTTGGCAATTAATAAAGCCTTGTTCTTTCTCTCTCTGTGGTTGTTCACATAGAAAAAGAACGGCTGCGAGCTATAAAGGTTTTATCTTGGAGTCGTGCAATACCGAAAGTACCCGCACGAAGAGGAGGCCATACGACTTTAGGACAGCGATTATCGCGACTCTCTTAGACTAGCTTTCCTAACTCTATTTTCATATTTATTTTATTTGATTCATGCTTATAATTGATCGTTCATTACACAAATTACGTTAATTTTACAACACTTTATACCTCACCTCAGACCTTACCTTTTCCTACGTGTTAGAATTGAAAGACCTACTGGTTGTAGAGGTATGTTTCACACTAGTCCAGGTGCCCGTCGTGAGAATGCTTCTCTCTCCATTCGGCACGACAAGGTCGTCAACAACTAGGCTTGTAGCATATTTTTATCAAAGACTACACTAATGATATGATCATATGAAGGTATTTTCCTAACATTCTACTCATAGTATATGTGTATGCCAGTTGTTCGAGCTTGCCGGCCTAAGAATGAAGAGAAGGATGCCTTAAGGTATTGAACCTTGGTACTCAAACTTGAAGTTAGTGAAAATTGGTATCAAAACAAGGTTGCTTGAATGTATAAGGTTGGTTGTGGGAGATCAATGGCATGCGTTTTTTGTGGAGAAAAGATTTTGGGCCACTGAACGTGTCAACAAGTTGGAGGAACATGATGAAGAAAGCTATGGAAAAGATGGATAAATAGGGTGGGCGTTCATGAATGTGCCCATGTGACTTTCAAGGAATTTTGTAGAGTGCACATTGCAGGGCACGATGATAAAGATTATGCTTTTACTTCGACACGTGTTAAGGTTCTGGGACTGGAAGCTGTCTATCCGATGGACTAATGCTTATGAGGGAATATGGTAAAAGTTGGTGTCGGAGGTGGTATGTACCAGTTACTGTGTCTAGATGTCCGAAAAAGCACTCTGTGAATATTGTCCATGTAGAGATGGTGCCATGATTAATTTTGCAATGAGTGGAATGCCTGTTTATACAAAGTTCACTTCCTGTTATGAGGGAGTAAGCGAATTCGAATGGAAAAGACTGTCACATAGTGAGAATGCTCTCCCTATTCAGTACAGCAAGCTTACCAACAGCAAGGCGTGTAGCCTATTTGATAAGTGTTGATTTTACAATATTTTAATATTAATTTCTTTTACATTTTGTAGGAATGTTGGAAAAAAGCAATAAAAAGAAGTTATGAGCAACTTTGAAACAAGTGGAATCTCTTCTCCTAAACTAAGTAGGAAGTAACATAAATTTTTTTTTTTTTTTTTTTTTTTAAGTTGGACTCTTTCATTCAAAAGGAAGAGAACTCTAAGACTACAAGAAGATTGAAATTTATGGGACTCTAGGAACTCGATGATAAGAAGAACACAAAAATCCTGAAACTCCATAACTCTAGAAGGGATAAAAATAAAAAAAAAGAGGAATGCAGGAAAATTTTGAGAACCGATATCACGGGAAAATGAGAGGGAAAAGTGCAAAACTCCATTAACTGTAGGAACCAGCATCAACCATGTCCATTGAGCTTCATCCCTTTTCATTACTTCTTGTATGGATTTTATTTTGAATATTTTGCATTCAATGGGTAACTCAATTAGTTTGTTGATTAATGGTGATTCTCAATCCGTTGATTGAATTGTTAATTTGGCCTTCTGAAATTTTTAGGTTACAACCAAGTGATTAGGTTCATTCATTTCATGCTAATTTAAGATTTTATCCATACTTGTTAAATTTCTTCAAATATAAGTAGTGGTTACTGTAGGATAATTTAATACTATAAATCACCGGATCTTTCATGTTAAATCATTAAGAAATACAAAAATTAAAGCAGAAACGTACCTGAATCGGCCATGATTAATGCAATAATGAATTTCGTGGTATAGTCTTCCAAATCTACAGCAGTCTCATTTTCCTCTCTGTGATGGGATGCAGAAGAGAATGAATAATACGTGTGTGTGATCTGGGGACCATAACCTATTTATATAGGAACGCCCTTTGACCTAATTCGGCCCATCATAGAATTAGGAATTGGGCTCGGTCTCTACACATATGTAAACCCACACTTTAATTGGATACATTAAAGCCCAAAACCGAAGCCTTATTAGATCACTTTAATTGGGCTCAACCGAATTCGATAGTCTATAATTTAACATATATGTAAGCCCATCGATTGATTAAAAATCCTTACAATCTCCCACTTGGGCTATATGTGTCACCTTATAATTGTGTATTAAACATAACCTTATGAGTATTCAGAATTTTGCTATCATTACCGAATGTATCCCCAAACAATCTCGTCCATCAATCATATCAACATAAGATCAAAGCGGCTTTCGCTACCTTCATTGTAGCTAAACGTATCAATGGTCACGTATATCAATATAACCGAATGACATGGTCAAGCATGGATGTGTAGCATGAAAATTACATGTAATGTGATCTGTAACATGCTTATTTCCAACTGGTCCACCTTAATACCTTAGTGAGATCATTTTAAACAAGTTCAGAGATAATAAACCAAATAACTTTATAACTGAAAATAACTTTAACTTTAAATCGTATTCAAAACAACAATACATGTGTCCAATATGAAAAGTAAAAATACAAACTCCCACTGAAACTAAATATCCTCAAGAGACATTATACACATATGAGCAGTGTGCTCATGAAAGACTTTGGGTATCAATCCCTTAGTAAGCGGATCCGCAACCATGGAGTTTGTCCCAATATGCTCTACTGACACCTGTCCACTCTGAATTCTTTCTTTAATAGCCAGGAACTTGATCTCTATATGTTTTGACTTCGTCGAGCTCCTTTTGTTATTGCAGTACTGCTGATTTATTGTCACAAAATATCTTAAGTAGTCTTTCTATATTGTCCACAATGCGTAGCCCTGTGACAAAATTACGCAGTCATATTTCATGATTTGATGCCTCATAGCAGTGGATCTCTTGTTATCTTGGCATCCCGCGAAATCGGAATCAGAATAACCGATGATCTCCAACTGATCCGATCTCCTGTATGTGAGTATGTAGTCTTTTGTTCTCTGTAAATACTGCATGACCTGTTTGGCTGCTTTCCAATGATCCATTCTCAGGTTACTTAAATATCTCCCTAGTATCCCAACAATGTACGCTATATCCGGATGCGTACAAACCTGAGCATACATCAGACTCCCTATAGCTGAAGAATAAGGAATCTTCTGCATTTCTTTAATTTCCAAGTCATTTTTAGGGCACTGACTTAAGCTGAACTTGTCTCCTTTAGCCACAGGGGTGTCACATGGTTTACAATCTTACATGCCATATCTTTTAAGTACCTTTTCGATATACCTCTTTTGTGATAATCTAAGAATACCCCGAGAACGATCTCGGTGTATCTGAATTCCTAATACAAAAGAGGTATCACCAAGATCTTTCATCTCAAAATTCTTTGCTATAAATCTCTTGGTTTTGTGCAATAAGCCTATATCGTTGCTGGCAAGCAATATGTTATCGACATATATAACCAGAAAAATATACTTGCTCCCACTGAACTTGTGGTATATACAATCATCGATCAAATTCATCTCAAAACCAATGAGATGATCACCTGATGAAACTTGTAATACCATTGACGAGATGCCTGTTTGAGTCCATAGATAGATTTCTTTAATTTACAAACCATTTGCTTTGCATCGTCAGATACAAAGTTTTCTGGCTGTACCATATAAATTATTTCATCAATGTCACCATTGAGAAACGCTGTCTTAACATCCATCTGATGTAGCTCAAGATCGAAATGCGCTACCAATGCTATTATAGTCCTGAAAGAGTCTTTCGAAGAAACCAGAGAGAAAGTCTCTTTATAATCGATGCCTTCTTTCTGTGTAAAGCCCTTTGCGATAAGACGAATATTATACCTCTCTACATCACCTTTCGAATCCCTCTTGGTCTTAAATATCCATTTGCAACCCCAATGGGTTTCGTACCTTCAGGCAATGGAATGAGGTCCCATACGTCATTGTCCTTCATGGACTTTATCTCTTCATTCATAGCATCGAGCCACTTTTGAGAGTTAGAACTTTCCATGGCTTGATGGAAGTTGATCGGATCATCTTCCACCATTCCAATGTCAACTTCATGTTCTTGGAGAAATACTATGTAATCATTCGAAACCGCACTTCTTCTCTCTCTAGTGGATCTTCTTAATGGCATTGATTCTTGAGGCTGTAGAGTTCGTTCTTCTGGAACAATTTGTTGATCTTGAGAGGGAGGTATGATATTGTCTTGATCCAGAGTTGCTTCTTGAACAATATCAGGGATAGAAACCTGATCATTGTCAATGGCAATTGGAGAAATTTCAACATATTCCTCCTCAAAGACAAAGCCTGTAACCCTTTCTCCCCCCACAAACTCAACATCCTCAAAGAACCGAGCATTTCCTATCTCGAAAATTACCTTAGTAGTGGGATCATAAAACTTGTAACCCCTAGACCTTTCAAAATATCCAGTGAAATAGCAATTGATGGTCCTTGCGTCCAGTTTCTTTTCATTTGGCTTATAGGGCCTTGCCTCAGCTGGACACCCCCAAATATATATATGCTTCAAAGTAGGCTTCTTGCTCATCCAAAGCTCATATGGGATTTTATTAGTGGCCTTAGTTGGAACTTTGTTGAGTATAGCTGCGATCTTTAATGCTTCACCACAGAGAGATTCTGGTAAGGTAGAATGACTAATCATACTCCTCACTATGTCTTTAAGTGTTCTGTTTCGTCTCTTAGCAACACCATTCATAGTGGACGAACCCGGCATATGGTACTGTGGGACGATACCGCATTCCTCTAGGAATTTAGCAAATGGTCTGGACGCCGTTCACCTGAATCGTCATATCTGCCATAGTATTTACCCTCACGGTCAGATCTGACGCTTTTAATCCTTTTGCCGAGTTGGTTCTCAACTTCAGCTTTATAGTTTTTGAACACATCCAGTGACTGTGATTTTTCATGAATGAGATATATATAGTCATATCTTGAAAAGTCGTCTATGAACGTTATAAAATATTGTTGACCATTCCAAGAACCCGTAGGGAATGGTTCACAAATATCCGTTTATATAAGTTCTAAGACGTCCGAAGTTCTATTGGCTTGAAATCTCCTTTTATTGGTTTGTTTTCCCCTTGTACTGTTGACACACAAATCATAATCTGTGAAATTAAGAGGGTCGAAAATCTCGTCTGACACAAGTCTCTCAATTCTCCTTTTGGAGATGTGACATAATCTCTTGTGCCACAACGAGGCAGAATTCTCGTCAGTTAATTTTCGCTTTACACCTCGAGTACTTACATGCAGGGATTCATTAAAAGAAGCAATTGTATCCATTGAATAAAGATCATCGTAGCCTGATAAAGAACTGGAACCAACCAATTTTGAATCATGAAACAAACTAAATTTTCCATTTCCAAATGAACAAGTATAACCAAAGTCGTCCAAAACGAAAATAGAAATCAAATTTCGTCTAAAAGACGGTACAATAAATGTCTCAACAAGAACCAAATAAAATCCAGTCTTTAACAATAATCTAAATTTTCCTATTGCCTCTACTTCCACCTTATTGTTGTCGCCAGCATAGATGTATCTTTCACCATCACTTGATTTTCGGCAACTCAGGCAACCCTGCATGGACATGCTGATGTGAGTTGTTGCACCAGAATCTATCCACCATGTATGTCTAGGTACCGAAGTTAAATTAACCTCAGAACAAACCAAATGAAGAAGAATACATTTTTTTACACGCCATGCGTGGTAATTGGTGCAATTCTTCTTTTTGTGACCTGCAGCTCTACAGAAGAAACCACCACCTTCAGTTGGTTTCTTATACTGTTTCTTTTGCGGTGCCGTACCCGCAGCTTCCTTATTAATCTTCCTTTTCTTGTTCTTTTTGTCCTTAGAGGTGGTGACCAAATGAGCACTTTCTGTCTTCTCATGTTTCAGTCTTTCCTCTTTCTGGACACAGTGTGAGATGAGTTCATTAAGGGACCATGAGTCCTTTTGACAGTTGTAGCTTACCTTGAATTGACTAAAATGTGCCGGAAGGGGTATCAGAACCAAGTGTACCAACAAGTCTTCAGATAAATCCAACTTGAGTACCTTTAGTTTTGAAGCAATGTGAGACATTTCCATAATGTACTCCCGAATGTTTCCTTTCCCTTTATACCTCATTGAGACAAGATTTGCCAAAAGTGTACTTGTTTCAGCCTTTTCATTCTTGGCAAACCTCTTCTCAAGGTCCTCAAGGAAGCCCTTAGCCGTAGTCACCTTATCGGACATAGTGCCCCAGAATGCTTCTAGAAGAGCACGCTTCATGACCATTAAGCTTATGCGGTTCGATCGTTCCCACTTTTTCGTCTCCCTCTTGTCATCAGAGGTACTCTTATCAATAAGTGCAGCAGGTTGATCGACCCGTAAAGCAAAGTCCAGGTCCATGACTCCGAGAACAATCATCACGTTCTCTTGCCATGCCCTGAAATTTGTGTCATTTAACATTGGAATTGAATTGATGCTAGCAGAGATATTAGCAGCAGAACCTGAAACTGAATTAGAGAACGTTTATTATGAATAACTCACATGAATATCTTTAATATGTAAAATAATAATAATCTCAAATAGTGGTAGGGCCCATCACAAGATACCAAGTACAACATCAATATCTAGTCTTTGGACAAAAATATTAACTTGTAAGTGGTACTCTTGGCATAGTGATCAAATATTGACGATAAAACAACGTGACAATCAATAAACCTTTCTTTGGATCGATTTATTGATCACACATTAAACTAAATAATCATCACATGTTTATCACCACAGGTACACGTGTATTCGGCTAAATATTGACTTTCCTTTGGGCCGACCAATATTCCCATGAACAACACATGTACAAACACCTTTTAATATTCTAAGTTAGTCAATTTCCACAAGAGAGGTTGCTTTAGCAACATGTTGCTTCGATTAACCAACTTTCGAATATTATATCTCTTAAAAGAGTCCTTAGTACCAAAATTTGAGAAAGAGAATCACCAATTTTGCATATTTTGATTAGTTTTTAAACTTTAGGGGCCTTAGGATTAATAATTCAAAACTTTAAGGGGGCTAAATTAATTAATTCCAAACTTTAGCGGTTGAAATGAATAAACTTGAAACTTTAGGGACCATAATTAATTAATTCAGTACTTTAGAGGATCAATTAGAATGAATTTTAAAACTTTAGGGGCCAAATTGACCAATTCAAAACTTTAGGGATCAAATTTTAAAAATTTAAAACTTTAGGGGTCAATTTGAATTTATTATGAACTTAGGGGGGCCAATTTGAACTAGTAATTAAAGTTTGAGGGCCTTAATTATAAATTCAGAGCTTTAATGGCCCTGAATTAATTAATTTTAAACCATAGGGACTGAATTATTAAATCCAAAACTTAAAGGCCCAAATCTTAATATAACTTAAAGGTTAGGGACTGAAACCTTAATTTTATAACCCTAACCCTAATTACAAACAGGGGCCTCAACCTATCTAATTTACAGAGGAAGCCCCCATCCCCAAAAAATCCAGAAACTGAAAAAAAACCCTAAATATTCTCTCTTTCTTCTCCTTTGGCGGCGCCGCCGGCACAATGGCGCTGCTGCTCTGCACAGTTTGGCAACAGCGCGAGCTACCGCTGTTCTGCAGTAGCCGCGCACTGTCGCCGGGCAGACTTTTATATATATAATTTTTTTTAATTGTACAGAAATCTGAATCTGAATCTGAATCCGAAATTCCGATTCTGAATTTTCTTCACCATTAATCCGAATTACGAAAATAACGAAAATTAAACCGCAAAAGTTTTCAAATTCAACAAATCTGAAAACTTTATAAAATATTGCAAGAACCAAATTAAATTATTCGATTCTTAATGATTCAATATGAAGAGGCTCTGATACAATTTAATACTTTAAATCATCGGATATTTCATATTAAATCATTAAGAAATACAAGAATTAAGGCGAAAGCGTACCTGAATCAGACATGATTAATGCAATAATGAATTTCGCGGTATAGTCTTCCAAATCTATACGAAGTCTCCTTTTCCTCTCTGTGATGGGATGTTGAAGAGAATGAATAATACGTGCGTGTGATCTGAGGACCATAACCTATTTATATAGGAACGCCCTTTGACCTAATTCGGCCCATCATAGAATTAGGATTTGGGCTCGATCTCTACATATATGTAAACCCACACTTTAATTGGATACATTAAAGCTCAAAACCGAAGCCTTATTAGATCACTTTAATTGGGCTCAACCGAATTCGATAGCCTATAATTTAACACACAATTATTCACACATGTAAGCCCATCTATTGATTAAAAATCCTTACAATTACACATCAAAAGATTATGAGATATTTTTAGTTGATTGTAAATGGAATATCACTCAAGGTAGTAAACCGAACTTGTGTGTTTGAGCTTAATTCAATTCTTGTCTCTTTCGATTAAATACTTTTAATTAAATTAAACTTAGAAAGCAGGTTCTTGGTTGTTTGGTAAAAAGAAAGTTTGGATAAAGAACTTCTTTTATTCAATGAATAAGTAAGAAGACAAAGAGATAATTTGACTTGTAACTATCTCAGAATTGACATTTTCAGAAGGGATAAAATCTATTTTTGCAAAACTAGGTAAGGAAATCGTGTCAACAGTGAAGAAAAACCCCTTAATCACATTTAATTCATTTGATTCTTTGATCCATATAAACCGAAGTCATTCAATGATAATTTTAAAGTGAATTTATTTATTTTATTTGCCTTTAAATTCAGAACAATTCCATCCCCCATTTAAGAATTAACATCAAAAGTAACATTTTATTGTTCATAAGATTAGCTTATTGAATATCATCTCATCTGTTTAAATTAGTAATATTCTCTTGATTTTCTTAACAAAATAATTAATTAACTTGAACCATCCTCTGCGGGAAATGACCCTTGCTTTTCATCATACACGAAGAAAATTAATAATTTGATCAAGGAATTTAATTTATACACTATTTTCAGTATATCATTATTTTATCAATGCCTAGAACACTAATAGTATGATCATATGCGGGTATTTTCCAAACATTCTACTCATAGCATGTGTGTATACCAGTTGCTCGAGCTTATCGACCTAAAAATGAAAGGAAGGCTGCCTTAAGGTATGGAACCTCAGGAGCCAAATCTCAAAATTCTGGAATTTTTGGTTTTGGAATTCATCACAATTTTTTAGTAGTTACTAGACTTTTGGCAACAATAATGAGGTAATAAACCTGTTCATACTTCTCTTACACTACCGTTATTAATTGTTTGGAGTTATAGGTAGAACGTCATAAGTCTAAACATCAAGGCACGAGATTTTCTCACTGTAGTATCATTTGAAGAATAGGGAACATCGTCATATAGATATGGAATGTAGGTCCATTTCGAGAGACTGATTAGAGAGGGTGCGGTCGTATTGCAAGCATTGGGTTACTATTTTGGTGGGAAAACCAGCTTACAGTCCCATTCTAGTGCAGTAGAGTATACTACTTATAGGAGAGGTAAGACTTCATATGGATGTCCCATGTCGTGGTAATCGGGAGAATGATACCGTAGTAGGCTATATTAGAATAAGAAATTGAATATACAAGGTGTTGATCTCACAAATTGGACCTCTATATGGCCAATCGAGAGCCACTTTATGTGTTTCTCCCTGCACACAACAACGCACAATCAGGAGCATTCGGCAGGAACCAACGGGGGTAGCGGCGGCCGCATACACTCCGACGGTCAAGTCAGTGGACGATGATTGGAACGGTGCCGGAATTGTACAAGAGAGTGGGGAGGAGAATATATATGACAGCCCAAGAACAACTAACCAAGAGGGGGTGAATTGATTATTTGAAACTTTTTCGAAAATAAGTTCAAATTTAAGCAAATAACAATAAAAATGATACGCAAGCAAGATATCACAAAAATAATAAGAGGAAGGAAAGAGAGAGCGCAAACGATGTAATAAGGAGGTTCAATCCAATCAACGATCTACGTCCCCCGTTATCAAGCTCTCCGTCACGAGCAAGACCTTTTCCACTATATTTGATTGACTTATGGTGCAATCCAACCTTCACAAAGCTTCCGGTGACTTACAATCAAAAAGCACCAATCCTTTTACATCGTTGACATTTTCGAGACCTCAACACGACCCACAATCCAAAAATAAGAGAATTGAAATTACAAGTGAAAAACTTCTCTCTTAATAAATGATATAGACTTAGTTTGAATATAAGAGAGAAGTAGGTAAACACTTTAATTGATAGCAAAGAAGGTAGCTCAAGTGCTTTGATTGAAAAACTTTAGTTGAGATAAATGATTTTTCAACTTTTGATCACTCAAAAAGTTTTTCAATAAATGAATGATTTGATCTTTAAAAGAGTGAAAAATAAGGTTGAGAGAATCAATAAAATACTTCATTTAATGCTCATAGACAGTTTTTTAAATAGTGAAGAGAAAGTGATATTTATAGCTCTCAAAGATCTTTCTAACGATCAAGAGTCTGCCCTACCGGACAAGTGTACCGGACCGTTCGGTACCTACCAAACAAGGCTACTAGCCATTGGCGAGTCAGGTGTCAGAAGTTAAAAATTTTGACCGTTGGGCAAAGACCTTTACCGGATCGTCCGGTACACTACTGGACCATCCGGTAGCTCAATTCTCAAAAATAGATTTTGCCTTGAATGATTTTATTTTGAGCTCCCGAGACTTCTTTGCTAAATATTAAAATGTTATATTTTTACATATAAATTCAAGAATTCTAATATAACTTTCTTCAATATGCTCGATCATCAAGGTTTATGACTTCGATATTGATTCCTCTTGACATTGGCATTCGTTTCGTTTTTCATGAGTGCATTTATCTTGTCCTATGCATGAATCTTCATTTTGATGCAATGGTCGATTTGATTTCAACTATCATGATTCAAAAGTAGGTTTATTAGAACCAAAATTAAGTCTTGTTTGTTATAATCAAAACATAGACCGAAGTCAACCATGTCAACAGTTTTGCCCTTTTTGATTATGACAAATAAGATGATTTGCAAAAGACGAATGATTCACAAATTTAACAAATATATATATAAAGACTGCATTAAAAAATTTTCAGATCCTCTTTACAAAGGCTTTACAATTTTTCAAGAAGCATTAGATGCAGCAAGACAGCATATAAGAATAAATATTTATTTATCATATATTGAAGATATTCTCCCTTAATCATACACATTATGCATAATCAACCATTACACTATTAATTCGATTTGGCATATTTTTGCATAATCATCCACATATCATATTTTTGCATAATCATCCACCTATTACTTCCCCCTTTTGTCATAAGCAAAAAGAAGTCAACCATTGAATGCAAGAACATAGAAGCAAAATAGATTTGTCTAATAACAATGCATGAAGCCTAAAAACAATTAGAGAAGCAAAGTAGTGCAATGTTTAAAAGGAAAGCATAAAGACAAGCATTATAAATGGCGATGGGTGAACTATGGTGCCGTAGGGAATCTAGAGTAAAAATCTGCAAAGAAATCAGTTTGTTGTGCTTGCATCTCTGCCTGCTGGTCTTGGATAGTCATTTGTTGTGCCTAAGGCTGGAGAAGTAAACTTCCAAAACTGTCGATGGTGGAAGTGAGAGAGTCAATACGGTCGTTGAGGATGTTAAATTGATCTTTGGTCATGCAATTCCCTCTACTCAATGCTCGAGGGCCACTCGAGCTCGAAATGTCAGAAGGAGGGATTGGAGCATCGTCGGAATCATCCTCATCATTGCCTTCCAAAGCTAAAGTGGATGGACCCGAAGTAGGATCGAACCCCTTTGTGTGTGCTACCCATTGACTATTTTCCTTTGTGATTCGCATTCGTGCAAGTGTTTTGATGTTAATGGTGTTGGTTGGACGTAATTTGACAAAAGATTCATTATCCAACGGCACATGAAAGTGTTTGGAAATTTTGGTTAAAAACACGCCGTATGGAAGAGCTTTGATTTTTCGAGAGGTATGCACGCGTTTCATAGTTCCAATAACCAAAGTTGGAAAATCTAATTTTCAATTCACAAGAAAAGAGTTGAGAATAAAGAGGTCGAAGAAATTGACATTGTCCCAATGTCCTTTTCGAGGAAGTACGACATGGGCGATAATGTGTTGTAAAACCTTGCAAGGTAAACTCAAGTGATGTACATTAATTTTATTGATATTTGATTTTCCGGTAACAGGTCGACAAGCATCACTCAGGTTATAACCCTCTATAGACGGATACGCCTTATCATTATAAATTTGTGTTTCACACATGTCAAGTTCAAGAATTTCACGAATGAGTGTTTTGGAAATAGTGATACGCACATTGTTAAGAAAACAAGTAATTGTGTCTGATCGAATAACAATTGAGTGATAAAATTCTCTCATTAACCTAGGATATGCGTGCTATTCCATCTTGACTACATTGGTCCAACCCATGTGTTTTAAGAAATCCTCAATGTGAAATGCAGGTGCTAATAGTGTAAAATCAGAAAGATCGACATTTTTACCTATGAGAATGAGAGATTTGTCAAATGGGTTCGTAGGTACCTCGGGTTCCTCATCCATTTCTTCATCGGAGGAGCTTGATGGAGAACGTATAGCAGTCTTTTTGGGGCGATTTGCTGCTCTTTTCACTATTGGCATGGTGGAAAATTTGAAAAATTGATGAAGAAAGAGCTAGGGTTCGAACTATGCGATTTGGAGATTTTTGCAAATGATTGCTTGAGATTTCGAGTAATAGTGAGTGTAGAAGTTGTGGGTAGGAGAGATTTCTAAGAATTTAGCAAATGGAATTTGTTGTAGGATGAAGGAAGAAGATATTGAGGGAAAAAAGTTCGAAAATGGGGAGAAGAAGTGAGGAGAACGATGACTGGTTCGAGTTTAAAAATGGATTTCCCGTTGTACTAAACGGTTCGATACATCATACCGGACGGTCCGGTATGGCAGACAGATTTATGTCAAAAACGGACTAATGTATCGGATAGTTCGTTGGGTTTGTCCGGTTTAAACCGGACGGTCCGTTTTGGTCGTTCAATACAATTTTTATTTATTTATTTTTATTTTTTAAAAAACTAAGATTCTAAAATATGATGAAGTCATAAATAAGCAATACTTTGGACAATTTTATAAAAGCCTATGGACATTGATTAACGTGATAGGGAGAATTAACCACATTCAACTTCATTTTCATTGATAATTCCTAAACCTCTTCGAATATATGTGAAGCGATCGTGTGCAAGAGGTTTGGTGAGAATATCAGACAATTGGTGCTTGGTCTTTATAAATTCTAATTCAATATCTCCTTTTTGCACATGATCACGAAGAAAATGATGTCGAATCTCAATATGTTTAGTTCGTGAATGCAAGACGGGATTTTTAGACAAATTTATGGCACTAGTATTATCACATAAATAGGCACATGAACTTAAGACAAAAGATAATCACATAGAGTTTGTTTCATCCAAACTATTTGCACACAACAACTAGCGGCTGAGATATATTCCTCCTCGACGGTGGATAGTGCAACGGAATTTTGTTTCTTACTAGACCAAGACACAAATGCAAAGCCTAGAAAGTGACAATTTTCACTTGTGCTTTTACGATCAACATTACATTCGACCCAATCGGCATCCGAATAATTAATTAAGTTAATATGAGCGCCTTTTGGATATCAAAGTCCTAAAGTTCTTGTACCACTTAGATAATGAAAAATTCTTTTTATGGCCTTTTAGTATGATTCTTTAGTATTAGATTGAAAGCGAGCATATAGGCAAACACTAAACATAATATCGGGCCTACTAGCAGTTAAATAAAGAAGGGATTCGATCATACCTTGATATTTTGTGACGTCCACGAATGTACCTTGCTCATCCTTATCAAGCTTTAGTGATGTGCTCATAGGTGTGTTCATAGGCTTGATGTAATGCATGTTAAATTTCTTAAGCATGTCTAATATGTATTTATTTTGATTTATGAAAATTTCTTCTTTCATTTGTTTAATTTGAAGGCCAATAAATTTTTTTATCTCACCCATCATACTCATTTTAAATTCTTTACGCATGCATTTTGAAAATTCTTCACAAAAATGTATATTTATAGCGCCAAAAATAATATCGTCAACATAAATTTGAACAATGAGCATATCATCTTTATGAGTTTTTATAAAAAGTGTAGTATCCATTTTTCCAATCGAAAAATCATTCGAGAGAAGAAATTTGCTCAACTGTTCGTACCAAGTTCTAGGAGCTTGATTCAAACTGTAAAGAGCTTTTTAACATTTAAATACATGATCTGAATACTTGTGATCTTTAAAACCGGGAGGTTGCTCAACAAAAACTTCTTCTTATGAAGCCATTTACAAAAGCACTTTTAACATCCATTTGATAAAGTGTAAAATTTTTGTAACATGCAAATGCAAGGAGTATACGGATGGATTCTAATCTTGCTACATATACGAATGTTTCTTCAAAATCGATACCTTCTTCTTAATTGTAACCTTGGGCCACTAATTTAGCCTTGTTACGCACAATTATTCCATTTATTTCTAAAAACCCATTTTTTTTGCAATAACGGTTTAATTGTTTGGTCTAGCGACTAAGTCCCAAACATGGTTTCTTTCAAATTGATTTATTCTTCTTGCATTGCTAGAATCCAAAACTAATCAAACTCGACTTCTTTGATATTCTTAGGTTCAATTTGAGAAATAAATGTATAACTACCAAAATGATTTTTGTAAGAGGTTCTAGTAGTGATACCTTTTGATGGATCGCCAATTATTAGTTCTTTGGATGAGATGGAACAAACCTCCATTCTTTTGGTAACGAGGGATCACTTTGTTCTCCAATTTGTCTTTCTTCATTTTCTTGAGCATTTGACTTTTCGATGTCTCCATTTGGTGCCTCCTTATTTTGGTCTTGAATTTTCATTTGTTCGAAAGGAGCTTCCAAACCTACATCGTCATCTCTACCTTTCTCTCGATCAAATGAGTTAGTTTCATCAAAAGTAACATGCATGGATTCTTCAACGACTAGAGTTCATTTGTTAAAAACTTTATATGCTTTGCTAGTCGATGAATATCTTAAGAAAATTTCAATATCGAATTTGGAGTCAAATTTCCCCAAATTGTCTTTTGTATTTAAAATAAAACATTTACATCCAAAAACTTTGAAATAACCAATATTTGGAATTCCATTTTTTCAAAGTTCGTAAGGAGTTTAGTTTTCCTTTTGCTTACTAATACTCTATTGATAATGTAGCAAGCGGTATTAACGGTTTCGACCTAAAAATATTTAGGCAAGTAATTTTCATTTAACATAGTTCGAGCCATTTCTTTCAATGTATGATTCTTCCTTTCTACTACACCATTTTGTTGAGGTGTTCTAGGAGCCAAAAAATTATGTTCATATCCATATTCTTTACAAAAATCATCAAACCCAACATTATCAAATTCTCCACCATAGTCACTTCTAATAGTTGAAATAGAATAACCTTTTTCATTTTCAACTTCCTTATAAAAATGTTTAAAAGTTTTCAAAACTTCTTCTTTTAAACTTAAAAATATAACCCAAGTAAATCTTGAAAAATCATCGACAATAACAAAGCATAATGAATACCTCCTAAGCTAGTCGTCCTAGAAAATCCAAAAAGATCCATATAGAGAAGTTGTAATGGTTTTGTGGTTGAAGTATAAAGTTTTGGTTTGAAAGAACTTTTTACTTATTTTCCAAATTGACAAGCATCACAAATTTTATCTTTTTAAAATTTCAAATTCGGTAAACCTTTTACAAAACAATTTTTAGAAATTTTTGAAGGACATGTCCAAGTCTTCTATGCCATAACCATGATTCTTCTTTCAAGTTAAGTAAACATTTTTCATTATTTTCCAATTCAATGTTTATAATATAAACGTCTTTACTTTGGCTTCCTATAAAAATCACCTCTTTCGATGTAGCATCCTTAATAAGGCATTTGGAAGAATCGAATTTTATGTTATAACCTTTGTCACATAATTGACTAATGCTTAGTAAATTATATTTAAGATTATCAACAAGTAAAACATTTTCGATAGAAGGGGATGAGTGGTTACATGTGTTTCCAATTCCGATTATTTTACCTTTGGCATTATCTCCAAAGGTGACATGGCCTCCATCCTTATCTTGAAAGTTTGATAATAATGATCGGTCTCCGGTCATACGCTTCGAGCATCCACTATCCAAGAACCATTTACTTTTTATTTTCTTTGGTGCCTACAAAGACAAATTAAGTTTTGACTTTCAGTACTCACACAAATTTGGGTCCTTGATAGTCACTTTTTGTGGATTCTTGTATCCACTTATATTTGTTCTCAGAGAATAATTTCTTTTTAGTTACATAATTAAAAGCAATATGTCCACTTTTACTACAAAAGCTACATGAAATATTTGAAGCCTTAACAAACATATTTTTGAGTTATTTTTGTTTTAGAGAGGGTTTGTATCCAAGTCCTCCTTTATCAAAAACACACTTTTGACTACTGAACATTAAATCAAAATTTTTCTTATCTTCGGTAAACTTATGGATAATTTGTGTTAAATCATTAACCTTTTCTTTCAAATAAATGTTTTCTTTTATTAAAAGGTTATGATCAATACTCTCTTTTTGCTTTTCGAAAATTTTCTTAATCTCTTCTTTCAAAATAGAGTTTTTCTTTTTAAGAATAGCATGATTTAAAGCGAGTTTTTCAAAATTTTCAAGCATTTCATCATAAGAAATTGAAAGTTCATCATAAGAACATACCTCGTCTTCGATTGCCATGAAACACATATTTACCACTTCATCTTGACTATCATTCCCATTTTGTTCTTCGTTGTCGCTATCATCCCATGTGGCTTGGAGTGCCTTTTTTCTTGAAATTTTTCTTTTTGTTTAGACACTCGGTACTCTTGTGACCCGATTTGTCACAATCATAGCAAACAATCGTTTTGTTCCTATCTTCCCCTTTTCCTTCTTTCTTTAGGAATCTTCGATTATTACGAAGACCTCTTTATTTTTTTTTTACAAGAAGGACCAAATCATCAAGTTCTTCATCGCTCATATTTTCATTTGATGTTCCTTCTTCAATTGCCAATTTTAATGCAATTTGTCATTTAGGAGGCTCCTTTGATTCCTCCTTGCTTTTTCTCATTTTCTCCTTAACAGCGGCATTGTTTAGCTCATAGGTCATTGATGTGCCGTAGAGCTCTTCCAAAGGATATGTATTTACATTCTTAGTATTCTTGATCAACATCCTCAATGGACTCCATTCCTCCGATAAGGACCTAAGCATTTTACTCACAAGTTCACCGTTAGTAAATTTACGATCAAAACCTTTAAGACCATTTACAATATCTGTAAAATGAGTAATCATGTCAAAAATTGGCTCATTTTGTTTCACAAAGAAATTTTCAAATTCTTTAACTAGCATATTTATCTTTGTTTCCTTAACTTTACTTGTGCCAACATGAGTAACTTCAAGAGCATGCCAAATATCATATGCCGAATCACATGTACTAATTCGATTAAATTCATTTCTATCAAGTGCACAATAAATCAAATTTTTAGCCTTGGCATTTAATAATAGTTTTCTCTTATCTTCATCATCGTATTCTTCTCTAGATTTGGGGAGAGTTTGATCCTGTCTACCGTCTACTTTGATAGTCTTAGTGGGAACATATGGACCATATTCTATAACTTCCCAAATATTGTAATCAATGGATTGAACATATATCATCATCTGAGCCTTCCAATAGCAATAATGTGTACCATCAAAAAAAGGAGGTCGGTTTGTAGAGTGTCCCTCAATATTTAGAAAAACTTGGTTAACCATTACTCAAGATTGTATAATTTAAAAAAAGAAGAAGAAGAAGAAGAAGAAGAGAACCTTGCTCTGATACCAATTGACAGCCCAAGAACAATTAACCAAGAGGGGGTGAATTAGTTATTTGAAACTTTTTCGAAAATAAGTTCAAATTTAAGCAAATAAAAATTAAAATAATAAGTAAGCAAGATATCACAAAAATAATAAGAGGAAGGGAAGAGAGAGCGCAAACGATGTAATAAGGAGGCTCGATCCAATCAATGATCTACGTCCCCTATTACCAAACTCTCCATCACGAGCAAG
Organism: Olea europaea var. sylvestris; assembly: GCF_002742605.1. Classification (NCBI taxonomy): domain Eukaryota; kingdom Viridiplantae; phylum Streptophyta; class Magnoliopsida; order Lamiales; family Oleaceae; genus Olea; species Olea europaea. The sequence continues at coordinate 10,591,848 of NC_036240.1, read as the reverse complement.
ACTTTTTCCACTATATTTGATTAACTTATGGTGCAATCCAACCTTTACAAAGCTTCCGGTGACTTACAATCAAGGAGCACCGATCCTTTTACACCGTTAAGATTTTCGAGACCTCAACACGACCCACAATCCAAAAATAAGAGAATTGAGATTACAAGTGAAAAACTTCTCTCTTAATAAATGATATAGACTTAGTTTAAATATAAGAGAGAAGTAGGTAAACACTTTAATTGATAACAAAGAAGGTAGCTCAAGTGTTTTGATTGAAAAACTTTAGTTGAGATAAATGATTTTTCAACTTTTGATCAATCAAAAAGTTTTTCAATAAATGAATGATTTTATCTTTAAAAGAGTGAAAAATAAGGTTGAGAGAATCAATAAAATACTTCACTTAATGCTCATAAACAGTTTTTTAAATAGTGAAGAGAAAGTGGTATTTATAGCTCTCAAAGATCTTCCTAACGGTCAAGAGTCTGCCTTACCGAACAAGTGTATCGGACCGTCCGGTACCTACCAAACAAAGCTACAAGCCGTTGGTGAGTCAGGTGTCAGAACATTAAAAATTTTGACCGTTGGGCAAAGACCTTTACCGGATTGTCCGGTACACTACCAGACATCCGGTAGCTCAATTCTCAAAAATAGATTTTGCCTTGAATGATTTTATTTTGAGCTCCCGAGACTTCTTTGCTAAATATTAAAATGTTATGCCTTTACATATAAATTCAAGAGTTCTAATATAATTTTCTTCAATATGCTCGATCATCAAGGTTTATGACTTCGATCTTGATTCCTCTTGACATTGACATTCGTTTCATTCTTCATGAGTGCATTTATCTTGTCCTATGCATGAATCTTTATTTTGATGCGATGATCGATTTGATTTCAACTATCATGTTTCAAAAGTAGGTTTGTTAGAACCAAAATTAAATCTTGTTTGTTATAATCAAAACATAGACCGAAGTCAACCATGTCAACAATATAATGCTTGAATGTGGAAAGCTAAGTTTAGTGTGAGTTTCATTACCTTTGTCTCTTACCAAACATTGAATATTTATAGAGGATGAGCACCGTTAGATGGGGGCCACATGCATGCATTTGACGGTGTGAGACGTCTGCTCATAGGCATCAATCAGCTATGTCTAGCATGGGCAGGTTATTAATTCTCTGAGTTGAGTTGACTTAAAGTTGATGTCACATCAACTAGATCCATGGAGATGTCACATTCGTAGAGGATCTTGACATAAATATGTTTCTTAAACTGATGGCGAGGGTATCTGTTAAGGGAGCACCTTGGAGAGCCAAGTGCTTCGGTTACATAGGGGGCGCTTCGGTAGCTTCAATAGATTCGGTTTGTGGTGTGTGCCTCGCTGTGGGTCAAGTTGGAGATCTGCAGAAGTCGACACCACTTCGTAGGGACACATGGTACCTTGTATAGGAGAGGGACAGGTTTTTTGAAGTGGTTTGGTGCGGGGCATAACAGTGGGGAACCACTTCGTAGGGACACGTGGCACCTCATATAGGTGAGGGAAAGGATTTCCGAAGTGGTTTGGTACGGGGCGTAACACAAGGTACAAAATTGTTTTCCCAAATTTACAGGGCATCTCAATATCTATGATCCAGGGCTCAATATATTTTACTCTTTTGTACAAATCAGAAATCACAAAATCCAATACCTAAATAGTCATTGACACTGCTTCTATGGACTAGATGGTATCAAAGAGACCACTAAATCTTGTCTCTCACAAAGAACAATAGAGACTGAAGTTTCATTAAAAAAAACAGGAAGAAAATCATCCGACCAAAAATTGAAGATGATTAGAGAAGACGAAGGGTAGCAATAGATACAAAAAGAATTCCAACAGACATTACGAAAAATCAGAAGGGCAAAAGTGAATTAGGACAACAGTGTAAGATCCTATTTATAGTTACACAATCGCCATTAACGGTCTAGAGCAATTGGCGATAGCCGCGACACCAACATTAAGTAGCTACTAAAATTACTTTTCTAAAATGCTACTTCCGCTTATTAGGTCCAGGTTTGGGCCTCTAGTTTGGGTAATCAGGCAATGGATAAAAAATAACTATATGGACCAAGCTTAAACATCTTTATCGTCCTAACTATTTGGACCAGATTGACATTATTCCCTATTACTACTTCGTCTCCATTCATTTCCTTATAATTTTCCAACATTTTCTAGATATCATGTGAAATGTAAACCTAGAATCCTAGATTTATTTTTGGATCTAATCACTATTATCTACAAAATTTGTAGTGTTTAGATCAGAAGGTAGTCACAACATAAACATCAATAGTGTTGGACTCTAGATATTCTACCAAATTTCCTTTATCTAAATTCCTTTCCTTGTGTTCATTTTTTTGCTTTTATTAATCTTTCGTAAATGACCAATTTTTCTACACCCATAACACTTCTTATTTTTAGTCTTGGATTTAGACCTAAGCCTCCCCTTATTTTTCTTTTTATTATTACTGTTTTCTTAATGATTCTGATTATTTTTATTCCACATTGCCTATTTTATGATCTATTCCTCGGATATAAGATCCCAAAATCATTCTCATGCTTCTTAGGTTTTAGTTCTATTTTCTCACTCCTTGAAAAATTAATGATAACATCGGGGTCAAAGTGTCACTGCCATACTTAACGGCAGTCTTGACATTTCTGTATGCCTCAGGAATGGCATTAAGGAGCACAAAGCCTTATACACCTTAGACACCTTGTCAACAGTGTTAGTAATATCTTGTGTTAATTTATTGAAGGTGTCTAGACTATCATCTAAGTCTTTAGAAGAGTTTATACTAAAACTAAAGAATCTTTCCAAGAAGAAAAACTTATTAGCTAAGGACTTAACCAAGTACAACTCTTCTATTTTATTTTTAAGGCTTTAACAGTATCTAATTTTTCTACTTTTCTTAACACTTGATTAGATAAATGTAATATGATAGAGGTATAGGCAAGTTCACCAGCTTCATTTCTTTGATCAACAGTCATGGTAGCAAAATATTCTCGTGTTATAGCTTCAGAAACCTTTTGCTGAACAAGGACCCCTCTAATCTTTTGTTGTCAAATGGGAAAATCTCTATTTCCATTAAAAATTCTGATTTCAAACGTAGTAGTTATCATTATAAAGTTTTTAATCAACAACAAAGTTTGAAGAGTTCATTGTTCACCAAAGAGTGTACAAAATATTTGATATCACAATTTCAAAGTACAATAAGTTACAAGAAACATAAATATGCAGAAAACTACTGTAACAGTGAGTATCCCTTAAATTCCAAATGTCCAAATTTACCAAGATTTCGTGAAGATCATGTCCTCAAGTCAAGACTTGATTTGAACACAAGAATTTAAAGGGCATTTAGATAGAATCGAACAATTTCAAAGATCAATTGACACATGCACGAGTGTTTAATAACAAGATTACAATCTAAAACATACAGTACTCTCAACCAAACAGAAAAGATTAGCGTTTAAAACAAAAAAAGATCAAACCAGTGTGGTGGTTTGAAGTTTTAACCACCAGAAACTTTCAACAAGTGATAAGAAAATAGGCTCAAAGGTCAACATTTACACAAGAATGCTGTAGAAATAAAAAAAAAGTAATAGATCCATCAAGTAACTCTTTGGCTATGAAGTTTTCTTCACGATCTAAAGGTAAATCCTCGAGGCTTAACATTTATAAAATGATTTCTTTTCAAGAACCTCTATAGAAGGAAAGATCCTTTTACCACAAGATCTAGGATTCCATAAGTAAATTTAGGATCGAAGGCGATTTGGCTGTGAACATGAACAGAACACATTCAAATGACCAAAAACAGCTCCAAAAACTCTAATAACATTATTAGAATAAGAAATCAAACATACAGAGTACAAACTATTTCCAAATTTGCAACTTAAGACATGACCAAAGGTATTTCAGTATCAACGATCTAGGGCTCAATATATTATACCCTTATGTACAAACCAAAATTTAGAAAACCCAAACGCTAAGTGGTTGTCAACACTACCTCTATAGACTGGAAGGCATTAACAAAGACCCCTCACTCGTTTCTCTCACAAAAATCACGAAAACTCAAGTTTCACACAGAAAACTAGAAGAAAATCATACAACCTGAGGTTGAAGATGATTAGAGAAGACGAAGGGAACCAACTAACACAAGGATGATTCTAGAAGAAGTCGTAGAAAATCAAATGGGAAAAAGTGAATTAGGGCAACAGTGTAGGGCCCTATTTATAGTCCACTGTTGATCTTAGACGACTATCAACAGTTTAGAGCAATTGACGACATAAACACTAAATCGCAACTTGCTTTTCCAAATCCTATTTCCACTTATTAGGTCATGGTTTGGTCCTCTAATTTGGGCAATCAGGCAATGGATCAAAAATAACAATATAGGCCAAGCCCATATATCATCATCGCCCCAACTATTTAGATTGTAATGGCATCACAGCTCAATAAGCTGGTACGGCACCAACTGGAAAAATGATTTTTGGACTATGAATAGTATGGGCATTGCAATAATTTGGAAGCCGATGTTAGAGCATTACACAAATGATAAAACAATTTCATCAAAAGGGCTTTTGGAACATGTAGATTGAGGTGGACTCATTAGCCATGATAAATATAATCAAAACGGGCTTACCAGGCTATGGTTACTACATTACTACATCTGTGAAATACTAAATATTATTAATCACATGTCTACACATTTACATACATACATAGAGAAGGAAATAACGTTGCAGATGTAGGAAATTTATTTAAAACATGCACAATGGAAAATAAATAAAAATTTCAATTCTCACCAAAGATCTTCTTTATGCTTAGAGAGAAATTATGATAAAGAATTATACATTTGATGAATTCTTTGAAAACACCTCTGATCTGTAATCCATAGCTATCCAATCAAACAACTTCTAATGCAAATTTACACAGTGAACAAGATTGAGAGAAATATGACTTTTTTTTCTTGTGTTAGCAAGAATGTCAAATTATATTTTCTACAGATTTTTGAAACCCTGTACGTTACTAATATAAGTCCAAGTGCACTTGGCCCATCTCTTAAAATTAATTTGGTCCGATATTTAATTAATTCAATAAATTGAATTTGGTCTATGAATTAATTATTCTAATCCATTAATTCAAAGCTATTAATAACCAACCCAATTAATAATTATTCAACACTTTTCAATTAATTAATTGGTAAATCTCATTCTTCTAGTTCTCCTTTAATGTCTGACGTATTAGGTTTTCAATCGCGATACCTAACGACGTAAATTATTATTTTGATCAAATCAAAATTGATAAATCGAAATACTTCTTTTTAATTTTGTCAATTCACATCCATCGTTTCAGATTGACATCTAACAATGTGTCGGGCTATACAAATGACAAAAAATGTTACGTGATATGACAAAATCAAACTTGTTCATTTACCATAAAATATAATCTTTTCATCATTATGATCTGATTAGTTACAAGATATGGATACGTATCAATCTCAATTATTGATTATATCTTTCATTCTACTGTTAAGTCAATATAAGTCGAAAACTCATTTTCGACTTGTGAGTAAATATTGTCGTTATTAACTTAACTGAATAAAATGTAAATCATAACCTCTTATTATCTAAGAGTGGTAAATCCTTTATTGATTATCCACAACTTTCATATGGTTCTTTGATATACTGAATGATGCCATATTAGCGACTCTTTGCAGAGCAACATCTAACATCACCAAAGTATATCTATCCTCATATAAGGTACTATGATGACTTCAAATTAAAATACCAATTCCACTATCGAACATTGGAGATTAACCACTGACATGACTATCCTCATTTGAGGTACTATAATGACTTCGAGTTAAAGGACTAATTTTACTACCGAATGTTGGAGATTAACCACTAACACTTAGATAATTGTTCATCTGAAATCACCCAAATGGATCTCCAATGTTTTGTTATACGACAAAATATTCTCGTGTTCATTTAAGTGTCACTACACTTTGGCATATGAAATAAGCTACTTACTTCTCAAGTAAAAAATGTCACAGTGATGTTTCATCCGTAATAATGATGTCTGTATCTCGTTATTGCTTATGACCATGGAAAATGTAATTTGTATCTCATAATCACAGCTTGTTGTAATTAACAATCATTAAGATTTAAATTTAAAGACACTATTATTTAATATAATTTATTATAATACTATTCAAAAAACTAATAAATCTTGTCAAAAATAAATTTATTAAACAAATTAAAAGTGTTTACAAACTAAAAATTGATCGAAAAATCGGAAAATACTTACAAACTCCCACTTGCACTAAATCCAATCACTCATGTATTTAATACCATAAGTGACTCCATGACGATCATGTTTATGCTATGACAACGACTTTGTTATTGGATTTACAATATTATCATCTATGGGAACTCATTCTATCTTTACGTAATTTCTTTGTTTTATCTCCTTGATGAGATGATATTACCTTAGCACATATTTGGGTCGTTGATGGGACCTTGTTTCCTTTGCTTGTGCGATGGCTCTATTATTATCACAATACAAAGGTATAAGATGAACAATGCTAGAAACACCTTGAAGTTCATTAATGAACTTCTTGATCCAGATAGCTTTGTTCACTACTTCAAAAGTAGCAATGTACTCTAGCTTTTATTGTTGAATCAATGGTTGTCTCATATTTGAAACTTTTCTAACAAACTGCTCCATTGTCCAGAGCAAACATATATCCAGATTGAGATTTGCTATCATCTTTGTTAACCTAGAAGCTAGTATCAGTATATCCATGAACTCTTAGTTCATCTACTCTATATATGAAAAACACATCTTTAGTCCTTCTTAAGTACTTTAGAATGTTCTTAACTACTGTCCAATATTTCTTACCAGGGTTTGCTTGAAACTTGCTTATAACACTTAAAGCATATGAAACATCTAGACTCATGCATAGTGACATACATGCTAAATCCTATTGCTAATGCAAAAGGAATCTTATCCATCCGATTCCTCTCATCACGTGTTTAAGGACACATATCTTTTGAGAGATAAATCCCATGTGATATGGGACGCAATTCCTTCTTGGATTCTTTCATGTTAAATCTTTTCAAGATTTTATTTATATACGAAGACTGTAATAAATCAAGCAATCTTTTATATCTATGTCTATAAATCTTAATTCCTAAGATATACACTACTTCTCCTATGCTTTTTTATGGAGAAATTCTTTAATAACCACAATTTTACTGATTGAAGCATTGAGATGTCATTTTTTATTAATAATATGTCATCTACATATAATATTATGAATACGCTAGCTCTTCCACTCATCTTTTTGTAAACATACAATTCATCTTCATTTTGATAAAATCCAACCTTTTGATTGTCTCATCAAAGCGAATATTCCAGCACCTAGATGCTTGCTTTAATCCATAAATGGATGGACCAAACTTGCATATCTTGTTGGTTTCTTTTGATTCAAACCCTTCGGGTTGTGTCATATACACTTTCTCCTCCTAGTTTCCATTAAAGAAAGTATTTTTGACATCCATTTGCTATATCTCATAATTATGATATACAACTATTGCAAGAAAAATTCGAATGGACTTCAGCATAGCTACAGGTGAAAAAGTTTCATGAAAGTCAACACCTTATCTTTGTTTGTAACATTTTGCTACTAGCCTTGCTTTGTATATATGGATGTTCCCATCCATATCGACCTTTTTCTTGTAAACCCATTTGAAACCTATGGGTTTTATCTCATCAGAAGGGTCGATCAAAGTCCAAACATTGTTTTCATATATTGAGTTCATTTCAAATTCCATGGTCTCCCGCTATCTCTTTGATCAATACTTTACTTTGCTTTTATGTAATTAGTAGGTTCATCATACTCAACTAGTAATACTTGATTAGTAATCGTGTATTTGTACATCCTAAGAGGTCAAATAGTCCTACTTAATTTATGTTGAGCCAGAGTGTCCTCAAGAATCTCTATATCCTGATCAAGAGTTTGTCCCTTGACAAATGTGGGATCAAACTGAGGTTTATATAATTTGTGTAATCATCAAAATGCTCTTTATTAAATTGTGCGTTCTAGATTATTTATTGGCTTGACCTTACATTCAAAATTATTCTATTAAAAGTAACAAGTCACTTTTTAATATTTTCTAGATGGTTAATCAAACAGTTCAATTATCCTACATTGAATTGTCACTGTTTGTAATAAGAAAATAGTGAATAACACCAAATATGTTAATGGAGAAATCCCAACTAGGTAAAAACTACGGGACCAAGTCAGTTACCTCCACTATAGACAATGAATGTTACAGTTAGATGTTGTCAAGCTAACTTTACTAGACTTTTCGATCTACTTCCTGTAACCTTCAAGATACTATCGTCTCCTCCAACTTCCTGATCCTGTATAATTATCTCTTCCAAGTGGAATTTCAAGAATCACCAATTCTTATGTTTTTCCCGTACTTGCAGTCCACCTCTCCCAATGCCCAACTGAAAGAGAACATTCTTTAAAGTGTTAAAGAAGTCAGATGTTTTGGATTCAAGGATTTGATGTGTTCCTCAAATATGTGGTTGTATAATATCAAGAACCAAAGGATTGAAATCAATGCTTGAATGTGCTCCTGGATCTTCAAAGAATGATAAGGAGAGACAACACAATGAACCACCACACTTTTGGACGTTCATAGTGCAAAATAGATTCTAGTCGTCGACCTGTTGCTCGAGCGATAGGCTAGCGACAGCCGGGCAACAGCTGAGCAGTTGTCAATATTTTTATCATAACTTTCTTTCCCGATGTTCGATTGAGGTGATTCAAAGTATATTGGAAAACTAACTCAAAGAGCCACAAATTTTCTAGAAATAGCTTTGTTCAAATTCTAATGTTTTATATGAAAAATGCATTGCAAGTTACAATTGAGAATTTGGAACATAACTTGTGCGACTCTTTGACATCCTTCTAATTGTATTCTAATGATCATATGTGATCTTCTTCAAATCTTGGACTTCTTCAAAGACTATACCGCCAACTCCAACTCTTTTGCTATAATTAGGACTCAATAATTTAATTTTGATTACAGCATCTCAGCAGACTCCTTGACTTTTACAACTCTTTTAGATTAATCATTTTGTCTAAAGAATTGCCAATACAATAGAAACCTATCAATTTCTCCCTTTGGCATTCTATGACAAAACTATACAATAAAGTCAAGAATGTAAAAAAAAAAAAAAAAAAAAAAAAAAAAAAAAAAAAAAAAAAAAACTAACCACAAAAAAAAAAAAAAAAAAAAAAAAAAAAAAAAAAAAAAAACAACTAATCTACCCAAACTCAGACTAAATGATTATCTCTTGCATTTCTAGTTAAACATGATTCTTGAAATTAAAAACTCAAATACCCAGTGTAAAAGGACGTGATACAGAAAATATAACAGCTGAAGTTCATAATCATAAATAAGCATGCTAGTTTGAGAAGTGACATTCATGTCAATAAAAACATCAACTGAAACATTAACATCACAAAACATTAAAACTTAAACAGCTATGTATTGTGATATGGAATCCAATGCAATGCAAATTCTTCACTTATTGCAAGCTCTCAATATTTTTATGTAGTATCAAAATGTATCTATGTCTTTCCCCTAACGACTCCTAGACATAAAATGAAAATGTCAATGCAAATTCAATTTCAAGCTTCTCCCCCTATGAATATTCTCTCTTCCTTTGTATATATTCTCTCCCCCTCCCCCTTTTTGTCACAAATGACGAAGAGTGCAATTTCAAACTCAATTTTAGAAAAAATATGTAACAACTTTAAAATGCAGTTGATAGTATGTGCAAGTATAATCAATGATTAGTAAACTTTCCCTCATTTATTTTAAGTTAAAATGGAGTAAATTGTATAAGTAACCCACGTGTGTAAAGTGTCACTAATCCTTTGTAAACATGACTCCAAACCTTAATTTTGTGAGAAAGGATAAGCAAAACATCATTTTCAATAAGTTCATCCTCCTACTTATGAAAGTCAAGCCATTAAGCACATTAGGACCCTTAAATGAAGCTCATTTTGCATGTATATTTTGATTTTTTCTTTTCTCCCCTAATTTTGAGCGTACATTTTTCAATATTTTAAAGTTCATTAATTTTTACATCTTAAGTGCAGATCATTCTCTATTAAGAAACTAAAATGACCCCTGTAACAAGTTTTCAGCTGATTAACTCAAGTCGATTTACCATAGACACCAGGTTTTGAGACAATCTGCAAGCTTACTTTTTCGAGTCAAATATTCTCCACAAAAGAACATAAGATATTGAGCTTTTCATTATAAGGGGATATTCTTGAGCTTAGGTCTAATTAGTTTGGTCAATTCGTGTTCAAAGTCATCTTACTAACAAGTATCTATCATCCCAAATCTTAAACGTGCATTTAAGTCCCACTTACAATATTATAGTGTATGCAGTGCAATAGTACATGAAGACACCTATACTAAGTACTTTATAGCAACCTAAGCAAGTAATGGAAAATGTGCTACAACTCATCAATTAAGCTCATACATGGTCATAACACACAAATTCAAGAATGTTATATATCATGCTGTAGAAATGATTCCATTCCCCAATTTTTATTTTTATTTTTTTGTGTTTTTCATTTTTCAATTTTTTTGTTTTTAATATTTAAAAGCATAAGTGCTCCAAATACACAAAAAAAAATTACACACAAAATAACAGCAAAAAAAATGTGCATGCGATAATGCAAACATAATGAAGATGTACATGCATGAAACAACTACGTAGAACGCAAAAAAAATTAAAAAAATAAAAATAAAAATAAAAGATCCATGCATAGATCAATGATATAAAGTGATAAGCATAAACATGAACCAAAATTACCTAACAATTAGGTAAAAAAATGTTCTTACATTTAAGAGCACCGTGATCTATTTCATAGTTTTTTAGATCACTCTTTTTCACCCAAAGTTGCCTAGTGATAGGAATGTTCCCAGTCATCTGTGTTATTAATTTGGTCAATTGACTCATCCGATCAATAAGGAAGTCAATCTGTCCAACAAACTCTTGATCTTTGTATCTATTGAAATTCAAGTTTCTATTTTTGTTCAGGAATTGAGAACACATAGGCATTATGTGTCCATGCCTATGTGTCCTAACGCACCACAATGAAAGCACGTAGGGATAAACCTAGGACAAATGTTGTGTGATCGCTGATGTCTATTCCTAGGTAGATGGGTCCTATGCTATCTGGTAGGCCTCTGTCCTACAAATCCTTTATTTTTAGGTTCTAGGTTAGGCACATGTTCAGGTTGTTCAGTGACAGGGACAAAAGTGGTCTTTGAAGTACTAGCGATATTCTCTTCAAAACCTAGACCTCCCCTATTACTATCTGGCTTCTTCATTCCTAGGACGTTATCTAGCTTTTCATAACCACTAGAAAGGCAAGGAATTAAGACTTGAAATATTCTAGTTCGCTCAATGGGTTCTTAACTTGGATTTCTAACATCTTGTTCTTAGCAATCAACTCATTAGCTTTCCTAAAGGTCTTCTCAAGATCTTTTGTAAGATTTCTAACCTGAGTATCTAAAGATTCATTCATCGATTTCAATTCACTTTGGGTTGAGGTAGATTCCTGAAGGTTAGCTACATGTTTTTCTCTCTCAAGTTCAAGTTCATTGATCTTAGCACACAATGCTTTATTTTTAGTCATAATCTTAATATATTCCCCATATATTTTATCATATGTCTCATGTATATCTTCTTTATTTTCAGAATTTGATTTCTCATCACTATCTATACCCTCAGCCTTTTCACTTCCCTGGTCAGATCCACTCCTAATTCTAGCAATGAATGAAATGTATTTCTTGTTCTCCTCACGAGTGGAATTCTCACTCTGATTATCTAAGCTAGACTCATCATTAGTGAGAGCAACATTTATATATCCTTATCCTGATTTCTCCTAATACTGGGGCATTCACTCCTAACATGACCAAAACTTTGACAATTACGACATCTCACTCCTTTAGATCTTCTTCTAGATTCACTCGAGGCACCTCTATGTCTATCCTGTTGCTTCTTTTTATTCCTAAACATTTTTCAAAATTTCTTAGCAAAATATGCTAACTCTTCCTCATTCGGTGAGCCGACTCAGAAGACCTATCACGGTTATCCCCAGCAGTTTTGAAAGCCACGGACTTATCTTTTACCGATTTATCTAAGGTCAGCTTATAAGTCTGGAGAGATCCAACCAATTCTTCCACCTTAATAGAATCTAAATCCTTACTCTCCTCTATCGCCGTCACTTTAAGCCTAAATCACTCAGATAAGGATTTAAAGATTTTTCTATCTATTTTAGGCTCGAGGATATTCTCACCTAAGTTGAAGCTAAAATTGATTATGTCATTTACGCTCGCATAGATCCTCTTTCATCCTAATCTCTTCAAACCTAGTGGTCAAAATATGCAACTTAGAGTTTTTCACAAACTGTGTTCCCTCATGTGTGGTCTGCAAAAATATTCCAAACTTCTTTAGCTACCTCACACATGGACACTCGCCTAAACTCTTTAGGTGATAATGCTATAAATAGAGCGTGTAAAGCTTTAATATTCCAATTGCACTCATCTAAATTCATTTTAGTCCAATTACCAATGGAAGTGGGAGCTACTACATTATCAACTGTAGTATTAGGAATAATCCAACCATTAACTACACTCAACCAAACTCGTTCATACAAAGATTTAAGGAAAGCTCTCATCCTAAATTTCCAATATTCATATTTACTGCCATCAAAGTATGGTGGGATGAACAATGAACTACTCGTCTAGACAAATAAAGTCAGGACATATATTGAGGCTCTGATACCACCTATAAAATTGCTCTGGAATGCTTTTGTACCACTTGTGTAATTACCAAAATGCTCTTAATTATCAAACTATGCATTCTGATGATCACATGTGATCTTTGACATCTTGGACTCTTTGAAAGACTATACTATCAACTCCAACTCTTTTGCTATAATTATGATTCAATAATTTAACTTTGATTACAACATCTTAGCAAACTCCTTCATTTTTACAACTCTTTTACATTAATCATTTTGTCTAAAGAATTGCCAATACAATAAAAATCTAACATAATTGGTCAACAGTATCTATGGATTCGTAAACTTCTTCAAGTTCTAATTTGCTTCCACTTCCCTCTCCTAGAATGAACTCTTTCTTTAGAAATATGGCATATCTTAAGATGAACACCTTCTTCTTAACGGGATTATAGAATTGATATTCAATTGATTCTTTTGGATATCCCACAAAAATACATTTATCGACTTTAGTCTCAAACTTATTGATTCAATGCTTTTCACAAAACGTCATAGCCCTAAACTTTCATATGAGATAAGTTGGGTCTTTTCCTTTCCATAACTTATATGGAGTTTTGTTCACTGATTTAGATGTGATACAATTTAGTGTATAGCACGCAACAATTAGTGCATGACCCCAAGACGATTTCGGGTGATTTATATGGCTCATCATCGATTGCACCATATATAATAATATGTGGTTCCTCCGTTCAGATACACCATTATGCTGTGGCGTATGTCGTGGATTCCACTACGAGAGAAACCCATTTTATTTTAGATAATCTAAAAATTCTCCTTTTATATATTCTTCATCTCAATCTGATTTTAGCGTGAGAATACTTTTACCTATTTGTTTCTCCACTTCAAGCTTGAATTCATTGAATTTTTCAAGTGCTTCGTACTTGAACTTCATCAAATATATATAATCATGTCTAGAATGATCATTAGTAAATATGATGAAGTAAGAGAAACCACCTTTAGTCGTGATTAGTGTTGTCTATTTTGAATTCCGCAAGTGTACAGATTGTAACAAGTAATAAAGGGGACCTAAGAGTCCGGGTATCGTTCTCTCATTCTCACGAGGACTACTATTTAACAGTTGATTCAATTATTTCAAAAATAAACAAAGTATTTGACGTTGTAATTTTTGATGCAACTATTTGAAAATATGTGGATGCACACAAAGAGTGATTTAGAACTTAAATAATAAACAAATATTAGAGCAGAATAATTTCACCTATTGATCACCTTTATATCTTAAATCAAGATTTATATCTCATGTAGTGTTCGATCGAATTCTCCTATTATATTCAATTTATCCACCTCGAGTTCTCATTAAGACTATTTAACTAATTGAATTATATATTTCTATGCGAATCAAGCTCAGTTAAACGAGTTCTTTGTTCTAGGAATTCAATTACAATCGCAATAACTAGTGTAAGTATCTCTACACATTATACCAATTTATCAAATTTTACTATATGGTCTAAATCCTAAACTCACCTCTCGATTCATAAAGGGTTCACAAAATCATAACATTAGTGAACAAGTAATTCAATGTATTAAACTCATAGTAAAATCAACACATGAATGAATAAAGAACAAGAATCTAGTATAAAATATGTAAAGGGTCTCAAGTGGGTTACATTATTCGCTCTAACAAGCATTTTAGCTATTCATAGTAGAGGAAGAAAAACAAATAACAATAGTGAAATCCGTCACTGGGTTTTGAGTTTAGATATAGAGGAGTGGATGAATCTTGCACAAAGTTCTTCTCGTTCTAAATCTTGATTTCAAATCTTTGAATTGTTATTTTTCTCCTCTTGAATTTGCTCTCTAATTCTCAAGTTGTGTTCTCGTCCTCTTAATGTGTGGAATCCCTTAAAAGTGTGAGAAAATTGTATTTATAGGTGCCTTAATGTGTGTGTCAAAAGTATAGTTTTTATGGACTTTAAAACAAGCCATAACGTGCCCTAGATATACCCAGGTGGTGCCTTGGCACCATAGGAGCGGCGCCTCAGCACTATAGAAGCGGCGCCGTGACTCTGTTTTGGTGGCGTCAGGTGCTACCTTTCTAGTAAAAGACAAACAACACTTCTTTTAATACTTTTATCATAATTTTCTCTCCCGATGTCCTGCTACTCATATAATCTACATTGTGTTTTGCCTATTTTGCCCTTTTATCCATAATTTCTTTTTTATCCATGCCAATAGCTTTATTTGATGAACTTTCTCATGTCTTTCACCATATTAACAATCCTATAAAACAACAATAACAATCACATTAAAAAACGTTCAATACTCACAAAATCTAACTCACAATCAAATTAAATTTGGCATAAACTCATAAATAAAACACACTCGTCAATTGGCATGGGTCCACATACATTAGTATGTATTAGCCCCAATAATTGTGTAGCTCTTCCTCCTTTTACAATAAAATGAAATTTGGTCATATTGCCTAATGGCACGATCCACATTTGTCAAATGATTCAAAATCTGTTGACTCCAGGTATCCACCTCTATATAACTTGAAAATGCGTTTCTCATTAATATAACTTAGTCAACAATGTCAAATAGAGGTATTATTTAGTTCATTACTTTTATGCTTTTTATTTTTTATACTCATAATAGACGACTCAATATATGTCATTTTGTAATGCACCATGACCATAAAAGATCTCATCTCGATAAAATAAATGACGATTGCTCTTAACATTAATTAAAAAATCATTTGTGTCCAAACATGAAATAGAAATAATATTTTTAATAATGGTGGGAACAAAGTAGCAATTTTGTAATTCTAATACTAAGCTCGAAGGCAATGGTAAGTATTTCTACAACTAATGCAACAACTCTTTTTCCATTCCCACGCACAGGCCAACTTCTCATTTCTGCAGTAGTCTACTTTTCTTTAGTCTCTATATATTTATACAAATATGAAATCCATATCCAATATCTAATATTGAATCTAATGAAGTAGACATATTAATCTTGAATATTTCATAGTATTAAACATATCTCTAGTATGTGTGTGTGTGTGTGTAATTCTATCGAGCCTTCTCGAACCAAAAAGAAGACTAGTTGGTCAATTCTTAGGAGATATTGCCATGAATTAGTCCAATGCACCATCTCCATGATTTCCTCTTCTTCTTGTGTCTTCAAGCATGTAAGGCTAAATAAATTTGGACGTGCAGGCCCATAACAATAGCAAAAATAGGGGACTTGCTGGTTCGAAACAAATTAAGAGCCCGCAAACCCATAAAACAAAAAGAATAAAATCAACTATTCAACACATCCACATTATCAAGTCTATAATCATCCACTAAATAAATATTCATTATATAAATGCATTCCTATATAATATCTAATATTATATGCAAATAAGTTTCAAGAATCTAGCGATTATAGTCATCTAAACTCATTTAGATAATTGAATTGAATTAATTAAATTAATTGATTAATATGATTAAATGATTAATCAATTAATCAATTAATTTAATTAGCAACTTCTTTAATTAAAATAAAATTAGATTTAATTAAATACTAAATTAGATTTCAATTCTAATTTAATGAAATTTTAGGGCGGAATAATTTTAATTAAAATCAATTTTTAATTAGATATCAAATTAGAGTCCAACTCTAATTTCAAGAATATATTAGTGTGGATAATTTAATTAAAATCAAATTTTAATTAAATATTAAATTAGAGTCCAACTCTAATTTATATTGAATTAGCATTTTAATAAAGGATAAAACTTCTAAATAAAATAAAATTCAATTTGGGGTCAAGTTTAATATTTAAGTTAAATTCTAATTTTAAAGAACATATAAAAATTGTCAACTTTAAATAAAATTTTAATTTGTATCAAAATTAAAATATAGGTCCAACCCATTTAAAATTCAAATTCAAAACCTCATTTGAAAATTGCATTTTGGACCTTGAATTTAAAATTATAAAAGGAACTTTACAATTTCAAAAATCACATGACAGGTCCTTTCTACTAAAATTGCAAGATAACCCTTAATATTTAATTGCACGCAGGGGCTTACAATATCACAAATTGCATAGAGGCCCCACCTCCACCTTCTCACCCAAACCCAAACTCTAATTTTTTTTTTCTCTTGACGATGCTAGGTATTAAACAAAATTTTCAATTTACACCGAAGATTTTCTTTGTGCTTAGAGAGAAATCGTGATAAAAAATTATACATCTAATGAGTTCTTTTAAAAATACATTTGATCTGTAATCCACAGTCGTCCAATCGTTCAGCCTCCAATTAAAATCAACACATGGAACAAGATTGAGAGAACTCGGATTTCTTTTATTGTGCCAAAAAAAAAGTGAAATTGTATTCTCTACATATTTTGAAATCCTAACAGCCTATTAATATAAATTCAAGTGGATTTAGTCGGTCTCTTAAAATTATCTGGTCCAATATTTAATTAATTAAATTAATAAAATTTGGTCCATAATTAACTGATCCAATTAATTAATTCAAGCCTATTAATAAGTAGCCCAATTAATTAATCGTCCAACATTTGTCAATTAATTAATTGGTAAATTTCATTCTTCTAGTTCTCCTTTTCGATGTGACCTATTAGATTTTCGATCACGATACCTAACAGCGTAAATTATTATTTTGATATAATCAAAATCGATAAGTTAAAATATCCCTGTTATTTTGTCGTTAATTCATATCCGTCGTCCCAAATTAACATCTAGCAATGTGTCAGTACTATATATGTGACAAGAAATGTCACGTGGTATGACAAAACAAAACTTGTTCGTTTACCTTAAAACTATAATCTTTTTATCAATATAATCCGATCAAATCAATCTTAATTACCTATCATATCTTTCATTTCACTATTAAGTCAATATAAGTCAAAAATTCATTTTCGATTTATGAGTATACCTTGACCAATGATTTCGTTATCAACTTTTGTAACGACCCAAATTTTAAAGTGTAAATCTTTACCAATTTATTTATTTCAACAGTATAGGTACATGAAATTAACAATCACAAATTAATTAATAGAAGAAACTCATACCCAAATAAATTATATTCCAAATAAATACTAAGAACCATGCATATCAGACTTATTTGATAAGTAATAAAATGTTAATTCCACTAATATAGCTTAACACAGATTGAAATTTATAACCTAATAAATCGTGTCTTATATTTCTAAAAAAATAAATAAATAATAATAATAATAAAATCTTATGAAATAAACTAAAATAATGCTGAAAATAAAAATATCTTGTTACAACGAATTATTTTATTGAATCTCATAAATTCAGGCACCACGATTGCACCTCATCGCCTTCCAACAAACTACGTGTTCTAAACTTTGAGAAGTAGAAAAAAATGGTGATTGCATGAGAATACACAACAGGACACAAAAATAATGGTGCAATCCTGAATAAAAATATTTAAATCATGCGTCAAAAATATCATACCATCATTATATCTTTAAGAACCGATAAAAGCTCAATACATATCATATATTTGATATCGGATGACTATATTATATCATATCTTTCACTTGCATAAGTATAATAATTCGACAACACGAAAAAATAATTTAAATGGGATAAAAACAATTGCACCTCGTTATCCTACCTAGTCCGGTTAAATAAATTTTTGAAAGACAAAATCTAAAATCACATTCCGAGCTTTTTTTTTCTGCCTAAGCTTTTGTGCTTTGTGTGTGTGTGTGTGTGTAGTTGGTGTCATGTAGGGAACGTGTAGGACAAGGATTTTGGATATGTGTAGATTTTGAATATTAGAATTACTATTAAGCATATGAAATCAAAGCATAATTTCAATAAAATTTTACCAAAATAGGATTATTACACATGGCTTCAACACTTTCATCAGTCAAAGAAAACAAAGTAATGAAATAATATAAAATGGTAACAAATCTCAACAACTCCTACAGGTGGCTCCCTAAGTTATTAAAATACAAAATTTAAATCACTGCAAAAGTAATATAATACTTATATTAAAATGTTTCCTCAATCTTAGGAATGCAACACGTGGAGCCCATGAGAAATTTCATTAATAACTAAACCTAATGCATTAACGTATCAAAGTAAAGTCTTTCAACTTCAATAACTTGGGTTTCGCTTATTCAAATTAACTTTTTGTCAGGCTAAAATGCATGATTAATTAATATCTACCTAACGAACCTAGTATTGATATACTTATCTTCGTCCTATCAAAATTTAAATATTTGACCGAAATAAAATTGAATTAACACATCTATCACTTTAGTCCCCAATATTCCAAAATATAAAATATAGCATCTAGAATAATTAAATTATATTCTATGATTTTATTTTATTATTATTATTATTTTTGGCTTTACAATCTCCCTCCTTAAATTATTTTCGTTCTCGAAAAGTTACCTTGTCTAATCGAAGAGTTCTAGATACTTGATTTTAAGCTCCTCTTCATTTTCCCAAGTTGACTTGTCAAGTCCAAGATTTCGCCATTGAAATTTAACCAAGGAAACCTCTCTATTTCTTAATTGGTGCAACTTTCTATCCAAAATCAAATTCGGGACTTCCTCATACGACAAGTCTTTGTACCTCCAAGGTTTAATAACTTACCATGTGATGAGATCATGAATGTATTTTTTGAGCATCGAAACATAGAATACATTATGTATTACTATGAGTTCAGGTGATAAGGCAAGTCGGTAATCCACAATACCAATCCTTTCCAAAGTTTCGAAAGGTCCAATGAACCATGGTCCCAACTTTCATTTCTGGCCAAATCTCAATAAACCCTTCATTCATACTACCTTTAAAAAAGCTTTGTCACCCACTTGAAATTTCAAGTCATTTCTTCTACCATCAACATAACTTTTTTTGTCAGTCTTGGGTTGTTTTTATCCTCACTCTAATATTGTCAACTACCTTAACTATTCATTCAATGATTTTAGAGACAAAAACTCTATTCTCTCCGACTTCATCCTAATGGATACGGGATCTGTACTTCCTACCATAAAGAGTTTTATATGGGACCATGGCTATAATGACTTGAAAACTATTATTATAAGCAAACTCCACTAACAACTAATATGTTTCCCAAGTGTCTCCAAGATCCAAAACACATGTCCTCAACATATTTTCAAGAGTTCGAATGCTTTTTTCTGATTGTCCATCCGTCTGAAGATGATAAGCAATACTAAACTTTAGTTTCATCCCCATGGCTGCCTGCAAGCTTTTTCAAAACTTTAATGTAAACCTTCGAGCCTCTATTTGAAACAATGATAATTAGAACTCTATGTAATCTGACTATCTCTCGTACATATAACTGTGTGAGTTGCTTCATATTGAAATTTACTTTAATTGGTGGGAAGTGGGCTGACTTCGTCAAACGATCGACCACTACCCAAATAGCATTATGATCTCTTGCTGATCTTGGAAAGCCTACCATAAAGTTCATCGCTATCTAGTTCCATTTCTACTCTGGAATATTCAACTATTTCAGTAGTCCAGATAGCCTTTGATGTTCTGTCTCGACATACTGACAAACGATATATTTCTCCATGAACATACCGATTTCCTTTTTCATATTTCTCTACCAAAATGTAGTTCAAAGATCTCAATATATTTTCATAATGCCTAGATGTGCAACATACGAGGTAGAGTGAGCTTCTTCCAATAACTTGTTTCTTATACTTTCATCCATAGGTACAAACAATCTTCCTTTAAACTCCAGTGTTTTGTCTGGAGATACTTCAAATCCTATACGTTTGTTTGTACCAAACCTCGGCCTTAATCTTCTACAGATATGGATCCTTATCCCATACTTCCTTGATTCGATCCCGAAGAGTTGGTTGAAACATAAATGCTTTTATTCTCCTTGTAGTCTAAGTCGACGGCTTGATGACTTCCAATCTCAATTTCTCAAATTCCTTTATCAAGTGTTCCTATACCGTGGGGTAAAATTGCTAACTGCGATCATGTTTTCCTACTTTAGGCTTCTGCGACTACATTAACCTTACTTGGATGGTAAAGAATTGTATAATCATAATCTTTTACTAACTACAACCATCTTCTCTGTCTCATATTCAGCTCCCTCTATGTGAAGAAGTATTTGAGACTTGCATAGATTTCTCACTTTCCATCATAAAGACGCCATATCTTCAAGGCATAAACTACCGCTGCAAGCTCAAGTCGTGCGTTAGATAGTTATGTTACTGCTTCAACTGTCTCAAAGTATAAGTAACCACTTTTTTATGTTACATCAGAACACAGCCTACTGAAACTTCACACCCTTCAGGATCGTCATGCCGCTTTTTTATGTTGCATCAGGACATAGCCCACTAAAACTTCATGCCTTCTTTTTTCTTCGACGATTCCTGAAGATTCTAATGGGTTTGTGAAAAATTCTATTTTTGATTTCATATGCTTAATACTATGCCTAGACTCGAAAATAATGGTGCAATCCCGAATAAAAATATTTAAATCATGCGTCGAAAAATCATACAGTCATCATATATTTAGGAACGAGTAAGAGCTCAATACATATTATATCTTTGGTACTAGATGACCATAGCCTATAAAGAGTTGGTGTTAAGTAGGGAACGTGTAGGACAAGAAATTTGGATACGTATAGCTTTTGAATATTAGAATTACTGTTGTGCATATCAAATCAAAACATAATTTCAACCAAATTTTATTAAAATAGGATTATTACACATGGCTTCAACACTTTCATAGGTCAAAGAAAAACAAAGTAATAAATGTTGTGAAAGGGGAAAAGGAGGAAAGATAATATCAGTCAATAGATTTGTGTATATTTTATTGAGAACCAAATATTTCATATTTATAGGGCTCAAAATAAGTTAAAATTTGAATGAAATAGATTTTCTAAACTAGAAAATATTTATCCATATATCATGATAATACTAAATAACCATAAATAATTTTCTTGTTATTTTACAACACTCCCCATTTGATATTATTTGTACAATAACCATCTCTCTGGAACCTTGTTTGGAAAAAAATTAGATGGGACAAAAATGCCAACAAATGAAAAAAGAATGCAATTAATTTAGAGTAATAAAATACTGCCTCGCAAAAACTTTGTCAAGAAAATTTAATGGGACAAAATTTAATTGAAGGAAAATAATACAGTTACTCTTCATTATTTCAATTCTTGTATCAAGTTATCCATGTATCATACATTAATATCTTCAATATTACAATTTCTAGTGACATATGTCTCATGTTGTTTGACATAGCCTTCAAATAACACCGCCTTCATAAGAGATAATTTATCAATCTTTGGTAATTGTAGTAAGATGATGATTCAAAAATAGTTCTTGTTAATATCTTCAAGAGTTTCATACATATAAGGTATTATTTTGAGGGTAAATGTCTTGCATATTATAGACATTCATTACACAAAAAATATGCCTCATTAAAATTTTATTAGGAAAGATCCTGTGGAAAAATCATAATGAAAGAAAAAGTGTATATTATTCTTTGGAATATACTACAAAAGTTGTCTCATTAAAACCTTATCAGAAAATCCCAATGGAACAAAATCTTCAAGGAAAAAAGAGTACAACGCGTATTTGCTCATCCTCATGATAATATCACTTGAATTATTCTTCAAGCATATTAAATCTTTCAAAAATAATATTAAGCCCTTGTTTGAGTCTATTTTAAGGAAAAGAATGCATTTTTAAAAAAGATTGATGGAGAATGTGTAGTTAAAAATTAAGAAAAAGTTTTGGGTTTGCGTGTAATATTATTTTATTAAAAAATATGTGGTTGAAAATGAGTTTTGAAAAAATGAATTTCGGGAAAAATGGGGCTCAAACAAGGGCTAAATTTATATGTAAAATAAGTTTGATTATAATCACATTTACTATATACATATCAAATGTCATTCATGTTCACTCTAATAAGGTAGAGACCTATTTAGATATGTCATTTATTATGTAAAGAGCCGTACATTTCATATTTACTTTACCTTTTTCATTTTCATTTTCATTTGGCATGAATATACACATTTAGGTGTTCACACTGCAGATCCAGAAACTTCAATTTTCTCTAATAAATTCAATTTAGGATTGAATCCATTTTATTTGGCCAATCATTACTTCGATCGATATATTTCGACGTATGTATTTCGATTTCCTGCTATATAATGTAGTACATCATGTGCAAAATTGTTTTCGACAACTTTCTCTTTTCAATTCTATTTATTTCTTCACAATGACATAACTTTTATTGAGATATTCCAATTTTCAACATATTAAGTACTTTAACCTCTTTTGATGTTTTATAATTTGTTATGTCTAAATACTCATCAAGAGAATATATCTCCTTACTGGGATCATCTTTGTGAATTGTTCCATTTTCACTGGGAGATTTTTTTTATATTAGAATCGAATACCATCATGTTTCAGACATGCCATAAATATATCAAATATAATGCTATTAGATTGTTCTTTTAGGACATCAATTTGTATTGGAGCATTTCTTTTAGGATATCAATTTGTATTAGAGCATTTAAAGTTAGTGCATGAGATATTGAAAGTTAATGCGTGAGATGTTGTTGATCTCTTTGGTAAATAAATGCATCTAAATAAATTATCTTTCAAACTTCTTGTTCGAGGGATCTTTTGCTAGGATTTAGATAATGATGCATTGGTACATTATTTCCAATTTCTTAATTCCCTCCCTAATGCTGAGAGAATTGTCCAATCAAATTAATAGTCATTTTTTTACGGTTATAAAATATCACCCATTTAGGATAAGAGTTCAAACTACGCTTTTTTTTTTCAACATTCTTTATTTTCCCTTTCAGTGTATTGTAATGGATCAATTTTACATATATTGCACTATTAAAATAATTAAATGGAAAAATTGGGCTCTGACCATAAGCTAATTATAATAGGGAGAAACATGATATTTGCATGATGAGTAATGAAATTCCCTAAACACAAATAGTAAGTACTTTGTTATCAATTAAATTAATTGGATACGTTTAACAAACAATAATATTAAACTGATTATCAATATCCCAATTAACACTCACTAAAATGTTGAGATATATGCCCACTATATAAGACACAGTTTTGATTATATAATCTGAAAAATTCCACTCAAAGTTTAAAATTTGAGTAGTAATTTCACAAATTTCAGGTTGCGAGCATTATGAAATTATCTAGTATATGTATCAAATCTATTAGACGCAAGTAATATTTAGTGATCAACGTAGAGGATGATAGTGCCCATTTATCACCCTAATGAATTTTCAGAACTATAGGGAATTCAATCCCTATTTTAGAGAGTGATAGTTAATGAAAAAATTTCATGAAAGAAAACAAGTATCATATAGGATTGAATTGAAAAATCTTCTAGTTCTTCATTGAATATCCATTTGAATTTTTAACTTCGCATCATTATTAATCTAGTGATAATCCAACTGGCCATGTCAAAAAATAAAGTCAAATTAAACTTTTGGTTCAATATAAGATATAATTCAATAATTTAATTTTGAAAAACATGATTAAAGCTTATATAATCATGTATCATCCAAATAATCAAAATAATAAGTGTCCCGATGACATTAGTTATATGTTTTTTCAGGGATAAACATGAATTAAAAATAATGTACTTTTCAAAAATGCGTTATTTCGAGAGCACATTGTCTTTAATTATTACTTCTTCAAGAACAATATGTTAATACTTTTCTAGAATATAGAAAATTATAATATATGCTCTTCAAGGACGATAAATTAATATTCTTCTTAAATATTAATAATATTAAAAATTAGTTTCCTTTAAAAATTACAACCCAGTATTGAGTTATTTAATTTGTATTTCTTCACAAATATAATGAGATATATATTATTCGGGAGATGCTTTATTTCGAGAGCATGTTATATTTTATTATTGATTCTTCAAGAGCAATAATCAATATTTTTCTAAAATATTGAAATTGTGGTGTCATGCTCTTTAGTAGTAATAACATATTATTATTTGAAATAATAAATTGTATAAGAATTTACTCTCCAAGATTAAAATATAATGTTTGATTATATTCTTCGAGAACAAGTAAAATATTACTGAAATATAAATAATAGTGTGCTATTTTAAGGGCAATAACAAATTATTATTTAGAAGATATTAACTTTTCAATAGGATATTTTATATGAATATATAATATTTATTGAGTTGTACTTCTTTAATAGCAACATGTCAATATTTTTCTAGAATATTGAAAATTATAATACACGCTTTTTAGGAGCACATAATATTCTTTTGGAACATTAACTATAATGTTGTGCTACTTTAATAACATCATGATGAATTATAAATTTAAAATTTATTATAGAAAATTGAAAATATTTAATTACTATATTGACATGATATGAATTTCTATATAAAAATTAATTAATAAAAATGTATTAGTAAAACGTCTTCCAAACATGCATGTGAATTGACTTCATATATAGACATGCAAATAGCATCAAGTAATCATTACGCTTACACAAACCCATGAATTGACCAAATTGAATACGACTGTAAATTGATCAATTCGACTACACCATTTTATCATATAATGAGCAATAATATTTTATAATAGACAGATATACCATCACTAAATTTATAAAGTATAATTGTATTAAAAAAAACAATAATGAAGTAACTAATTGAATAACAAACAAGAACCAAAAGAATTAAGATAAATATGCATTCAAAATATACACGCTCAATTTAATTTAAATAGAGTCTTCTAATTTAAAAGAGGTCCATTAGGCGCTGGTGAGTTTAGACAAATAAAAAACAAATATATTTGCTATATAGGTGCTCAATTATATGAAAGATAAAAGATAGATTACGTGCACTTGATGGATTCACAATTTATAGAAGACAAAAGACAGGTAACGTGCACGTAATGGATACCAATTTTGCTTGGAATTTGGTTCCAGAAAATGGATGCAAAGATAGGAGAAATTCTCAAGTTTTTTTGGGATTATGTATGCTGCTGTTAAAATTAATTATGCATGTATGCGAGAATGGAAAAAATAGTGAGTATGATTTGAGAATGGATATAGATTAACTTCAGACTAATTTGCTATAATTTTTAGAGAAACGTGCTGATAACGTGTTGTGAAAAGAGGGAAAAAGAGAATAGATAATATGAGTCTATAGACTTGTGTGTATTTTATTGAAAACCAAAATCTCATATTTATAGAGTCCAAAAAAAGAGTTACAATTGGAATGAAATAAATATTTTAAATTAGATAAAACTTATTTATATATCATGATAATATTAAATAATCATCAATAATTATATTATTATTTTATAACAATAAAATAATATAAAATGGTAACAAATTTCAACAACTCCTACATGTGACTCTACAAGTTATTAAAACATAAAATTTAATTTAAATCACAATAAAAATAATATAATACTTATATTAAAATATTTCCTCAATCTTAGGAATGCAACGCGTGGAGCCCATGAGAAATTTCATTAATAACTAAACCTTGTGCATTAACATATCAAAATAAAGTCTTTCAATTTGAATAACTTGGGTTTCATTCATGCGAACTAACTTTTTCTAGAGTCTAAAATGTATGATTAATTACGAGCTATCCAACGAGCTCAATATTAATATGCTTATTTTAAATCCATCGAAATCTAAATATTTGATTAGTCCCCTAATATTCCAAAATATAAAATATAGCATCTAAAATAATTAAATTCTATTCTAAGAATTTTTTTTTTTGGGCTTTACGACTCAACTGAATGAAATGTAAATTATAATTTCTTACTATTTAAGAGTGATGGATTCTCTATTGAACATTCACAACCGTCATATAATTTTTATCATACTCGAACGATGTCATATTAGCAGACATTGACAAAGCAACATCCAACATCACCTAAGTATTACTATCCTCATATAAGACATTATGATGACATCAAGTCAAATGACAAATTCAACTACTAAACATTAGAAATTAACTAATGATACTCAAATAGCTATTCGAATGGATTCTCCCAAATGTGTCTCTAATATTTTGTCCTATAACAAAATATTTGCATTTTCATTTAGGTGTCATAACACTTTATTATGTAAGATCAGTTACTTACTTCTCAAATAAAAAATACTATACATGATGGTTTATTGATAATAACGACGTCTATATCTCGTTATTTCTTATGACCATGAACGAATTAATATTAGATATATTATAATTTGTATCTCACAGTCACAACTTCTTGTGATTAATAAATTAAAAAAACGTAAATCTACGGACTCTATTATTTAATATAATTTATTAGAATAGTAATTCATATAAATAATAAGTATTGTTAAAATAAATGCATTAAATATATTAAAAATATTTACAACCTAAGTCGATTGGACCTAGAAGATAACATTTATAGCAGATTGGTTTGCAAATCAAAGGCTGGACTTTTGATGGATTGGTTTTAGTAGAGCCGATATGTGCAAGGTGAAATCGTGGGAATCCTTAGACTCCTTTAATTTTCTCTATTAGCATCTTTATATGCAAGTTTTGGAGTCGCTTATGTTTCATATTAATCTATAAAATAGGGTTAGAGAATCCAAACCCTCCCACAAAGTTTAGATGCAGGTCTCCGTGCTTAGGTTGTGTTTCGCCTAAGAGAAAGGGTCAATAATAAATAAATAAATAAATAATGTAAATCCTTTAAAAAAATGATTAAGAATAACCAAAAAACTAAAACTTTGTTCGAAATTATTATTTCAAAAAAAAAAAAAGAAAAAAAAAAGACATGCTTAGAGAGGACTACACGAATTTTTTTCTTCCTTGAAACATCATAAACGTGTAAAGGAACAAAAATTGCTAATCAATGACAATAAAATAGGCCTTGGTTACAATAGATTTAGAATCGCTAAATTGTTATTTTTTTTATTTTTTATTTTTTATTTTTTATTTTTTGAACTCCATTCGATTCATTTTGGAATTCAAAAAAACAATGGAAAAATCTAAGTTTTATCTTCTTATATTCATCCCAATAATTGCATCTCGTATGAAAACTTCCATAGCTCGAAGTTTTGCAAAGAAAAGACTCATAAAAGTTACATCATCACATAGATAAGAAAGGCAAATGCTTCGTGTGTTATTGTGGAGATAAACAAAACAAAAATACATATCATTTTAAGGTACAAAAATACTAGCTTTGGGCCATTGCCGCTAGCCTAGAATGTAGTTAGGGGAGCTATACACATTTACAACTTAATGAAGGGAAACACAAGAGTCAAAGTTTGTTACAAATTTCAACATGGAATTCTCTCTCATGTATTATAAACGCTTTAAAGCAGATTAATAGTTTTTGATATAGGCACTTTGTAGACTTATTATGGCCACACAAATCTCTGTTTAGCTAACTCAACTACTCACAACAGGGATAGGTAGGTATTTTTTGGGTGTATTTTTATACAGGTGGGTCCCACATTGACCCACCAATTGTGAATAATCGGTATGGGTTATTAGTACACCAAGAATAATTCATTCAATATATTGTTGCAATATTCTCACGGGAATGATTACTATTCAACTAATTAACGTCGGTAATTTAAAATGGAATAAAACCACTTAGTCAGACTTAAAAGTAAGTAGTGAAGAGACAGACTGACGTGTTCAAAAATGATTAAGTATTTTTATTTTAATTTTCAAATTGTTCAATCATGCGTTGACATGCGTCCCATCTGAATTTGAATATGAATATATAGTATGATTGTTAAAAATGAGACCCACCTAAAATGTTCCTTAAATTTGGGTAAAAAATGGTTATTAACCCTTTTGATAGTCTCATTTCACTACAACTAATCCAAAACACCTTGTAACTCCAGGCTGTAGCAAACTGAGTACAAAATAAAAAATTAAAACAAAGCAGATTGAAAAATGTGTTGATCCCAAAGGTGATGCAAGATTGATATTAATGACAATTATGAAATATTCAAGATCGCACCACAAAAACAAAATTAAAATAAAGTAGAAAAAGAGAAACTAAGCAAAGGAACGATAAATTTTATTAAACCGACAATATGGAGATAATAATACAAGACAGCAATAATGCTTCATCTAAAACTGATAAAGGAGTCTCTAATTTATAGACTACGTCCATAAACCTAATGGAGTCCTAAAACGTAAGAAAATATACTAGAATTATATTAAACCGCGTAAAAGAAAAAAAAATCTTGGATTTAATTTGATTTATTTCCAAATTCAAGCCAAACGTGATCTTCTAAAATTTCAACCCAATTTTGAGGTATTAAAACTAACAATCTCCACCTGGATTCAAAATTCCGGTGCAACGAACAAAACTCTAAAATTTCAAATCCATTTGCTTCGAAATGAATTGACCAATCTCCTCAACACAGTAATCAAAATCTCCACCACCAAACCATCGTCCTTTGCAGGGCATCCACAAGCGACACCCGAACCCAAATCTTGGGTTCCCAAAATTTCACGAAGGAATTACTGTTGACCAAACAGGATAGAAACACACTCTGTAGCAGAAACCATACCACATGCTGGATCAGAAGGCCCCTTGCTAGAATTGTTACCTTCAACGTCCCCTAAAGCATTCCAGGTATTATTGACACCACCGTACCTACGCTCGATGAGTCCAACCCTAGCAACTGAACACAGTTTATTCATTGAAATTGGTGGCAAAGCGGAATCACCAACGCTTTCCCTATCAGTGTTCTTAACCAACTCAGAGCTTGCCACAAGAGGTACTGTATCAAACTGAACTTTCACCATGGTACTAAACTTGTCCAAATGTCTCTTAATTGATTTTGCATTCCCCTGCAAGATATACAACTGAGACTTCTTTCGTCTCTCTAGTACAACCCGAACACCCTTTCAAGACTCCACTCCACCAAAGAATTTATACCCTTTTGCATCTAAGGTACTCAATGATATGAGATTCTTTGTCAAGTTGGGAACATGGTGAACCTGATCGAGTGTCCTCACTATTCCATCTTGTAGCCTCAATCTGACCCGACCAATTCCTACAATCTGACAAGATTTGTTGTTTCCCATAGCAATTCTACCTTGCTTTACCGTCTCATATGTCTGAAACAAAGCCCTATTGAGACACATGATATGAACATGTAGAATCCAGAATCCACTCCCCATGTTTGGATTCCCCATCGGATACAACTAGCATTACATCTCCATCATTCGAAAAATTCTCAGCAATGTTAGTCTCGTTACCTAATTGTCCTGCATGATTTGCATGTAAATCACCTTTATCCTGCAACTTGTCCAATCTTTCTTAATGTGTCATTTCCTCTTGCAGTAATAACAATACATATTGCTATACCTCACCTTCGATCTACCCCTCTGTTGATCACCATGAGTAACCAGAGCATTCCCACCTCTAGATATAGGATCTCCAACCAACAGCTCCATCTTCTCCTTAGAGAACAGGGAGTCATATACCTCCTCAATGGTCAGTGTGTCACGACTATACAATATAGTATCACGAAATGACGAAAACGAAATAGATAAAGAACACAACAGGATCAAGGTCAGATCCTCTTCATCATATTTTACCTCCAACGTCTCCAACTCTACAACAATCTCCTTGAACACAGCAAGATGATCCTGCAGTAACCCTCCTTCCCCCATGCGATGAGGATACAACTTCTGATTTAGAGTTATTTTGCTCATTAGACTCTTTGTCATACACAACTGCTCCAGTTTGAGCCACAAAGCAGTCGTTGTCTTCTCCTTCAAGACATCCTGCAGAATATTGTTGGTTAAGAGAAGATGAATATGCGCTAGAACCTTTCGATCCTTCCATTATTTCTTCTTCATAGACAAATTTGCTGGCATCTTCTTCGAACCCAGCAAAACATTGTCAAGATCCAGCTGCGTCAACACAGGCCTCACCTTTATTTGCCACAGCAAAAATCTTGTATTACGATCCAGCAGCGAAATTTCACACTTCAACGAATTCATCTTTGAAAATCTCAACCAAATCACGAAGAACCTACAACCCATACTCTAATACCACTTGTTGATCCCAGAAGCGATGCAAGATTGAGATTTAATGGCAATAATGAAATATTCAAGATCATACAACGAAAACAAGATTAAAGTAAAGTAGAAAAAAAGGACCTAAGCAGAGGAACGATGAAATTTATTAAACCAACAATACGGAGAGAATAATACAGGACAGCAATGTTTCGTTTAAAACTGACAAAGAAGTCTCTAATTTATAGACCACGTCCATAAACCTAATGGAGTTCTAAAAAGTAAGAAAATATACTAGAATTAGGTTAAACCGCGTAAAAGGAAAAAAATCTTGGATGTAATTTGATTTCTTTCCAAATTCAAGTTAAACGTGATCTTCCAAGATTTCAACCCAATTTTAAGGTATTAAACCTAGCAAAATGACAAGTCAAATTTTAGACAATAAATTCACGACTTAAAAATCTCCAAGTTCTTCGACAAAAGCCTTCAAGTTCTTAGTGGAAGGACCATCCTCCTGCATAGCTTCCCTTGCAGAATTCTTCCATTTCCTTGCATTCTTTCTCAGTTCTCGACTTTTTTCTCCACCATCCATTATTGTTCTAATGCATCTCTTGATCTCGTGGCTCTCAATGATGCCATCTTCTTTTGTGTTCACCCTTAGGCCTGTCCTCCAGACATCTTGAATAAGCTTTGCATTCGTCCCTTGATCAGTCCACAGTGGAAATGCCACCATAGGAACACCACATGCTAAAC
Source organism: Olea europaea var. sylvestris (assembly GCF_002742605.1). NCBI lineage: Eukaryota > Viridiplantae > Streptophyta > Magnoliopsida > Lamiales > Oleaceae > Olea > Olea europaea. The sequence goes on along the minus strand of NC_036240.1, from coordinate 10,560,153 downwards.
TCTCCAACGTCGAATTCCAACCACAATGAGTCATAAAACAACCCAAAGAAGGGTGTATTAGGACCTCAAGTTGTGAACACCATGGTACTAATTTTCCTAGTTTTTCCAATTCTTCCAAACAACTTAGTTTGTCATTGTCTTTTCCTCCTCCTTGGTTCTCATTTACACGTATAACCCATAAAAATGGTCGCCCACACTCGAGCAACCCTTTAGCAATCTCATCCAGTTGAACTTTTGGGAGCGTCGAAAGACTTCCAAATGACACATAAACCACAGAAGATTCTGGTTTCGAATTCAACCATTGAAGATACTCGGCAGATTTGTGAAAAAGATCTCCACCAACGCCCTTATCCAATGGATCCTTTCCATCCAAGAAAGCTGAAGGCATTAAGGGTCCAATCCCGATTAACTCATAATCTTCTATCGCCTTAAGTGCATCAGGCTCTAGTGCATCGAATGTATTCACGAGAACTTTTGGTTTTGTTTCTGCATCCAATGTCTCTATGTGCTCTTTAAACAACGAAAGAGCAAAACTATGCTGACCGCCCCCACCTGAAGGAAGAATCAAGGATGGAAGATCACGTTTAGCTAGCAATGGAAGTCTAGGCAACTGGATTGCCCAAGACGGATCCTCAGAAGTATTGCTGATTTCTTCACCATAGCCATTGAAATAAGAGTAATATATATTCAGCACAGTGGCTGTTTGAATCCATAGAACAGAACTTGGGATGTGGACTTCACGAGCCACCACTGCAGCCCACGGGAGCAGGAGACTGTAAACTAGGCACGTAACCGGGTGTCCTTGCTCGGCACTGGCAATAATTGTTTTCCTTAATGCTTCAGAACCACGGTTTCTAATTTCCGTCATGTGTTTCTGATGATCATCACTGATTTTGAAACCATCGTCGAATCCATCAGAAAACGCCACAAAAGTAATACCGTTGGTGATGTCACCTGTGCCTTTCACTATGTGCCGCTGGGCGTATAAACTTGTTACAAAGGTGACTTCAATGCCACTCCTGTTAAGGGTCTTGGCAAATGTAAGCGATGGATTAATATGGCCTTGTGCAGGAAAAGTTATTAGAAGCACATGAGGTCGAGCCATTTCAAAATTTGTGCTTGGGAAAACGATAAAAATTCTATGGTTATTTTGTTGTATAGAAACGGGAGATAGAATGGGGGTCCTTTGGCATATAAGTGGACAATTCAGGACGTTTGAGATGACGATTTGCAGACAAATTTTTTTTCTTACTAAGAATTGAATGGATTCTGGTTGGCGTTGAAAGCAAATTTCAAAACCTAACATTTTTATTTAAAAGTATCCAGTAAGACGTGTGTAGTTTCTCTGGACAATTATAGAAAAATAAAATAGACACTTCATATCATATTTTTTATGGAGTATATCGATAACCAAACAAGACACCCATCAATAGTACTTTGAATTTGCGAAAGGATATCACATTTTGTTATAAAGAACCTAATAGAGTTCACATTTCATTTGGTCAAACCCGCAGATCCATTGACAATTCATGCATATTTATATTATTAGATGGGTACTATTTATTTTTGTGGTAAATAATGGGACCTCTTGCATGGTATTTAATTTTATAGTTGAAAATAATTGAGTTTTGAAATAATTAAAATAGAGGAGCTGTGTTTCATTAAAATTTATAGATGTCTAGATTGTAGGTAAAGTTTCACTGTCAAATCATAACTATCAATTTGAGATACAAGTTACATACGACGCGCGAGTGGATCAATTTATTAATTGGTTTCATTGAATTGGAATACTAATATAAGAAGTGATAGAATAAAAAGTAGTGTTTAATTAAATTAGGATTAGCTTTAAACTTTATCTAAATCAATGTAGGATTACAATTAACAGTTAACCTTTATCCTACACAAATCATGGCTCTCATAAAAAATGTAAATCATAAACCAATTTTAAAGAAATTACCGATTAAAATAACTTCTTTGGACATCAATATCTTGAGCCTAACTTATGTGAACTAACTTTTTTCAAAGCCTAAAACACATGATTTATTATGATCTATTCAACATGCCCAATATTAATATGCTAAATCTCACTATATCAAAATCTGATTATTTGACCAAAAAAATATATAAATTTAAAACATATTTCACTTTAGTCCCTCAACTTTTCAAAATTATGTCAAGGCGCCAATAAGAATTTTGAGATGTTACACATGTTTCGTTCTATCTCTTTTAATAATCCTTCTTTAAGTTGACTTACACTAAGGTATCGACTATGACTTTCAAATCTCGCAAATGGTGGCACCATCTAGGGTACTTATGTGAGTCCTCGGAATGGGAGCTATGCATGCAATATTTTCTTCATACATTTTTGTTGGAGTTTCTTTGTTGGAAGATAAACCGCATGTCTCTTGAACGTGTTGAATCCTTAACCTCAACCATACATATTATCTAGTTGTTTCATTGATGCAAGTAGCATCATGATTTAAAGAAGTGGCAGGAAAAGTTACTGGAAGCATACGAGGCCTTGTGGAGGAAAAGTTACTAAGAAGCACATGAGGTTGAGCCATTTCAAAATTTGTGCACAGGCTAATGATAAGAATTCTATGGTTAATTTCTCGTATAGTCGTATAGAAACGAGTAGATATAATAAGGGCCTTTGGCACGTATGAGATAACAATTTGCAGTAAAACGTTTAGACAAATTTGTCTTGTTACTCAAAAATGAATGGATTCTGGTTGGTATTACTAGCGAAGTTGGAAGGAGATTTCAGAACCTAACATTTTTATTTGAGACTTCTTTCGGAAACGAAATTCTTTAAAAACATTAAAAATAATATTCATTTTTTATCTATACATTTTTCTAATAAAATAATTTTATACTTGAAACCATAATTTTTTTCAAGTTTTTAACCACAAAATATCTGAAAAATCATTTTTTTCTCAAAAAATCAACAGCATGCACGAGCTAAGAGCTGCACATCATTGTAAACTTCTTTTGGGTCTTTCCAAGAATTAACTAAACTACGGGTTCAACTATAAATTTATATAATTTTGTGCTTTAATTATCAAATAGCATTTTTTGAAATTAAGCCCTTGGTATCATTAAAAAATTTGATTAAAATTAAAATTAATGTTAAAAATTAATTATAACCATATATTTCATAAACCTACTTCTTTTCAATCACACATTCTATCAATTTTTATCAAAATTTACTAAAAACCTAATTTTAATATTTATCAAATAGGGGTGAATATTTAACTCACAACGTTTTCACAGTTATTAGTATCTCAAGTTTTACAAAATATGACGTCGTATTTCCTTTTCTTTTTCTCTTCCTGTGTCAAGATAAGATTTTAAAATGATATGTGTGTCTCTAATTTTGTTTTCATTTTCCTGTTTAGGGCCTGTTTGATTTGGACTGTTTTCCATGGAAACATTTTTCATTTTCCAACTTTTGGCACGTTTGATCGCAATTCGTTTTCCTTGTTTTCCCCACACGTGTAATTTCCTTGGTTTGGTGGAAAACCAAGTCCCACCAACCCGGATTTTTTTTTAATTAGAACAAATTCTATTCTCAATTGTAACAAATTTTATCCATTTAATTGACAATTTTCATGAAAAACAAAGCCAAACGAATACCAAAAGACAAAAAATTTCAACATTTTCCAGGTGAAATATTATACCAATCAAACACATTAATTGACAATTAAAAAAAAAGTTCTGAGCAATTCAATTCCCTAAAATTCGTTTTCTTTCCACCCAAATTTCATTCTTACAACTAAACGGACCCTTAGTGAAATCCTAGATAGTGGACAAAGTTGCATAACCTTTGAGATGATAATTGAATTGGTGGGGCTTGCAATATTATTCCACTTTCAATTCTTACCACACACACACATTTTTATTTGATATGAAATTAATAGTGTAGTTCAAATTTTATTCATTTAATTGACAATTTTTATGAAATACAAAGCCAAATAAATATCAAAAGATAAAAAAAATTTCAACATTTTTCAGTTGAAAAATTATATCAATCAAACACATTAATTGACAATTTCCAGAAAAAATATTCTGGACAATTCAATTCCTTGAAATTCGTTTTTTTTCTATCCGAATCTCATTCTTGCAATTAAACTGGCCTTTAATGCAATCCTAGACAGTGGACAGAGTTGCATAACCTTTGAGATGATAATTGAATTGGTGGTGCTTGCAATATTATTCCGCTTTCAATTCCTACCACACACAAATTTTTTTAAAAAAACCAAAAAAAAAAAAAAAAAAAAAAAAAAAAAAAAAAAAAAAAATTCACCACAGAATAATTATTCATTTTCATGTTCATTATTGTACAACCTTTCAATAAACAAGGTAAAATACTTATGTGCAAGTGATTTGTTTCCTTCTGCTTTTTTATATATTCAATTAAATATGCATGAATTGCTAGTGTATCTTCAAATTCTTTAGAAAAATATATGAAATCCTTCGAAAATTTAAGATGACTTAAGATAGGTGCGTCGTTTGGTCACCGATAAACTACATAAAAGAAGAGTGGTATGAAATGTATATGTTATTGTTTTATAATATGTATGAAAATTGCGCGTATCTTACTTATTATTTTTAAATACTCACTTTTACAATAATTTTATACGTTAGTGGGGGTTGATTAGATCTGCGGCAAGATGGTGATACAGGTTGCTAAGTGGATCGAAGAGAAAAGAAAAATAAATAAGAAGTTATTCTTTTTTAAATTTATTAGTTAGTTTAATTCGCTCAAATACATAATGTTTAACTAGTTAGGTGTTTATGTTCTATTTTTTAGATGCGAAATCCATGATTTAAATTAAATCTATGAATGTTCTAGTTATTTTTTTTTAAAGAATTTTATTTTATCATTTCGCCTTTTGTAAAAAAATGTAAATTTTTTGTAATACTTCAAAATTAATGAAAATTTGTGGTAGGGTTAGACAAAATTCCCGAATTGAACCGAACTCGACGGTTCTTCTCAAATTAAATACCCGAATGAGTATCTAAATCGATAACCAACGAATACGATTCAGTTCTAGGTTCTAGACCAAAAACCAAATCTTTCTAATTTTTTTTATATTGAATAAATCAAATTATTTTAATTTTTCTAAAAAAATTAACTGATTAACTAATTAGGTAATTGATTGACATTTCATCTCCCAAACCCTAGCCTAGCTTGACCCAACCTAACCAATTTCTAAATCCAATATTTTGGCCCAATTGATGATTAAATCAAATAGGTGGTAAGTATTAGTAATACTTAAAAATATTTTATCTCTATAACTTCTAATTCAAGATTTTTTTTATATGTAAACTTGAAGGCTTAAACAAATGAATTATTGATATGGATCGCCAATATTTTAGTAATAGTATCTACTTTTTAATATTTGTATATGTTGTTAAATTAATTTTATTTGACAACTTATTATTTATATGTTTTTGCATTGGACTTCGTTGATTTGTAAAAGCTATGATTGAATATGTTATTAGTTGTATTTACGAAAAATTGCAACAGTAGTTCCTAACCTTCTCAATTTTTACAGACTTTACCCTTAACCTTTGATTTGTGTCAACAAAGGTTCCAAACATTTCATAAATATGTACCTGGAGTCCAACTAGATGGAAACCATCAATTTGATCATTAGTTGACCAAGAAAAGTGGACTTGGACCAATTTTGACCAAAGGTAACTTTGTATTTTAACCCATAATAACCAAAACAAAATAAAATAAAATAAAACTATTCATCTTCTTCTTCATCCCCCTCATCCCACCCACCCAAGACAAAAATCAAAGCCTCCACCACCCACTGACGGCCACATACAATTTCCAAACCATTACGAAAGCTAAACCGTTGCAATTATCTCCGTTTGTGATCGCCACCACACCTTTCTTCATTGCTATTATCCATTTTTGGGATCGGCACACCTTTACCACACCAGCAATAAAACCTAGCAAGGTAATTTTCTCGCTTTTATAGTACATCCTACCTCTACTCAAAGCCCAAAAGGTACACCCATTTTGCCAGAGTTCTACTTCTCAGAAAAATAAAGCTATGACTAAATTCCTAAAAAATGAAGCTATGGCAGTAAGAAGAGATCGAAAGTTGAAAATCAAAATTGATAAAAAAAAATAAAAAATCCAAAGAAATTGATGCTCAAACTCTGAATTCTTTGTGCTAACTTAATTTGGACATACCTTTTAGTAAGAATTTTTCTTTTTCTTTTGGGAATTTTTCTTTTGTTTTTTTCATTTTAAAGGATTGTAATGTCCCAAAATTTCATAGATTAGAATTTAATTTATGTGTACTATATTTTAATATTTTGGAAGTTTAGGGACTAATATATTTATATAAAGTAAATTTCAATATTGTCGGACGGTAAAATGTAGATATTGACGAAACGACGATAAATATATGAATATTGGGCTCGTTGAAAAGATTGTAATTAATCATGCATGTTAGACTCGAGAAAAAGTTAATTTACATTAGTGGAGTCCAAGTTATCGAGATTGAAAGATATAACTTTAAACTTATATTTTAATTGATTATTTAATGCATCTAAAATTTTGGTAAGTCACGTGTAGAATGATTCTTTGGTGGTTGGTGTATATATATAAGAGAAAGAAACTTTATTGATTCTAGTTTCAATTTGTTGGCCATGTATATGAGATGTATTGCTTGTTGAGTGGTGTAATTGGCTGACAAGACTTAGTCAATTATTTTATTTCAAAAGTCCATTTCCCAATTTTTATCCATACTACTATCCTACTTCTACACGTTTCCCCAACTACACACCCGCTTTGTTAGACCAGATCATGGGGTGATATATTTATAGATATAAATCAAAAGGAGACATATGCATAAGTATACACGGTTGTGGAGAGAGAATGGTGTTGAAATAAGGTAAATTACGGACTTCATATTTTATGTAGTGTAAAAGAAATCTTACTTTGTACCCTCAAAATTTATAGATACATATACATGTGGTATTGAAAATTAAAATAGGAAGTAAATTTCAAACAATATAAATCCCTGAAGCGACGAGAAGGATTTTTGGAGTGTGATTTCTTTGATTTTGTCTTCCAAAAATTTAAACAATCTAATAATGTAGGATATTAAGGTTTAGTGTTTATGTCCCGCTTATTTATTTATTATTATTATTTTTATGTTGATGAATTTTGTACTTATGAAAGTTAAAGTTATGATATGAAATGCCATGATATGAATGATATGGCCATTTTCGGTACAATGATTTGATATGATATGAGCTTTGACCAAATTTTAAAGATATGAGACAATGTGATATTCCGACACGTGTTTAAAATTATTATTCGGGATCGCACTGTTAAAATTTTATATCCTATTGAGTATTCTCATGTACTCACCCTTTTTTCTATACCTCACAGGTTAGATCGGGTCTTGTTAGAGCATGGTGTGGTTGTGCCTCATTTTTCGCTAGAGGAAAATATAAAGAATTTAGCACGTAATTTTATCTATTTTAATTTTGTTGTCATGGACACTTATCTTGATTGAATTATCGTTTGTGTTATTTGTTGGAATATAGCTATGATTTTGCAACTGCACGTGCTTATTGTTGGATTTAAAACGATGAATTATATTTCTTTTGTTATTGCCAACTGTTGCTCGAATTGGATTTTCATGCACAAGACAAGAGGAGTTAAATTATTGAAATTTGACTTAGATGATTTAATGTTTATTATAACATGTTTGGCCATGCTCAAGCAACTCATTATTTCACTGTTTGTGGATGAGGAACATCCTTTGATAAACTAGTTGGCTTGTGTGTAACTTTAATACTTTCCTGAACATTTGATGTAGGCCATAGGATATAAGAGTCATATAACTCACCTGCTTGCTTACCATCTTTGACTAATTAATTGGATTGGGACATAGTATCCAATAAAATCTGCCTTTCAGTGGTTGATGTACCCAATAAAATAATAAAAATGTGTGCCTTTCCTAAGAATGAATGAATTAATATATTAGTCTGTTAAGTTAACTTACAGAATTGTATTTGTAGCAAGCTCTACCTATTGCCATTTATACGGTTCAGAAATTAGTTCATTCATACGTCACCATTTAGCCTCTTCACTTCAAATGAATAAATCATATGTGGTTTAAAATAATATTGACCATTTTATAAATAAATCTTTTGGTAGTGATTCAAATCCTTAATTATGGGGTCGTTACAGTGTGGATATGCCTTTACAGTGATTAATTTGGTAATGGATTTTAAAGATTTGAAAGGTAATTTTGAAGATGGTAGAGGGTTGAAGTGCAAGTGGAGGAAAAGATGATTGCCAGAGGCGATGGTGGAGAAATGAAGAAGATAAAGTCAGGGTGTGGTGGGGTGGGCAGGGGTAGATATATTTTATTTTAATTTTGTTTTTGTTTTTAGTTTTATTATTTTAATTGTCAATATCGGAAAATAATCAAAATTACCATTTTGTCCCTTTTAATATGGTCAAAATTGGTCCAAGTCCACTTTTCTTGGTCAACTAACGGTCAAACAGATGGTTTCCATCTAGTTGGACTCCAGATGCATATTTATGAAAGGTTAGAGACCTTTGCTAGTACAAATTAAAGGTTAGGGTAAAGTCTGCAAAATTTGAAAATGTTTGGGATCATTGCTGCAATTTTTTCTTGTATTTATCTAGTGTTGTTGTAAATGTTTAGGATGTAATTATGGTATGAAACCGAATCGAATCGAACCGTTCCATAATTATATTTGGACCCAACGGTTCCACTTACTAAATACTCGAAATTTTCGGTTCGGTTTGATTGTCGCTGAACCATGCCTAGCTCTAATTTGCGATGTTACATTTTCTCATTAAAAATCTTATAAGGAAAATTTTGTGGAACACAACTTCTATTCAGGAAAAAAGAGTAAAACGCATATTTTGCTCCACTAGAATCACTTGAGATCTCTGAATTAACACCTCCCAATATTGTGCTTCAACTTCTCAAATGTTACAATGAGTAATTTTGCAATCATAAATATGCTAGGTTGTCTTTGAATGAATTTGTTGAATATCATTATCAAGGTCATGGGTAAAAAATAATTTCGGTGAAATATGTTTTGTTCTATCTCTTTTAATAATCCTTCTTTGAGTTAACCTATACCGAGGTGTCGACTATGACATTCAAATCTTGCAAATTGTGGCACCATCTAGGGTACTTTTGTGAGTCCTTGGAATGGGAACTATGCATGCAATATTGTCCTTATACATTTTTTCGGAGTTTCTTTGTTGGAAGACAAACTTCATATCTCTTGGATGTGTTGAATCGTTAACGTCAACCATACACATTATCTACTTATTTCATTGGTTGCAAGTAGCATCATGATTTAAAGAAGTTGTAGTCAAGGTTTGATTTGTAGATCTCCATGATACAATAGTATAGCAACACTTTAATAGAAAACATATTTGAGATCGAGCTTTATGTGGATCGGATAAGTACCCTACATTAGCATAACCTATTATTTCAATTTGAATTTATTGGAGTAATATAAATCAATGTCAATTCTTTGATATAGATAGCAAAATACATGTTTGATTCCATTCCAATAACAGCGAGTTGGGGAATTGTGTCTTGCTAACAAACTTAGAGAAATACAATATCTGGTCTTATATTATTAGGAAGATAAGAGTGTACATATGAAACTAAGGTACGATACTCCAAGGTTAATAAGTTCTTATTTATCCTCTCAGTGATGGAAAGGATTATTTTCACAAGTAAACGGAAAATCATTGGTGTACTCAATGGATACCAACGAACAGGAACTACGTCAACTAAATGTTTAATTTGTAGGAAAAAATAAAACTTTATTTTTCCAAGATCTTTCGTTTCAAATTCTCTTTTTTTAAAAATAAAAAAAAAATACCACCTTTGAATCTCTTTTGAAGTTCTAGTAATATTTACATCAACCACCATACAACAATATAACAAATATTGTTGAGAATTTGTTCAAAATCAATATAATGTTGAAGTGTGAAATGTTAAAACTAAACGGTGGAAGTGGAATATTAAAACTAAATGGTGGATGGAACCAAACGGTGGAATAAAACAATAAAAAAGCCAAACGGTGGCCCAAGTTCTTGGCTCATGCAACGGCATGAGCGCATGAGCCGACCGCATGGCCACTTACCGAAAATTGGAGAGGCTGCCTGTGATGTTCCATGCGACCACATGGATTAATACCATGCGGTCGCTTGGGTAAGAAATCCGTCCGTTGTTATATTGTTTCTTGCCGTTGAAGGTTCAAATTTTGGTGGCTTTTCATTATGTTTGGCACCACTTCAAGCAGCTATCATCCATGGCTATATATAGGTGATTTGTGATCATTTCAAGGGTGTGAAAAAAAAAAGACTGTTAAAAACATGAGAGAAACACCTTTTGATCCAAATATTATACCACATGAAATCAAACCATTGATTCCTTATTCATATTCAAATCTTCGTTGTATTCTTAAAGTTTTGGAGGATCATGCTTATGCTTTAGCATTAGATCTTTTACAAGGCTTGATATAATCCTACAGACAGTTTGCCAAAATCTTTAAGCATCTCAAACAATCCCGAGAGGAGGCAAATATAGTTTGAGGACAGCGATTACGCGTTTGAGCCTTCATTTCATTATGTTCTTCATCTTCTTGATTGTTTGGTTATTGGTTCCTCTCCAATTTCCTCGGTGATGCAAATTTCTCAACAATCTCAAACTATCTTTTGGCGATGGAGAATGAAACCACTTTGGCGACAATCAAGTTGATGGATTGAGATCTTGTTCGTGAGGATTGTTTGATGGCTCAACTTGTAGGAGAACTTGAGTCCAGATTTCGTGTAAGTCGAAATTGCTCTCCAAATTCGCTAAGTGAAATTACATTTCAATATTACACATACATGTGGATGTGTTTATTGAATTCTAAAAAATTCAATGTGCATTAATAAAATATGATTCATGTTGGATCTTCGATCTAATGAAAAGGTGTCCACAATTAAATGGACATCATGAAAGAAACCATTTGATTTTTTGCACCGCCTTTATGGAAATAGATGAATCAGTCTTTACATGTATTCATGATATTCTGAAAGAGGATTTAATGATAACTATTGTCACATGCATGATAAGTATTCTAAGATACTGCCATACTGGTTCTTTATTTGGCATATTTAAAGAAAGTGAGGAAGGCAATGGACTTTAATGTCAGAAGCATATTCATTTCATTAAATGGCATATTTTGAAATTTTTTTATCCGACGGTGATGGTCAGATGATCATGAATTTCCATTAATCTGATTAAATTTCCACTTGCATTCTTAAACTGAAGAATTTGTCATATTAATATGTAATTGAGAAAATGCATGAATTTAGCCTCTGAATGACAGTATGTTTCTTTAGTCTGAAATGCCAACAATCATGTTCCTTTATGATAAAAACCACCTTAAACTCTGTTTAAATATTTGACTGACCAGCCGGCAATAGAGAAAAATGCATGTAAGTTTATATATGTTGGCATAATTCAATAGTCGGCAGAGAATGGTACTATTGTTGGTCGAACATGTGTGGCTGCCTGTAATCAGTTAAGGACCATGAAAAGGTATTTATGGTTTAAATGGATTAAATGGTGACTTTTCAATTTTGCAATTTAAAACCATTTGTGAAGTTGACAGTTTTGTTTATTGGGGTTAATGTACTAGCATGTTTGGTAATAAAATTCTGAAAAACGGCCTTCCTATAAAATCCTCTATGTTTCACGAATAGTTTGAATGAATCTCTAGTGATTGTCTTCTCCTAATCGAAACCTCGCGAAAACACTTGTCAGCCATGGAAGGGATAAATGAAACCCAATTGTGCGGTTCGTAGTAAGGTTTCTTCGGGATATTATGGGCACATTTATGTCTGATCGGTGGTAGGCGGTGGAGGAAGTTGCTCAACCGCTGACTTATTATAATAGGAAGTAAGTAAAATGGGTGTGGTGCATTAATATCAACTAATAAAAGATTCATGAAGATGGGATAGGATCACAACATGTGATCATACAAGCTGGCATATTTTCTGGACAAGTGCATGTGATTCAGATTACTAAATGGTGACTCCTGATGTTTGGTGACTAATTTTCGAATGTGAAAATTGTGTTTGCATGGCATATGGTCATGATAGCAGTATTAGAATTTTGTGAAAGAAATTCTAAAACTTCAAACATTGAATCCATAAATCTATTTGGAATTGATCTAGTCACCAGATGGGTAAAATATTCTTGAGAATTTATTCATGCATTGAAAGACCACAAGGGCAGTGATAGAAGGAGGCTACCAAATATTTCAAAATGGATAAGTACTTTCATTGGAAGAGTACTAATTGTTTTTTGGAATTCCATTGAATAATTATAAATTTTCTACGTGATATATTTGGCCCAGAATAAAGCATGTGCGTGATTTTGCTTTGTTATGGAAATTTGATTTTATATATGGAATATTATGAAATATTCTAGGACCAATTTAGATGAAAAATATGTGATTTTCCAAAAGTATGGCTTATTGCATTTTGATAAATGTTACTGCATGTGGAAATGAAATAAATTGATTAGTCTCACTTCATTGTGACATCTGGGAATTGTTCACATATATGGGATTATAATATTGGAAGAATGCATTTGTTGAAAATGTTTGAATTTCCATTTCTTTGTTGAAGTATACGGGAACCGGAAAATTCTAAAGTGTTAGACTTTTATGAAAGAAATTATGTGAACTTTCATGACCAATTCCTTTACTAGAAAATGGAAAATTACATATGGATTAATTTATCTCACTTTGTTGTAACATTTGGAATGGTTCATATGCATGAATGTTAAAGAATGCAATTTAAATCAACTGTAGTGGCTAAAGATCTATTTGACCATGGTTGTTATTCGGTGATTAATTCCAATATATGGGCTATCACATTTGCTTGGATGATATATCCACTTGAATTGCCCACATGTTTCCATAGGGCACCATTTACTGCACAGTGCATTTGCCATTAAGTTGGCTTATGGACTTCAAGGTGCAACTAAAGTACATCCATATTTGTGTTTCGAGACTAGTCTATTAATATTTAATGGGTTTAAAGGATGTGCATAAATGTGGAAGGATATCTACTATTTGTTGAAAGCTCATGAAATTTCATGACTACTTATTCTACTAGAATACGAGAATCACTTGATAAACTTGATGGTTGATTTCATGTTCTATTAAAATGATGATAGCCACAAAATTAAATGAGATGATCTTATACAAAGTTGTGTTTGCATATAAATGTGACAAAATATGATTTTGTCCAAATGTGAATAAGGTGAACATATGCCTTATTGTTTGATATGATATAATCTCGTCGAAGTGACAAAGTGCAATTCTTGTTAAACAAGAAGCATAGTCTTATTCGAGAAACCAATTGAGTTGGTTTATGCTTGGAAAGGCATTATTGGTCTATGAGATGACCTCGATCAAATCGTGTGATCAAAATTAAAGATAGTTGGATTGAAATATGTTGTGACTTAACAACCACTATCTGAAAGTAACTAAACTTTCACGAGTATTATCAAAGTGATAAGAAAAACTATAAAAGAGTTGATGAACTTTAAGTTCAATTGCAATCCCAAATGTGGGGGTTGACATATTGAGGAACTCTATGTTCGAGTATAACCCGAAATGTGGGGGTTAACATTAATCTTATGAACTTATATAAGAAGTTCAAAGTATATAGATGCAACATTACAAGATTGCATAAGAATTCCTAATTGAGGAATTGTGGGGGTAACTTAGTTTAAAAAGTTACCGTATCCTTTATCTTTTAATCATAGAAATACATCTATGATGGAGAAAAGTAGTTAAGGCCTTGTAAGGATGAAACACACTAAGTCTAAAGTAGATTAAATGGGTAAACGCTGATTGTGGTGCTTGGAAAATCAATAGATTATTTAAAGAATATTCATTGAAGATCATTGTAATAATTCAATGATGATAACTGAATACCCAAGTATTAAAATCCACAAATAGAACTAATTGGCTAGTGTAATGAATTAATGGAAATCATCCAATGACGTTTTAAAAATCAATAAGGCTTTACATAAAACGAGTGAGAAACATGTGGCTTCTTGGTAGTGACAAGTTATATCTATCAAATGAATCGATCATTGGCTAACTATATTTTGATAAGATACTAAGTTACATAAAATGAGAAGTAAAGACATATAAGTCTTAGAGGTGACGTCACAAGGAAATTATCAAAGGTGGAATAATTTTCGAAGAGAATTTAGCGGATCATTTAACTAGACCACTAAATAAAACTTTAGTGGCATTTACTTCAAGTAGGATGGGGTTGAAACTCCTAATCTATAAAGGTCCACCAATGACGGCAACCCTACCTGTCATTACTCAAAAGGTAATCCACGGGTTCAAAGGGAAAAACAAGTCATTCGATATGTGGGATGGTTGCAGCATTATTGAAATCCACATTTACCTTATCCTCAATAAAATAATGCTGGTTGTTACTGAAATAAGGGTTGAGCATTAAAGCTCTTAATGAAATTCAGTGCTAAAAACACAAGTATCTCAAAAAGTAACAAAGATACTGGAAGAATTTCACCTAAACAAATTTTGAGGTAGTACTGCCTCAATTGACAATAAGTGTTTCTCTCTTAAAAGTTTGTTGAATAGGATGAGTGCAAGATCATAACAGTGCTAAGCGAGTTTTGAGGAACTTGAGAACACGTGGTATTCGTGTGCGTGTTCGAATCGGTATTTCACATGGAATAACTGGTTCAAAGTTACGGCTACCTTTGATTCCGACTATATTGTTTGGATTACACTATGGCTAGATTCAAATCGAAAGATATCTAGTCCTTATGCATGAGCATCGTATGATTTGGATATGAGACTTTATTAAATTTTGAACAAGTGTGGGATTGTTGAGAATTTGCTCAAAATCAATATAGTGTTGAAGTGTGGAATGTTAAAACTAAATGGTGGAAGTTGAATATTAAAACTAAATGGTGGATGGAACCAAACGGTGGGATAAAAACGGTGGAATAAAACAATAGAAAATCAAACGGTCGCATGGGTAAGAAATCCGACCGTTGCAATATTGTTTCTTGCCGTTGAAGGTTCAAATTTTGGTGGCACCTTTTGATCAAAATATTATTCCACATAAAATCAAACCATTGATTCTTTATTCATATTCAAATCTTCTTTGTGTTCTTAAAGTTTTGGAGGATCGCGCTTATGCTTTAGCGCTAGATCCTTTACAAGGCTTGATATAATCATACAAACCATTTGCCAAAATCTTTAAGTATCTCAAACAATCCCGAGAAGAGGCAAATATAGTTTGAGAAGAGTAATTATGCGTTCGAGCCTTCATTTCATTATGTTCTTCATCTTCTTGATTTTTTGGTCATTGGTTCTTCTCCAATTTCTTCGGTGATGCAAATTTCCAAACAAACATAGATCTTGATTTCTTTGTAATTGCTTTAATCAATAAAAGGATCTCCGTAATTTAATCAAATAAATATCCATTGAACTTGAATGATATGGTTTATGTATTTTAAAATCCATCAAAAATTTTCATATAGCTATCATTATCAAGCAATCCATGTAAATAAGTTGTAATCACATCCATTAGATGCATCTCAAATCTTTATCTCAAGGTTTCATTTTTTTTTCTCATTTCATTTGCCCATAAATACCCATTTATATTCCTCACTAGCTTTATACCTTCAGGTGTTTGAATTGTAGGTTTGAAAACTTTTTCGTTTTTCTAGTTATCCACTTTTGCTTGGATTGCATTTTTCCAGCTTGGCCAATCATTTCGATTATGGCATTCTTCGACGAACTATGGTTCCACATCCTTGCTTTTATAGTGAGCGCTATATCAAAAATATTGTCAACAATAGTTTCTTTTTAGTTCCATCTTCTTTTCGTAGTGCCATAACTTATTGAGATCTCTTCAATTTTGCTAATTCCATATACTTGAACCTCTTATTGGTTTTATCAGTACTTATGTGAGCTTCTTGAGTACCAAGCCCCTCGAAGGGATCATCTTGATTGCTTATTCTTCTTGCGTTCGGGGATTTTTAACTTTGGAATCAATTGTTCTACCATGCTTTAGATTCATTAGTTATAACATGGATGGACTATCCTACAGAGATGTCAATTCGAGCTAGAATATTTAAAACTAGAAGTTGTGAAATGGTTACTCTCATTGATTCAGTAAATTCATCTGACAACTAATTTGCTTACTTTGCAAATGAATTATCTTTTGAATCTGTTGCTCACATTGTTTTACACAATGATCAAAACAAGATAATGATGATGAATTCAATGTAATGTCTTTTTCCAACAATTTTATTTCCCCTAATGCTGGGAAGATCATCATGTCAAAATGGCAAATATCACCTATTAGTGGCTCAAGATATTCTATTATAGATGGAGATTCAAACCCAGTATGTATTCTCAATCTTTTTTAGGACCCATCTTAGTGCATTGTGGTAGGACAAGTGGTCTGTATACCGTACAACCAAAAATCCTTAAATGAGAAATATCATGCTCCTAACCAAAAGTCAATCATAATGGGAAGAATTTATAGTAAGATTATGCCTCGTTGTGCACAAGTGTTGTTGCATGTAAAATAGCATGTCCCCAAGCGGAAACAGGGTGATTTCTTTTCATCAATAAAGCATTTAATGGTTAATTCTGCTGGATCAATTTTTTGTATGAACATTGACAACATAACGTTCAAATTTTATCTCTTTTTTCATACAATATTCGATAAAACTTTGGGATAAATTCACTATCATTAAAAGATAGATTATCTTGATTGGTGATTGGTAATTGTGCTCTTAATCAAATAAATTGAGCAAGCATGTGACCATTGTGTATATGAATCTATCAAAACCATTAAATATCTAAATGATGAGATGAAAGGTGATTGTGCCCACATAAATCATCTTGAATGGATACCAACTCTGATGCTATCTGATGTAGGGTATGTCCACCAATTTGTCCGAAATTTATAGCTCATGACAATAATATATTCACCCTATATCACCAATAATCAATGCCAATAATTCATCCCAATACCTCTCCATTTTATCCATCCTATTTAAATCATGCTCATGCATTAGATTTACACTTAACATGCTCTAACACAATTTTGACTCGTTTAATACTACATCAAAAAAGGGCTATTGCAACGGTCAAAAAACATTGCAAAAAGTCATTTGCAACGTTTGAGCGTATGTTACGAAACTTGCAATAGATAGTCTTTTGCAATGTTTTTTAAACGCTCCAAAGGCCAATCTAGGAAAGATGTTGCAATAGCCTATCTATTGCAAGCTATTGCAACTTTTTTAAAATGTTGTAATAGCCTATTGCAACATTTAATAACATTGCAATAGATAGGCTATTGCAACATTGGAAAGATGGCTATTGCAACTTTTAACAAATGTTGCAATAGATAATTCACATTTTTTTTTATCTATGCTTAAAGCACTACTAAAAATCCTGTTTTTTGATCAAATAAGTCATTCAAAACTAACAAACATGTACCACCAAAATAATGAACTAACAAACATGTACTCATTAAATTTGTAAAATATTCAACACATAATGTTTTCCAAAATAAAAATAAGAGTCTCCAAACATGTACTACCAAAATGTAATTAGGAAACTACAAAAATTGAAACTTAAACTTGACATCGTCGCATGTTACTTGACCAATACCATAGCCACTGGAACAATTTCTGTCCAATGAGCTTTGCATTAATCTCACTTCAAAAAGAAAATTGTTTTTGGAAAAAGATCAGCCTACAATCAACGAGTTCTGTAGAGGTGTTTTTAGCCAACAACCACTGAATAACAAATAAACTTTTAAATAGAAAAACTTCTCCTTTTTATTAAGATATACTTAATTGTGATAAATCAAGACAATCACAAAGGCATTTCAGGCTTAGCACAAAATCATGTTACCAACACATTAACAAATTACCCACTACAAGAATTCTAACCTCAACATAAAATCATGTTTCGACCATTCAATAACAAAAAACTTATTGAATGAAACCTAAGAATTAAGCAAGTAACCTATTAATTCTCACTGCCAAAATCTCACTAGCTAACCAACCAATTACATGAAACCACTTCATACGTACCAACCAACCAACCAACACTAAATACTATTTGAAATGGAAAGAAAACGAAAATAAGACGCTTATATGTTATAAATCCAAAAAATATACCTTAATCAATAAGTCTAATGCTGCTCTTTGGCCAAGTGATTCCCATGGAATTCATACGTGAGTCTGTATAGAGTCAAATTACCCATATAGACTTTCTCAACCCAAACCTTCCAACAGTCTCGACCAAGTGGCAAGTGATGCACCTTTACACTTGGGTTTGTTGTGGCAATCTTCCTTTCTATTATGACTTCTTCCTCCTCAAAAATGTACCAATGCAACAATTGACATCTAGCATATGTCTTGGGGGTAGTACTTTCTTGGTTACCACTTCCTTGGTGTGACTACAAATTCATAATAAACGGAAAGTATTCTTTTTAAAATTAGAATGTTACAAACTGAATATATATTAGATAAACATTTAACAATATAGGAAACGGAAACCACATTCTGTATAATGATACAAAAATTACAAAAGTTATTATACATGTAATTGGCTATATAAAGCTATATAATCATGAAATGTATAAAAAGTTACTACTCATAACCTGCACAAAAAACCCGATAAATGTTTACATTTTTCTTCTAATGCCCCCACCCTTTGTGCCTGAATTTGTAATTGGCTTTCAAGTTCTCTAACACTCCCACTACTTTAGAGATGGGGACATTTACTTACTAGGGTGTATTGAAGCTTTTGCTTTTCCTACGTGTCTGTGGAATTAAGTCTGTTGACACTTGACAATGAAGAAGAACTCCGCATTAAAATTTAGAATTAACTTTTAGTCCACTCTTTTAATTGATATTGTAACTTAAGAAAAATAAGGTCATCAAACAGAAGTACATAAAATGGTATTTCACTTTCACCTTTCGGCTCCCACTTAAAGCTTGATGTAACCTTTTTTAGCCGAATAACGTAGGGCTAATGTTTTCCTACACATCAACATCATGCTTTTGCCTTTATTTTTCATAAATCCTTTGGAAGAATGATATCTTTGTTATGTGCTATTGTGAGGTTTTTGGGGATGTCTAAAGTCAGGCACTGAAGTATGTTTTATTGAGAAAGCAAATCTGACTTTGGAAACATAGTAGAGCCAGTGATAGTCAAAATTATTTCAAAATTTTAAAATATAGAATGAATTATATTCTTACTTTTATAGTTGTCACTACTATTGTTTTATTTCTGGAAAAAAGTTTATTGGTGTTACTTTGAAGCATGCAGTTCTTTTAGAAACAGAAACACTTAAAGTGATTAGTGATGGTGTTACAATTGCCCGTTCCATAGAGCTTTCTACTGCAATTGAGAATACAGGAGTAGTTCTAATCAGGATCGATCCTGTGATTGTCGGAACTTGAGGCGAAGTCTGTAAATTAGGCCCCTTAGCGAAAGCAATGTAAATGTGAAATTCAACGATGTATTATACGATTCATTGCTAACTTAAAAAATTAACATTAAAAAAAAAAACCAAATATATTATAGAAAAGATTTATATTATAGACCATCAAAACCAACAATGTTATAAACCATCAAAACCCATGTGTTATAACATTGTTGTTATAACACGTGTTATAACATTGTTGTTATAATACTCAAGATTTATATTATAAACCATCAAAACCAACAATATAGTCATTATGTGCGTTTGTGCAATTGTTGATCCTCCAACAATCAATCATATAAGCAGACCAAGCTACGATTATATAAGCCGACAAGGCTTTAAACATTTTCAATCTCTTCAATAACAAGTTAGGGCAAGATATTGCTTACTTGAGAAGTAGAATTTCGATGAAAATTGTGGAGTTACACCTTCGAGAATTCCACTGTCACAACTAAAAAAACTCACAACTAACGACCCTGAAACGAAAATTTCACATCAAACGCTAATACAAATATGAACATGATCATCAAACTTAGGGAAATAACAATTGCACAATTTGCCTGTCATTCTATCAAATTAAGTTATTCAAATTAACTATAAACTATTTTACACTTACACATGATAAAAGATAGCATTAGGAATCAAAATTCAAACATTCACTTTAGCCCACCTCTAATTTTTAATCTCAAATTGTTCAAAGAGATAGAGAGGAAAAAATAATCAGTTTATAGAGAGGAAAAAATAATCAGTTTATATGCTCAATCTCATTTATCCACTACTACCCTAATCCTTTTCACTTGCATATGGATTCCATTCCATCAAATAAAGTAGGCAATCCTTATCATTTTTGGCTTACTCTTCTATGCATTTATCGAGGGGATAATGTCCATTGTCGCCAAGAGCCAATACTAGTAGTACTAGATCAGTAGATCTTCTAGTGTGCCAATTTCAAGATTTGGATTTAACACAGTAACACTCAATTTGCAATAATTACACAGTAGCACAGTAACACTCAACCCTCGTCACTCAGCCATTAATTACGCAGTACTACTCTCCCATTTTAATTTGCTATAAACCCTCTTCAAAGAACTTTAACACAGTAACACTCAACCCTCGTCAACCATTCCATTCCTTTAATCTTTTTCCCTTCCCAACAGTCAACTCTTTCCAAGAACTTCTCTGAAACTCAATTACAGTATACCCCACAGCACATGTACAATAAAAAGGACTATTTATCAATTAAAATCAAGCCATCAAAATTATAATAAGTAAATACCTAAATGTAACTGGTAAAAAACTAAAAGAGTTGAACTCATTAGGGAATGGAACTTGAGCTCACTGGTTTGACACCAAAAATGCCCAGGCCCCAGCCAGTAGCCTCTCGACAGAAGGAGGCCACTCGGTGTTTGAACTCACTGGGAGTCTGAGACAATGACCAGTGGGACTCAAGCCTCGAGGGTCCGTGCCTCCATCGCTCCAGCGAACTGTGAAGCCAAGCAGCCAACTAACCAAGCGAGGAACTTGAAAACTGAAACTGGAACTCTAGAAGACTAGAAGAGTTGAAGTCTGGATCTCGAAAGTCTGGAACTGGAGCTGGAAGAGGAATAAGGAGAAGTCGAGCGAGAGAGAAAATGGAATGGATTTCAATTTGGGAATTTTGGGAAAAATGGATAATGGATCAGGATACGGGCTTGAGCTTGAGAGTTTTAGGCTACTCTTAGCTGGGTTACCATTGTTCAAATAATAATAAAAAAAAAAAAAAAAAAAAATTGGGCCAACAATATGAGGCCCCCTTGGATTTTGGGCCTGAGGCACAGGCATCATCCGCCTGGCCTCAAGATCGAGCCTGGTTCTAATCCAATAGGTAAATTTAATCTGCCGTAATGTTTATTCCACTGCATTCATCATTTTTGAAAAACGGTTCATGTGCTAGTGTACTGTCCGTTTACATTCATACTGTCCGTTTACATTCATCTGTCATACATATTGCAGGTTGCAACTCCATCAAAATGTGGGAAAAAAAACTCTTATTTAGCATCTTCTTTACTTCTTTAGATTACAATTACATAATTATAAATTACTCACTCAAATATGAAAAACCCTAATCATACCAAAGAGGGAACAATGAGACAAAGTCACACAAGGGCAAACTGCAAAGGCCACTGTAAACTTACTCTAGAAACTAGAAATCATCAAAACTTCAAATCCCAAAAAAGGTGTTTTTCCACTTTCCATAGCGATAATAAAAATTAAATGAAGAGTGAAAATTTTAGTCAACTTCTTGCCTTCTCCAATCTTTAATCAGTTTCATGGTTCCAAAATCAAACTTCTAAAAAGCATTAACAACCATCGGCCCACCACAAAGAAAAATCCAAGATTCTGAAATTCTAAAAGCCCAAGAAAATCACCTGATTTACGTCACAAGTCATGCCTCACGGACCACGGTCAGTGGGTCACAGACTCATAGCCTCAACGGCGACTCGTCACTCGTGGTTGTGGTCCTTGTGGAGGAGAAAGCCAATGGAACCGTCGAACTGACTCAACCAATGAACCGAGGAAGCTAATGGATAATATCAAATGGATTGGAATTTAGAAATGAAGTGTTTTAGGTTTGGGTTTGGATTATAAATGGGTATTGAAATTACAATTTTGTTTGGGCCCAAAAATGGAGTTGGGTCAATTTTATTTAGACACAGCCTGCTCACATTTTGGTGATACGGGCTGCTCACAAAAAATGAATGGGCTAAACCCAAAAAAAAAAAAAAATACTAATAGATTTGGGCTTGGGTGAGAGCACTTAAAAAATAAGCAAAAATCGACCCAAACATCGATTTGATTTGGTTCGATCGATTTTGGTGGGTTGGTGATGAGGTTTGTGTGGAGGAACATACACTTGCATTTATAAAATGCCTAGATGGTCGGCGTTCGAAGAAATTGGCGTAACTTTTGCATACGATGTTTATTTTGGGCCAATAAACCCATTTCGAAAAACTCGTGACAATTCTGGATAAACTCGATTAGGAAAGGGCCGGAGAAACTTTCTAGTTATGAATCGGGTATAGAACCAATGGGTGACGCTTGGTTACAATTTCGAATCCGTTATTATATGTTTGCTCTCGTTTTTGTTGTTTTTGATGTTGAAACGGTTTTTCTTTATCCATGGGCAATGAGTTTCGATGTATTGGGTGTATCTGTATTTATAGAAGCTTTAATTTTACAAATAAAGCCCAAGGATTGACATTCCATTGCTGTCATTTTATATGTATATGGTTACAATTATCTACGCTCCCAATGTGCCAATGATGTAGCACCTGGCGGACTGTTAGCCAGTGTGTATCATCTTACGAGAATAGAGTATGGTGTGGATCAACCAGAAGAGGTATGCATAAAAGTATTTGCCTCAGTGATGTATGATGGATTTTGACTGTTTGAATTCATTTATTAGGTCAAAACGGCATTTAAAGTTTTGCAGTTTATTATTTTCCGTATTTGTTAATCTCGCGTAGTAGCCAACCCCATTGAAAGACTGCTAGCCTAGTAGATTATCTATTCTTTTCATATTTACAACTCTAAAAATGTCTCTTATGATTTTTGGTTCATGAAATAAGAAAAACGTTTGTCTCTTGCATTCAATCGGCTTGAGTTATTAGTATCGTGTGTTTGTAGATTCAATCTGCATCAGTTAGGTTGGGGTTTGCCCACTTCTAGTTGTGGTAGTTAAAGTCATCGAGAGGCAGAGGTGCAAGACTAAGGCGTGGAGAATGGCGAGGCGAGGTTGAGTTGGGAGTTAAGGCTTGCAACATTTTTCTCTTGAGCTTCTAAATTGAAAGGCCCAACAATCCAAAAAAAGCCCATTAAAGGACTGCTGGCCCAATAGGTTATCTTTTGCAACATTTAAAAAATATCGCAAAAAGTCTACCTTTGGCAACGTTTAAAAAACATTGCGAACTGTATCTTTTGTAACGTTTAAAAAATGTTGCGAAAAGTCTACCTTTGGCAACATTTAAGAAACGTTGCGAAAAGTCTACCTTTGGCAACGTTTAAAAAACGTTGCGAAAAGTCTACCTTTGGCAACGTTTAAGAAACGTTGTGAAAGGCATTTTTGGCAACATTTAAGAAACGTTGCAAAAAGTCTACCTTTTGCAATGTTTAAAAAACGTTGCGAAAAGTCGACCTTTTGCAACGTTTAAAAAAACATTGCGAAAAGTCTATATTCTGCAACGTTGAAAAAAAGTTGCAAAAGGTACTTTTCGCAATGTTTTTTAGATGTTGCAAAAAAAAAAACTTTTCACAACTTTCCAAAAATGTTGCGGAAAGTATCATTGGCGTCATTTATTTTAAAAATGTCGCCAAAACTCAATTTCATTCACTAATTGCAACATTCCCTTATTGAGATGTTGCAATAGACCCTTTTAACAACACTTAACTACCGAATGTTGCCTTTTATGTGTTGCAATAGACCATTTTTGGTGTAGTATAAAAACATCATCTTGAAATCTGTATGCTCATTGAGTTTTAGTTGGATTGAATTGCTATTTTAAATTTCCGATTCCATATTAAAACTAGGGGTCCATATTAAAAGATTAGCCCAAAGGATTATATATTATGTATTAATTTTATCATTATTCATATTTCATTGTAAGATTTACTCTTAAAAAAGACAAAGATCTTGAGATATTTAAATAGCAAAGAAAGGGAACACATACGACTTGTATAAGCTATTAATGTATATGTACCTGAAACTACTTTTATAGGTAAATTCCCAGCAAAACGAAATCAAGAATGGGATTATTGTGCACGGAAGGCCATTGATATTTTGTATAATTGATTTTCTTGTAATTCATTATACTAGTCATAACCGACTAGGCTCGGACCAACTGCTATAATATTGTCCATTTTCTCATAATTTGAAGGTATGGCACACATGCTAGGCTTGGACTAATGATGCAGCACAAAACAAGAAATTCAAGTAAAAACTTTAAAAAATCAAAATTTGAAATCCACCAAATTATGAAAGAAGAAACTCGCCAAATTCTATTAATGAAAGATGAATGAAACAATGAAATAACACCTTATTTATAAAGGTTTTTATGAAAACCTAGTTAAAGATGATTAAAATTAATGGAAATAAAGTTTAAACAAATTAAAATTGAAAAGAATTCAAAATAAACTAAACGATAGAAATAGCACTAGAACTTTAAATGGTAGCTTTGGGTCCTAAACTAACTCTAATGGCCAAAATCCATCGTATATCATGGTTAAGCGATGAGTATTACTCGTCTTGTCGTCCTTTTTTAGGAATGATATTTTAGGCCAATCCTAAAATCAAATGTTCCCTCTGTACTATTACTTTTTTCTCCAATTCACCATTAATTCTCGATTCACACACTTGCTCCTATAACCCTAAAGTCAGGATCATCTGCATAAAATTCTTTGAAGCACTCAAACTCAACAATTTTCTATGATAGTGTGGCCAATAAAGAAGCTCTTCGACATGGTTAATCACAAAAGAAAAATTATGGAGGAAAGTCACCCATTGAGCATACATCTTGTTGAAATGTTTCTAACTATAAATAAACTTCATGGCTTGGTGATCAGTGAACAACATAAACTCATTTTGTACAAGGTAGTGTTCTCATTGTTTTAAAGCTCACAATTGTATAGAATTCTCGAACATAGGTACTCCACTTTAGCCTAACATTACTAACTTTTCAAGATAGAAGATCACGATCTCTTCTTTTGAGAAATGACAGCTCCAACACCTACACTACTAGCATCACACTCCACCTTAAAGATCTTATTGAAACTTGACAAAGCTAATACTAGAGCTATGCACCACTTATCTTTTATTAGGTGAAGCTCTTATCTTGGTCCTCTCCCTAACTGAATCCTTTGCTTCAAAGATTCTGTGAGTAGTGCCACAGTAGTGCTAAAATGCCTGATAAATCGTTTGTAGAAAGTTGCTAAACCGTGAAAAACTCCTTATTCTAGAAACTGATTTTGGTATTGGCCAATCTCAGATTGCTTTCATCTTCTTTTCATCCGAATGCATACCATCCTCACCAATCACAAAGCTTGAAAACAATAGCTTATATATGCAGAAAGTGCACTTCTTCAATTGTACAATTGATTTTCCTTCAATATGTCTAGGACTTACCTCAAGTGAACTAAGTGACCCTCCTTGAATTTGCTGTAAATAAGTATATCATCCAAATAAACAATAACAAAAGACCCAATGAAAGGACAAAGGGTTCATTACCTTCATGGACATACTTGAATCATTTAAAAGTCCAAATGCATCACCAACCATTTGTAAAGTCCATCCATACTCTTGAAGGCAATCTTCCATTTGTCCCCAACTTTAATAGGAATCTAGTAATAGACACTGCTAAGGTCTATTTTTAAAAGACCTTAGAACCCCCAAACATATCTAACATGTTCCCTAACTATAGAATGAGATATCTATACTTCATTTTTTTCTTATTGATGGCATGACTGTGAACACACATATGTTACTTTACATCCTTCTTTAGCACTAGAAGGACAGGTACTGTACACGAACTTATGCTCTTCTTTATGAATCCTTTCCTCAAATAGCTTCTCAATTTGCTTCCTTAGAATCTTGTTCTCCTTCGGACTCATTCGGTAATGAGGCAAATTTAGAAGGCCCCAGGTATCAAATCAACCTGGTACTAAATATTCTTCATAAGAGGTAACTCATTTGGTAATTCACCTCAGACGAAACACCCCCATCTTCCTTATTTGCAATAAAAAAATCCCTTAACTACAACTAGATAAAAACAATCAGATTATCTTAAAGACTCTACAATCTCCTTCTTATTACTTGTAAGGGTAAGGAAACTCTCAATTCATTGTTAAGTAGATTTCTTCGCCTGTTTGAGAGAAGCTAGAGCCATCTTATGACTGCCCCATGGAATGAGTACTACATTATTACTCCTTTCGAGAGTTGAATCCATATCAAACTGTCATAGATGAGCCAATAGGATGTGGCAAGCATCCATGTCTATGACATCACTGGAAATAATATAAACAAATTACTTTGCGAGTTTCAACAACTTGAACAAAAGGATCTCTCTTCAATGAATCAAGTAAATAAGGTTTAAGATGGTTCTCAGTCAATAATTTAACAAATTCACCAACCTCTTCGACAAAAAGTTCTCTAACTTTCGTTTTCCACAATCACTTCACACACCTTATTCTTGATAGAACAAAATGAACAAAAGATGCAGTGACATTGTCCCTCCTCCTTAGGTGACAAAAGGATTAGCTACAGTTCCAAAGTGAGCATTTTTGTGCCTTCTTCAATAGCATACTCTACTCCCTCATACTCATCTTCCACCTCAGTGTCATCTCTCCTCATCCAGTGCCTCTAGTTCCACCAAATTGCCTTGTTTTCTTTTAGGACCCAGTGCCTCTAGTTCCACCAAATTGCCTTGTTTTCTTTTAGGACAAGTATTAGAATGATGCCCAAATTTGTAGCAATATCAGCTATAACAAATATCTCCTGTAGGCTTAATACATGGATTTGCATTCTGAGTTGTGCCTCGAGTCTCACCTCTATTCCAAACCAATACTATTGTAAATATTACTCCTGTTAGGATTGGCTAGGGTTTGTTGTGGGGTCTTTCATTTGTCTAAAAGAACAGATGACGATGTTTCGACAAGTGAGGGCCTCTATATGAAATCACCATCTTATCAGATTCCATTATCTTCGCTTTTCATTACCCTATTAATAGCTTCCTACAACATCCAAATATTCTGTAACCCAATTCTATCTTGAATGGCCACCTTCAAATACTGGTATAATTGGCTATTTTTTTATTTTCGGATTCTGACATATTGTTCCGCTCCACCAATCTCATATATTCATTGGTGTAGTATGATACTATACAACTGTCTACGTGCATCTCAAGTACATACGATATAAAATTTGTTCATAATTTGCAGGTAGAAATCGATCCATCATAGACTGCTTCATCTTTCTCCAAGTCCAAATTCGATTCTTTCTCTGTCTCATTTGAGCATTCTATAATTAATCCTACCATATTGATGTGACATATTTAAAATGAAATGCCGCCATCTTAATTATCTTGTCCTCTAGAACATCTATAATTTCAAAGAATCTTTCAACCTCTACCAATCAATCCAAGAAATTCTCGATCTTCATGTTTCCAAAGAACGGGAGAATGTTTGCTTTAATTCAATAATCATCAAAGCCATTTCGATTTTGATGATTAGAATTCTGCAGCGGCACTTCGATCTCCTCATCTGACTTTGACTTGTTTTCTTCGATTGGATACCTCCTATAATTTCCTCTTCAACCTATAGGCCCAATGATTCGTTCATTGTTGACTGCTAGGTATTCATTCTGCCCATTGTTTCCAACACCCCCATAGAAATAGTTGACGAATCTCTCCGATTTGAGTAGTAAGATCGTCAAACCGTTGATTTGTTGCATCAAAATCTACCCTAGTAACTGGTATGTCACCCATCTTTATGAATTAAAGATATAGATGAGGAAAAGCTTGCTCTGATACCACTTGACACATTGCAAAATAAGTAATTCAAGTGAAAATCTTAAGAACTCGAAATTTGGAATCTACCAAATTATGAAGAAATAAACTCACAAAAATTTATTAATGAAAAGATGAACAAAATAATGAAATAACACCTTATTTATAAGAATTTACATAAAAATCTAGTTTAAGATGACTATATAAAAAAATAAAAAATAAAAAAATAAAAAAAATAAATCCAAAATAAGCTAAATGACAGAAATAGAGCTAAAATATTAAAAAGTAGTTTTCGAGTCCTAAACGAACGCGAATAGCTAAAATCCATCGTACATCATAACGAAGCAATGTGTATTACACATCTCGTCGGTCTTTTTTCGAAGTGGTATTATAAGTCCAAATCAAAATTCAGATGTTCTCTCTTCACTATTTCTTTGTCCAATTTTAACATTCTACTTCCATCTATTCAACAATATGTTCTGCATCAACTAATAAAATCAAATCAAAACTAAATTCAAAAGAAAAATAGTTTCTTTCCTAAACAACTTCAAATATAATTCCCTCGTTTGGCCCCCATTAATTTCCTCCAAACATCTTGTATAAGCTTTGCATTGGTCGTTCGATCAGTCCACTGTGGAAATGCCACCACAAGAACACCGCATGCTAAACTCTCTAACGTCGAATTCCAGCCACAATGAGTCACAAAACAACCCAATGAAGGGTGTGTTAGGACCTCAAGTTGTGAACACCATGGTACTATTTTTCCTGTTTTTTCCAACTCATCCAAACAACTTAGTTTGTCATCATCTTTTTCTTCTTCTTGGTTCTCATTTACTCGTATAACCCATAAAAATGGTCATCCACACTCGAGCAATCCTTTAGCAATCTCATCCAGTAGAACTTTTGGGAGCGTCGAAAGACTTCCAAATGACACGTAAACCACAGAAGATTCAGGTTTCGAAATCAACCATTGAAGATAATCGGCAGATTTGTGAAAAAGATCTCTACCAACGCCCTTATCCAATGGATCCTTTCCATCCAAGAAAGCTGAAGGCATTAAGGGTCCAATCCCGATTAACTCATAATCTTCTATCACCTTAAGTGCATCAGGCTCTAGTGCATCGAATGTATTCACGAGAACTTTTGGCTTTGTTTCAGCATCCAATGTCTCTATGTGCTCTTTAAACAACGAAAGAGCAAAACTATGCTGACGGCCTCCACCTGAAGGAAGAATCAAGGATGGAAGGTCACGTCTAGCTAGCAATGGAAGTCTAGGCAACTGGATTGCCCACGACGGGTCCTCAGAAGTATTGCTGATTTCTTCACCATAGCCATTGAAATAAGAGCAATATATATTCCGCACAGTCGCTGTTTGAATCCATAGAACAGAACTTGGGATGTGGACTTCACGAGCCACCACTTTAGCCCACGGGAGCAGGAGACTGTAAACTAGGCACGTAACCGGGTGTCCTTGCTCGGCACGGGCAAGAATTGTGTTCCTTAATGCTTCGGAACCGTGGTTTCTAATCTCCGTCATGTGTTTCTGATGATCATCACCGATTTTGAAACCATCGTCGAATCCATCAGAAAACGCCACAAAAGTAATACCGTTGGTGATGTCACCTGTGCCTTTCACTATGTGCCGCTGGGCGTATAAACTTGTTACAAAGGTGACTTCAATGCCACTCCTGTTAAGGGTCTTGGCAAATGTAAGCGATGGATTAATACGGCCTTTTGCAGGAAAAGTTATTAGAAGCACATGAGGTCGAGCCATTTCAAAATTTGTGCTCGGGAAAACGATAAAAATTCTACGGTTATTTTGTTGTATAGAAACGGGTAGATAGAATGGGGGTCCTTTGGCATATAAGTGGACAATTCAGGACGTTTGAGATGACGATTTGCAGACAAATTTTTTTTGTTACCAAGAATTGAATGGATTCTGGTTGGCGTTGAAAGCAAATTTCAAAACCTAACATTTTTATTTAAAAGTACCCAGTAAGACGTGTGCAGTTTCTATAGACAATTATAGAACAATAAAATAAACACTTCATATCATATTTTTTATGGAGTATATCGATAATCAAACAAGACACCCATCAATAGCACTTTGAATTTGCGAAAGGATATCACATTTTGTTATAAAGAACCTAATAGAGTTCACATTTCATTTGGTCAAACCCACAAATCCATTGACAATTCATGCATATTTATATTATTAGATGGGTACTATTTATTTTTGTGGTAAATAATGTGACCTCTTGCATGGTATTTAATTTTATAGGAAACTAATTGAGTTTTGAAATAATTAAGATAGAGGAGCTGTGTTTCATTAAAATTGGATAGTATAGATGTCTAGAATGTAGGTAAAGTTTCACTATCAAATCATAACTATCAATTTGAGTTATAAGTTACATAGGACACACGAGTGGATCAATTTATTAATTGGTTCCATTGAATTGGAATACTAATATAAGAATTGACAGAATAAAAAGTAGTGTTTAATTAAATTAGGGTTAGCTTTAAACTTTATCCAAATCAATGTAGGAATACAATTAACAGTTAACCTTTATCCTACACAAATCATGGCTCTCATAAAAAATGTAAATCATAAACCAATTTTAAAGAAATTAACAATTAAAATAACTTCTTCGGACATCAATATCTTGAGCCTAACTTATGTGAATTAACTTTTTTCAAAGCCTAAAATACATGATTTATTATGATCTATTCAACATGCGCAATATTAATATGCTAAATCTCACTATATCAAAATCTAATTATTTGACACAAAAAATATATAAATTTAAAACATATTTCACTTTAGTCCCTCAACTTTTCAAAATTATGTAAAGGTGCCATAAGAATTTTGAGATGTTACACATGTTTCGTTCTCTCTCTCTTTTAATAATCCTTCTTTGAGTTGACTTACACTGAGATATCGACTATGACTTTCAAATCTCGCAAATGGTGGCACCATCTAGGGTACTTATGTGAGTCCTCGGAACAGAGCCGGTCCTGTGTTTGATGGGCACTAAGGCGAATGATAAAAAATAGGCCCACAACGACAAAATTCAAAGGTGTATTATGCGACTCATTGCTAACTTAAAAAACTAACATTAAAACAACAACGAAATATATTATAGAAACGATTTATATTATAAACCATCAAATCAAAAATTTCAAACAATTAGTTAAATACTATTCGCCTTACTGTTTTAGAGGCAAAAACATCAATCAAATCTGAATAACTTAGTTGCTCAACCGTTTCTTTTTCTATTGATAACATAGCCAACCCGTTTAATCTTTCTTGCGACATAGTTGATCGGAGATAGGTCTTGATCAACTTTAATTTCGAGAAACTTCTTTCTGCAGATGCAACTGTAACGGGTATGGTTAACAAAATTTGGTAAGCAGTATAAGCATTTGGAAAACAAACATCCAATGTCTTCAAATATTGTAGCACTTCAATTGCTCTTGTTGCTTCACTTGGTATACAACACCTCAAGATTTGTAACTCCGAACATAAATCATCCCCACTGATGTCCGAACGCCCATCATGTTGAAGATATTTCTCAAGTTTCAAATAAGAGTTCAACAAACTTGAAAAAGTTGCACCTCTTAACCTCTTCAAATTAAATAAAAATCCAAATGTGTCATCATATTATTTGAATTGTTCAAATCGAGTCCTCAGAGAAGATAGAGCTCGATCAATTATAAAAATAAAGTACTCAACTCTAAAAGATTCTTCAGCTGATTGTTTTACCTCATCACTACTGCTTTCATCAAATTATTTTTTTCTTCGAATTATGTGTTTTTCTGTAAATACAGCTTCAATTGCCACTTCGCTTGCCTTTTTTGTCGCTTCATCTTTGGCAATAGCAAATCCAATTTCTCTGTATTCTTCAAGAAATGAAACAAGTCTTTGCAAGAGGTCGATAGCATGATCAATATCCATGGATTCGGTTTGAAGAAATTTACTCACAATATTGACAGCATGCAACAATCTGTACCAGATTATCATGCCAAACAAAAACTCAAAATTTTGAAGTTCATGTGTTGCTAACGACTCGGCTTCACTCTTCACTTTAGGATCTTCATTACTTTCTGCCAAATCAAGTAATGCATTTCTTATCTGTGCAGTTTGCTCCATTATAGACTTCATACTTTTAACATGACTTTCCCAACGTGTTTGTGACAATGGCTTCACTGTCAACCCTTGTACATTATCTTTGAAAAATTTCCATCGCTTGGTAGAAGAAGAAAACAATGTGTAAATGCATTGTATCACTCCGAAGAAGGATACAGCTTTGGAACAATAGTTCACCATATCACATAATGCTAAATTTAGACTATGAGCGCCACATGGAGTATAGAAAGCTCGAGGATTCATTTCATTGACTCTTCTTTGCACACCTTTGTGCTTTCCGCTCATATTAGATCCGTTGTCATACCCTTGCCCTCTAATGTCATCAATGTCGAGATCAATTTTTATCAAAGTCTTTTGAAGCTCGGTTGCAAGTCCAAGTCCTATTGTGTCATCTACCTTCAAAAATTCTAGCCAATGTTCTTGAACTGTAGGTAAGTTTGCCGAATCATCTACAAATCGTACAATTAAAGACATTTGCTCCTCTTGACTTGCATCAGGAGTACAATCAAGGATAACTGCGAAATATTTTGCATGTTTAACTTTCTTGACAATTGAACTTCTCACCTGATTAGCCAACAACTGTATCAACTCATTTTGAATTTTTTTGCCAAGATACGTATATTGAATCTCTCTTGCTTTAGCCAGTCGAAAATGCTCTTGCATTACTGGATCAAATTCACTAACCATTTCCACCATTTGTAAAAATAGGCCATTGTTCTCAACATATAGCCTCTTATCATCTCCTCGAAATGGCAATGTGTTTTTCGCAAGTCTTTTCACGATAGCGATTATCCTTGTTAATACATGTCTCCAATGTTCTCTTTCAGCATCAATCAACAATTCAACGCTTTTATCAATTGTAGTTTTTGATCGAAATCTATTTTTCAAGTCAATCAAGCTAGTCATGCAACGTAAATGCTCCTCATTTCCTTCATGACTTTTAATAGACCGATGCAAATTATGCCAATCTTTGAATCCATCATTACCTAGTTGGCCAACTTTGGTCACATTTATTGGTGTTTTAGACAACTTGCAACAAAAACAGAAGATCCTGTCCATAGACACTGAATATACTAGCCATCTTCTATCAACTGTTTTCCCATTTGGTAGCAGTCGCTTATATTGTGAAGAATCGAAATGTCTATTGGTATAGTCTTTCAGAAACGAGATGTCATCAACTCTTTTTGGACCCCTTTCAACTAAGTAATCCCTTATTCTTTGATCAATAAATTTCCAATTCCCGGGATCATCCAAATTTAGAGAAAAGCAACAATCTTCTTCCTTATCATCTTCTTCATTATTAGAGGCGGACTTCATCACTTCTTCTTCCTTATTATCTACTTCGTTAACATCGGTAGGTTGACTCACTTCTTCATCCTTATCATCTACTTCATTAACACGGGCATGTTGAATCTCTACTTCATCCTCATTCAACACATTCACATTGTTGCTTTTGAAGTACTTGTTAATATCCCTTGCTTAACTTTGAATTAATTCAATTTCATTTCATTTCCTTTTCC
Organism: Olea europaea var. sylvestris; assembly: GCF_002742605.1. Lineage (NCBI taxonomy): Eukaryota > Viridiplantae > Streptophyta > Magnoliopsida > Lamiales > Oleaceae > Olea > Olea europaea. The sequence goes on along the minus strand of NC_036240.1, from coordinate 10,526,337 downwards.
TCTTTTGAGCACCAAACTCACGTTTAGGAGGCATAGTATAGGAGTGAATATCTAATGTCCAATGATTAACCTAAAAAATAATTACACAATATCTCAATCATCTTACAATTATAGATTCAAATATAGTTACTACGTGCGCCTGTGCAACTGTTCATCGTACAATAAGCAATCATATAAGCCGACCAGGCTGCAATTATATAAGCTGATAAGGCTTCAAACATTTCCAATATTTTCAATAACAAGTCAGGACAAGCCATTACTTACTTGAGAAGTGAAATTTTGATGAAGATTGTGGAATTACACCGTTGAGAATGATCCCATTTTCTGAACTCTGAGTAAGCCGATCGCAATTTAAAATTTTTTAATAATAGCTCCAAGTACATTCACAATGGCCCCTACAAATTGAGACAGAGACATCTCTTAGAATTAACTAAAATTAAGGGGGTAAAATTAAGAAAGAAGAAAGATTTTAAATTACGGAGTTGTAAATTTTTTTAGATAAATGTAAGATTTTAATAATAATTTGCTAGACAAATAAAAACGAAATAGGACTCCATGCACATTGCTCATCGCCAAGATGTTGGTTGCCTATCCTAAATCTTCTCATATTCAAAAATATCCCGTCCATTTTAAAAGGGACAAATGATCTTTAAACATTTAATAATGAAAATAATAGAAATTTGAATCAGAGGTCCCAATCAACTGATGAGTAGATATTTGATATCGGAAAATATAATTAAAGAAAATTAAGTATGGAATATAGTATGTACAACATTAATTAACAAGATTGAAGCATCCTAACATGTGAATAATTACTTAAATTATTTGTTCAAATTTCTTTTTTTAACGCAAGCAAAATGATATTTCAAAAGTGAATAAAACTGCAAAAATAATTATTATCATTCAAGAACATAGTTTTATAATATATGAATTATAAAATGAGTAATATTATTTAGTACAGATAGTAACGTAATCTAAATGACAATACATATGACATTAAATGATATATTTAACAAAATGTAAAGCTCATATAGAGCCCATTTAATTAGACATGTCACTTTGTTGTCTTGGTGTTAATTTTTCCTGGTTTACACCTCAATCTCTGCCCCTTTTTCATAAACACTCAAGGACATGTGTCTTATTCGTCTAACATGCCAAGAACTTCAGACAATGCAAAAGAAAAATGCTTCAACCTAAGAGTTTCTAGATTTTCAAAGGTGTCCATGACTAGTAGTAGTATCATACAATGATGTGGTAGGTCTAGGGTACAACTGTACAAGTTAAATATTTACCCAGCTTTTGGTTTGACCTCAATCCCTTGAATAATGAGACCATGCTTCCAGTTTCCACCCTTCCCCTCCATCAAACTTATTTCCACATTGGAATCTTGTTTTCCCTCCACCAAAAACTCTCCCAACTCAACTTCCATCCATCCATCAGCCCCCAACTTGGGGTACTCCCTATTGCGATCTATGGGCCGCCATCTATATAAAGGAGGAGTTCGATGATAAAAAGGTAAATTCCGGTACACTGCCCCTCTTGAAAATAGAACATATTCGTACAAACTATAATAGAAAAATAGGAAGCTAACAAAATCTGAGGACCCTAAACTCTCAACGTCAGTTTCCCAAGGAAGCAAAACCCCACCACTTCATTTTTACTTTTTTTCCAAGATAAAAACTTCTTCATTTTAATATACCCTTTAGAAACCAGTAAACCACAAGGGGCTTCTTACATATACCCATTTTAATATACCCTTAGTGCGGTAGATTCTTACACAGTTACACTCAATTCATGTAAGATTTTCGAGAAGGGTATTGTTTGATTTAAGTAGAGACCATACCCGCATGGGCCGCATCAGTTAGCTAAAGGTAGTGCTGCAGTAGTTGAGTAGCACCGGAGGTCTGGTCCGTCCGGAGCTCGTCTACATCGAGCAGTCGAGATTTGAGAAGAACAGCAGCAGCCCTAGCCCGTATTATTCAATTTTCAGATTTTTAGATTTTGGGAATTTAGGAATTTGGTTAAATGGATTGGGTTGTGATATTGGATTTGGATATATGAATTGGGTTGGAATTTTAGGTTAAATGAATTGTGGGTTGGTGGATAATTAGTTTTGGGCTGCTTATATTGTTTAAAAAAGGGAGGGGGGCCAAAAATAGGCCCCTTAATGGTTTTGGGCCTGAGGCTCGGGCCTCACTGGCCTTACCCCAGGACCAGGCTTGCCTCGAAATGGGAGCTATGCATGCAATATTTTCTTCATACATTCTTTTTGGAGTTTCTTTGTTGGAAGATAAACCGCATGTCTCTGGAACGTGTTGAATCCTTAACGTCAACCATACATATTATCTACTTGTTTCATTGATGCAAGTAGCATCATGATTTAAAGAAGTTGCAGGAAAAGTTACTGGAAGCAAACGAGGCCTTGTGCAGGAAAAGTTACTAAGAAGCACACGAGGTCGAGCCATTTCAAACTTTGTGCACGGGAAAATGATAAGAATTCTATGGTTAATTTGTCGTATAGTCGTATAGAAACGAGTAGATATAATAGGGGCCTTTGGCATGTATGAGATAACAATTTGCAGTAAAACGTTTAGACAAATTTGTCTTGTTACTCAAAAATGAATGGATTCTGGTTGGCTACTACTAGCGAAGTTGCAAGGAGATTTCAGAACCTAAAATTTTTATTTGATTTTTCATTCGAAAACGAAATTCTTTAAAAACATTAAAAATAATATTCATTTTTATCTATACATTTTTCTAATAAAATAATTTTATACATGAAACCATAATTTTTTTTCAAGTTTTTAACCACAAAATATCTGAAAAATCATTTTTCTCAAAAAACCAACAGCGTGCACGAGCTAAGAGCTGCACATCATTGTAAACTTCTTTTGGGTCTTTCCAAGAATTAACTAAACTACGGGTTCAGCTACAAATTTATATAATGTTATGCTTTAATTATCAAATAGCATTTTTTGAAATTAAGCCCTTGGTATCATTAAAAAATTTGATTAAAATTAAAATTAATGTTTATAATTAATTATAACCACATATTTCACAAACCTACTACTTTTCAATCACACATTCTATCAACTTTTATCAAAATTTACTAAAAATCTAATTTTAATATTTATCAAACAGGGGTGAATATTTAACTCACAACGTTTTCACAGTTATTAGTATCTCAAGTTTTACAAAATATGACGTCTTATTTCCTTTTCTTTTTCTCTTCCCGTGTCAAGATAAGATTTTAAAATGATAGGTGTGTCTCTAATTTCGTTTTCATTTTCCTGTTTAGGGCTTGTTTGATATGGCCTATTTTCCATGGAAACATTTTATCTTGGAACAAATTCCCACCAACCCGGATTTTTTTTTAAATTGGAACAAATTCTATCCTCAATTGTAACAAATTTTATTCATTTAATTGACAATTTTTATAAAAAAAAAAAAAATAAAGCCAAACGAACACCAAAAGATAAAAAAATTTCAACATTTTTCAGGTGAAAAATTATACCAATCAAATACATTAATTGACAATTTTCAAAAAAAAAAAAAAAGTTCGGGGAAATTCAATTCCCTAAAATTCTTTTTTTTTCCTACCCAAATTCCATTCTTACAATTAAACGGGCCCTTAGTGAAATCCTAGATAGTGGACAAAGTTGCATAACCTTTGAGATGATAATTGAATTGGTGGTGCTTGCAATATTATTCCGCTTTCAATTCCTACCACACACAAATTTTTATTTGATATGAAATTAATAGTATAGTTCAAATTTTATCCATTTAATTGACAATTTTCTTGAAAAACAAAGTCAAACGAACATCAAAAGATAAAAAAAAAATTCAACATTCAGGTGAAAAATTATACCAATCAAACACATTATTGACAATTTTCAGAAAAAAGTTATGGACGATTCAATCCCCTGAATTTCATTTTCTTTCCACCCAAATTTCATTCTTGCAATCAAACTGACCTTTAATGCAATCCTAGATAGTGGACAAAGTTGCATGACCTTTGAGATGATAATTGAATTGGTGGAGTTTGCAATATTATTTCTCTTTAAATTCCTACCACACACACAATTTTATTTAATATGAAATTAATAGTGTATAGTTCAAATATCACTTTTTGAAATCAAGTCCAAGTCGGCCAGTGTTATATTTTCAATGGGATGATTTTACTAGAAAAATTAGTAATAGAGTATAATAATAACTCTACCATTTGAACCCATCCCTATCCAATTTGTGGTGGTACATGATTTTGTGTTATTTCAGTAAAACCCTAAATTTATTTTCACCATAAATACACCATGAAGTCAAAAAAATAAAAAATTCACCACAGAATATTTATTCATTTTCCGGTGCATTATTTTACAACCTTTCAATAAACGAGGTAAAATACTTATGTGCAAGTGATTTATTTTCTTATGCTTTTTTATGTATTCAATTAAATATGCATGAATTTCCAGTGATCTTCTGTTGGGCTTTTGATACCCAATAAATTCTGGGCTATGATGTTAACATGGGTTAATATTATTTCATAAGCATAGGCCGATGAATGAAATAAGTCCAACAACCAAGTCCATGAACTACACCCGGTCCAATTGTATTCCTTATGGATGGTTTGAATTTTGGCTTGTTTACCCCTTTAATGGCCTAACTTAAAGCCTAACCCTAGAGTATATATTTGGCTATAACCCTAGCCACTTTCATATGATGAGTGTGTGATTTTGAGAGAAGAAATAGTGAATCCCGGCTGTCCCTCTTTTGTGTGAGAAAAAGGTGTCCAGAAGTGTCCAGAACGCTTGTATAATGTGTGCAATTGGTGGTTCTTTCATAGTATACCTTTGTGGTGTCTTCTCCTAACCTTTGTAGCCATAAATTATCATCCTTTCTTGTCCTACGTTGGTAAGATTGCATAGCAACCAAGGTGAATCAATTGGTTGGGGTTTGGTGCCGATTGGACTGGTTGTTGGTTGAGAAAGGTGCGTTGGACTGAGCCTGAAAAACCACCGTTTGAAGATCCTTTTGAGAGAGCTTCCGCAACATTTGGTATCAGAGCAGTAGCAACTTTCCCCGGCCTGAAAATCAGCAAAAACCGACGGTGAGTCGCGGGTTTGGGTGAAAAACCGTGGCTGCAACCCTCATTTTCGGCCAATCCATTCACTTTCTGGCAAAACCGATCCTATATTTGGGACCAGCAGGCTGAAGCGCCCCTTCGTGTGTGGCGCGTGGCGACGGCTGCAGCGCGTGGCGGCGATTTCGGGCAAACTTCCTTCGGGTAGTTTGCTCATTTTAATCCCCTGAACGCACTGACACTGTTTATTTTCTGTTTCAGGTTATACAGAAAAAATTGGACAATTTTGCCCCCGGTGGATCGACGGTTGAATCTGCATATATCTACTGAATTACTTTCGGCCAATATTGCGACCCTAAAGCAGTAGATTCACATCTCTCTTGACCCGTTAATTTTTCAGCATTAGCGCGTCACCGTGTAGGGTGACAATAGGTTGGGGGTTGTCATTACTTGTGCTAGAATTAGGGTTACGTGGTCTTGATTGATCTTTTTGATTGAGTATTTGTTTTTGGTTTAAAATCAGTCTTGTAATTCTTAGTGATCAAATTACTGTGGGACTAGTTATCTGCTAGACGTATTTTTTGCTGCACTGTTATTTTCGCTGCTTACTTATTCCGTTAGAAATACCGTGACTTTACCCTTTCGAACATTCCCTTGATCTAAGACCGCGAGTCTTACAAAACCTTGAAAATCTAGAATGGTGTATATTGCGGCCGTAGGATAACTTTGTGTGACTTATCTGTGCTTTTCGTTGTTCTAGTTTTTTAAAAATATCTTCACGTTTTGAAGTTGGAATTTTTAATGGGAAAGGGGATTTTTCAATTTGGCAACAAAAGATGAAGGGTACTTTGATCCAACAAAAAGTTTCAAAAGCCATAGATGGCAAATTTCCTGCAAATTTAACAGAAGTACAAAAAGAAGAGTATGATGAACTTGCATACACTTTAATTATTTTACACCTGTCTGATACTGTTTTGAGAAAAGTAGGAAAACTAGATTCTACAAAATAACTTTGGAAAAAGTTGGAGGACTTATATTTGCTTAAGTCAACTCCTAATAAATTGTACTTGCTTGAACGATTTTTCAGCTTTAAAATGAATCCTTCAAAGGATCTTGATGATAATCTGATGTCTTTAACAAATTAGTTCAAGACATCATTAACTGTGATGAAGAGGTATCTGAAACGTATAAGGCTATTATTCTGCTTAATTCCATGCCTAATTCATATAGGGAAGTTAAGAATGCAATTAAGTATGGTAGGGACACCTTAACACCCGAGATTGTCATAGACTCACTTAGGAATAAGGAGATGGAGATTAAGACTGAAAAAGAGGATAACAGGAGTGGCGAGTTATATATGATGAGGAGTAAAATGAAGTTTAAGCAGATGAATTTGGGTAGAACTCAAGACAGTAATGATTTGAGTAGTGACTTGAGCGATGAGGGTAGTAAGAAGAAGGGCAAGGGACGAGACAAGTCTAGTGGTAAAAGGTGTTACAGTTGTGGTAAGTCTTGACACTTTATTAGGGACTGTCCCTAGAAGAAAAATAAGCTGAAAGGAAAGATGAGAGGTGAGACGAATTTGGTTGAGGGGTCGAGTTATGACCCCAGTGAGGTTTATTAAGTGTAAACCTAGTCACTGCATATGCATATGTGTGTGATCCTTTCTACATGTGTGTGATTGTCTAAATTTTGTTGCATGATTATCTGCTACATTTCAATGCGTTTGATATGTGCATTTGCATGAATTTGAGACATTAGGATTACTTGGTCTAATTGCTTGCATGCATAGTGGGTTAGGATGCATTAGCAGTGCGTTGTGTGTCTTTTGGTGAGGTGGAGTATAGATGCCTAGAGGTACATGGTGGTTTGTACCGGGGATGTGGAGTGTGACATTTAGATCACGAGTGGAGATGTGATCAAATGTCTAGGATCTTTTATCTGGAAAGAGACCCCGATCAGGTGGAGTGTGAGAGAGACAATTTTATCACTTCTATTAGGTGGAGACCCATTATCCACGTAGATTGGGAGAAGTGATATGGAGATAGAGGATTATCCCGTGGATTTAGGATCTATTGTGACTTACTAGTTAGACATGAGTTGAGTGATCTATCTAGTAAGCGTGGTGGGCGATGAGAGGAGATATGTGTTCTCGAGGTGTGAGCAACACGGAATGGGATAGGATAAGCGTGGTGAGATCTTTTCTTAGGGTCATTTATGCATGTGTTGTATATGTGGTTGACCGTGGTTTGATTGACTTGGTGTTAATCTATGGTTCTATGTGAACATGTTTCTGAAAAGATCTGTGTGTGTTATCCTATAGTATATCGTCATCGCATGTGTATTTGCTCTTGATTGTTTACTGTTAAATATTTGCTTCTACTTGGGTGTTTTTTACCTTAGCCCCAGTGAGTACATGGAGCAGGTATGGTATGTGTTTCAAGTTGAAAACACGAGGTAAGGTCTGTGATCCAATTTTATTGGCTACCTTGATTATGCAAGTGTTAACTATGTGTTTTGATTGCTTGCAGATTTATTGGGCATCAAGGTGGAGATTTGTTGGGTTTTTGATACCCAATAAATCCCGAGCTATGATGTTAACGTGGGTTAATATTATTTCATAGACATAGGCCGATGAATGAAATAAGTCCAACAACCAAGTCCATGAGCTACACCCGGCCCAATTGTATTCCTTATGGATGGCTTGAATCTTGGCCCGTTTACCCCTTTAATACACGGCATCTCATTTTCGTTAAACGTGATATCTCTACTTATGATGATTTTAACTCCTTTTTGGCTTCTATCCCATAACCTATAACCCTTAACACCATCGGGGTGTCCTAGGAAAACACACTTCCTAACTCTAGGTTCCAGCTTACCCTCACTTTGATGAGAAAAAGCTGTACAGCCAAAAGTTCTAAATATCGAGTAATCACTCAGTTTACCCGACCATCTCCATGCGGAGTGTCACCATTCAATGCAGCAGAAGGAGTAAGATTAATCAAATAGCAAGCTGTCATAACAGCCTCACCCCAAAATGACTTGGGAACACCCGAACTGATCATCATGCAACATACTTTATCAAGTATGGTTCTATTCATCCTTTCTGCTACCCCATTCTGCTGAGGGGTGTAGGGAACGGTCTTATGTCTAGTTATGCCGCTTTCTTTACACATACTATCAAATTCTTTATTGCAGAATTCCAGGCCGTTATCTGTCCTTAAAAATTTGATTTTCTTGCCAGTTTGGTTTTCCACTTGTTTCTTCCAATTATTAAAACTATCGAAGTTCTCAGATTTATCCTTCAAAAGATAGACCCACACTTTCCTAGTATAGCCATCAATAATAGACAGGAAATACCTATTACCACCCGATGTGGGGTTACTGACAAGACCCTAAAGATCAGAGTACACATATTCGAGCATGCCTTTAGCTCTATTAACACTCGTGGAAAAAGAAGTTTTGTGATGCTTACCAAGCACACAATGATCACAAAATGGAAAATCTGACACACAGTCATTACCAAAAGCACCCTTTTCATTAAGTAGCTTAAGTCTCTTGACCCCTACGTGAGCTAGTCTATTGTGCCATGTGTGTGTAATCAATCTTGGCAGAGGAGATAGAGGAATTCATATCTCTAATCACTTCCCCAATAGTAATGTATATATCGTTTTTCTTAATTCCCTTAATGGAAACTAAAGCACCCTTGATCATTTTTAGCATACCATTTCCAATTTTATTAGTAAAGTCGTCCTTCTCAAATCTTCCTACTGAAATTAAATTCCTAGACAATTCAGGAATATATCTAACATCCTTTAACGTATACACAAAACCCGTGTCAAATTTTACGTTTATGTCACCAATTCCAGCAATAGTATAGGCAAAGTTATCACACAATACAACATGCCCAACGTTAGATTCATGCAACTTATAAAACCAGTTCTTTTCAGACGTCACATGAAAAGATGCACCAGAATCAAGTATCCACTCATGGATGCGGGAATTAGCAGTTAGATTTAATTCAGCAGTGTATGCAACTGGACTTGTACTCATATAGACCTCACCACCATTTATATCAGAAGTAGATGCTAACACATTTACCTCATCTCTCTCTTCAAATTCTTTAGAAAGAGATATGAAATCCTTTGAAAATTTAAGATGACTTAAGATGGGTGCGTCATTTGGTCACTGATATACTACATAAGAGAGGAGTAGTATGAAGTGTGTATGTTATTGTTTTATAATATGTATGAAAACTGCGCGTATCTTACTTATTATTTTTAAATACTCACTTTTACAATAATTTTATACGTTAGTGGGGGTCGATTAGATCTGCGGCAAGATGGTGATGCGGGTTGCTAGTGGATCGAAAAGAAAAGAAAAATAAATATGAAGTTATTCTTTTTAAATTTATTAGTTAGTTTAATTCGTTCAAATACATAATATTTAACTAGTTAGGTGTTTATGTTCTATTTTTTAGATGCGAATTCCATGATTTAAATTAAATCTATGAATGTTCCAGTTATTTTTTTTTTTTTTAAAGAATTTTATTTTATCGTTTCGCCTTTAGTACAAAAACTGTAAATTTTTTGTAATACTTCAAAATTAATGAAAATTTGTGGTAGGGCTGGACAAAACTCCCGAATCGAACCGAACTCGATGGTTCTTCTCAAGTTAAATACCCAATGGATATCTGAATCGATAACCAATGGATACGATTCGGTTCTAAGTTCTAGACTAAAAACCGAATTTTTCTAAATTTTTTTATATTGAATAAATCAAATTATTTTAATTTTTCTAAACAAATTAACTGATTAACTAATTAAGTAATTGATTGACACTTCATCTTCCAAACCCTAGCCTAGTTAACTTGACCCAACCTAACCAATTTCTAAATCCAATTTTTTGGTCCAATTGATGATTAAATCAAATAAGTATCAGTAATATTTAAAAATATTTTATCTCTATGACTTATAATTCAAGAATTTTTTTTATGTAAACTTGAAGGCTTAAACAAATGAATTATTAATATGGATCGCCAATATTTTAGTATTAGTGTCTACTTTTTAATATTTGTATATGTTGGTAAATTAATTTTATTTGACAATTTATTATTTGTATGTTTTTGAATTGAACTTCGTTGATTTGTAAAAGCTATGATTGAATATGTTATTAGTTGTATTTTAGGAAAAATTGCAGCAGTAGTCCCTAACCTTTTCAATTTTTGCAGACTTTACCCCTAACCTTCGATTTGTGTCAACGAAGGTCCCAAACATTTCATAAATATGCACTTGGAGTCCAACTGGATGGAAACCATTCATTTGACCATTAGTTGACCAAAAAAAGTGGATTTGGACCAATTTTGACCAAATTAAAGGGGATAAAATGGTAACTTTGCATTTTAACCCATAATAACCAAAACAAAATAAAAGAAAAGAAAACTATTCATCTTCTTCTTCACCCCCTCATCCTACCCACCCACCCAAGCCAAAAATCAAAGCCTCCACCACCCATTGATGGCCTCCACACAATTTACAAACCATTACGAAAGCTAACCCGTTGCAATTATCGCTGTTTGTGATCGCCACCACACCTTTCTTCATTGCAATTATCCATTTTCGGGATCGCCACACCTTCGTTACACAAGCAATAAAACCTAGCAAGGTAATTTTCTCGCTTTTATAGTACATACTACCTCTACTCAAAGCCCAAAAGGTAATTCACCCATTTTGCCAGAGTTCTACTTCTCGGAAAAATAAAGCTATGACTAAATTCCTAAAAAATGAAGCTGTGGCAGTAAGAAGAGATTGAAAGTTGAAAATCAGAATTGATAAACAAAAAAAAATCAAAAGAAATTGATGCTCAAACTCTGAATTTTTTGTGCCAACTTAATTTGGACATACCTTTCAATAAGAATTTTTCTTTTTCTTTCGGGAATTTTTCTTTTCTTTTTTTCATTTTAAAGGATTGTAATGTCTCAAAATTTCATAGATTAGAATTTAATTTATGTGTACTATATTTTAATATTTTGGAAGTTTAGGGACTAATATATAGATACAAAGTAAATTTCAATATTGTTGGATGTTAAAATGTAGATATTGACTAAGCAACGATAAATATATGAATATTGAGCTCGTTGGAAAGATCGTAATTAATCATGCATGTTAGACTCGAGAAAAAGTTAATTTAGATTAGCGGAGCCCAAGTTATCGAGATTGAAAGATATAACTTTAAACTTATATTTTAATTGATTATTGAATGCATCTAAAAGTTTGGTAAGTCACGCGTAGAATGATTCTTTGGTGGTTGGTATATATATCCCCTTTACTTTAAAAGAGAGGATTCAACATTTACTGTTCAACCTGAGGTAGCGGTTTCACACTTAACTGGTTTTGTACTGTAGCTGAACTCGTTATGCACTATTCATCACAAAAAAAAAGTTTTTCTGGAAATAATAATGAAATATGGCAGCATTATTGCTGTCTTTATTGACTTTATAGAACCATTTGCTCACGATTAGTGTAGCTTCACTTAAAAAATATCCTTTCACTTCGTTAGATGCTGTAGCTTCTAGAAATGAAATTAATGAAACCACTTTATTGCCTCCATTGTTGACTTACACAAATGAGTTACTGTAGCTGTCCCTTTCAAAAAAAATCTTCTCGTGCATTATGATAGAGTGAGACAAAAATTATGGCAGCAAATTGTAGGAATTTTTTATCATGCCAGTTATTGTTCGTTTAGGAAGCATTTCATTATTGCCCATTTGACCCTTACATGCATACCGATGAGTCATTCACTCCTAATCACGTACAACAAATTTTTTTTCCTTGGATAATTGATCTTCTGTTTTATACCACATAATATTTTTATTATAAAAATTTTCGCGAAATAATAATAAACATTAATAAATAATTATTATTTTAAAAAAAAAATGAGTTATGCGTATTTTTTAAAACACACGTTTGATGTGCGTTTAACTATTTTCGATATTCATTTAGATCATTCAATACGCCTATGACATTGTTCTCAAAATGAGTTTCGAGAAAATATAGAAGATTTATACATTTGACTACCGTACGATGAATTTATAAAGTTAGCATGTTATCGAAATTCTTAATTTTTTAAATAATGTCTCTTTTGACATTAAAAAAATTTAAAAGTTTATTAGGAAATTCTCTAAATGACGTAAAAAATTATTGTCACGAAAAAATAATAAACATTAATAAAATAATTGATTTATTAAGAAAAAAACGAGTTATACGCATTTTTAACACACGCGTTTGATGTACGTTTAACTATTTTCGATATTCATTTAAATCATTCGATGTGTTTCTGATATAATTCTCGAAATGAATTTCGAGAGAATATAGAAGATTTATGGTAGATTTTTATAAAAAAAATATAAATAAATTATTTAATGAAAAAAATTGACAAAAAAAAAACAATAGAGCAACTCCGTGCATCATGAAGCAAATGCTCCGTGATGCGCAGAGTTGCTCCGTTAGGCAATTTTTATTTTTTTTATTATATAGAGATGATGTTCAGTGTCAAATTTTATTTTTTTATTTTTTTATTAGATGATTTATTTAGTTTTTTTTTAATAAAATCTATCATAAATCTTATAAATATTCTATATTCTCTCGAAATTTATTTCGAGAACTATATAATAGTTATATCGAATGATCTAAATAAATATCGAAAATAGTTAAACGTACATCAAACGTGTATTAAAAAATGCGTATAACTCGTTCTTTTTTATTTAAAAAAATCAATTATTTTATTAATATTTATTATTTTTTTGTGACAATTTTATCAATATAATTTCTTTTTTTCCTTGGTGATTGATATATTTTTTATACAAATCTATTTTACCCTTATATAATGTGACACAGATTATATTAAATCATGTATATTGTTTATTTCCTAAAAGTAGTTGTGATAAATCAAAGTAAAACTTAACACAATGTTGAAAAAAATTAATACTCAGTTAAAAAGATGTCTATTAATTTATTTGATGATTTTGAATATTTTAGATGTATATAAATTTTGGAGGATTAAATTCAAATATATAAAAATTGGGTAATTAAATAAAAAATCTCAACCCCATTTAAGTGACAAAATATTACACGGTGGCTCAGCTTGTGTTTGGCTCCATTAAAATTTTTTTTTCTCATTTTTCTTTCTTTTATTTTCAATCACAGAATCTTTCATAAAATAATATTATACATAAATAAAAAAATTCATTAAATCGATTGGATATCGAACAATAAAAAAAATTACACGATTTAATTATATTGAATATAATTATCATCAAATAAGTCCTTTATATATAAAATAACCACTCAAAATAAAATAATGTTTGATTTATGAGTTCCAATAATTTTGGTTTTTAATTTATACATCAAGGGAACATTTATTCTATCCCCAGAAAATACATTTCAATTATAGCAAAACAAAATTGAGGCCAACTAATTTTTCATCTTAATATTTTAACATCTGAAATTTTTTCATATATAAAAGAAATTCGATCGTTTTTAGAAAAAAATTTCTTATTGTTACTTTTTCTTCTCGATCAATTAATTTTTTAAATAATCTAATAAAATTTTTGACGTCATTCAAAAAATTTCCTAACAAACTTTTAATTTTTTTAATGTCAAAAGTGTGTTGGTTTTTGGGAATTTTAGATAAGGATCGGCGCTAACTCTGAAGAAGAAGAATTAGAGGTGTAACCAGGCTATTTGCATTTGGTAGGCAATCTAGAGGCAGGGGATCACCCAATGACTCACTCAATCTAAATGAAGGTTGAATTCAAACACACCCAAGATCCACAAGAATCATACGAACATCTATGGAGCGTATATGAAGATTACATTTCTATTTATCATTTTAAACAATTAATCAAATTTGTAGATTTATTGAGAGAATTGAATAGATATTTTGACACGTTAATAAATTAATATTACCTAACAAATGACATGGAAAACTATATATATATATGAGAAAGAAAGAAACTTTATTAATTCTAGTTTCAATTTGTAGACAAGACTTGGTCAATTATTTTATTTCAAAAGCCCGTTTCCCAATTTTTATCCATACTACTATCCTACTTCTACATGTTTCCCCATACTGCACACTTACTTTGTTAGATCAAATCAAGGGGTGATATATTTATAGATGTAAATCAAAAGGAGACATATGCATAAGTATACACGGTTGTGGAGAGAGAAGGGTGTTGAGATGAGGTAAATTACAGACTTTATATTTTACATAGTGTAAAAGGAATCTTACTTTGTACCTTAAAAATTTATAGATATTTATACATGTGGTATTGAAATTTAAAATAGGAAGTCAATTTCAAACAATATAAATCCTTGAAGCGACGAGAAGGATTTTTGGAGCGTGGTTTCTTTGTTTTTGTCTTCCAAAAATTAAAACAATCTAATAAGGTACGATATTAATGTTTAGTGTTTTATGTCCCATTTAATATATATATTTTTTTTTTATGTTGATAAATTTTGTACTTATGAAAGTTAAAGTTATGATATGAAATACTATGATATGGCCATTTTCGGTACAATGATATGATATAATATGATATGAGCTTTTACCAAATTTTAAAGATATGAGACGGTATGATATTCCAACACATGTTTAAAATTATTATTCGGGATCGCACCGTTAAAATTTTATATCCTATTGAGTATTCCCATGTACTCACCCTTTTTCCTACGCCTCATAGGTTAGATCAGGTCTTGTTGGAGCGTGGTGGTTTAATGGTGTGGTTGTGCCTCATTTTTCGCTAGACAAAATTATAAAGAATTTAGCACGTAATTTTATCTATTTTAATTTTGTTGTCATGGACACTTATCTTGATTGAATTATCGTTTATGTTATTTGTTGGAATATAGCTATGATTTTGCAACTGCACGAGCATATTGTTGGATTTAAAACGGTGAATTATATTTCTTTTGTCATTGCCAAATGTTGCTCGAATTGGATTTTCACGCACAAGACAAGGAGAGTTAAATTATTGAAAATTGACTTAGATGATTTAATGTTTATTATAACATGTTTGGTCGTGCTCAAGCAACTCATTATTTCAGTGTTTGTGGATGAGGAACATCCTTTGACAAACCAGTTGGCTTGTGTGTAACTTTAATACTTCCTGAACATTTGATGTAGGCCATAGGATATAAGAGTCATATAACTCACCTGCTTGCTTACCATCTTTGACTAATTAATTGGATTGGGACATAGTATCCAATAAAATCTGCCTTTCAGTGGTTGATGTATCCAATAAAATAATAAAAATATGTGCCTTTCCTAAGAATGAATGAATTAATATATTAGTATGTTAACTTAACGTACAGAATTGTATTTGTAGCGAGCTCTATCTATTTCCATTTATATGGTTTAGAAATTAGTTCATTCATGCGTCACCATTTAGCCTGTTCACTTTAAATGAATGAATCGTATGTGGTTTAAAATAACATAGACCATTTTATAAATAAATCTTTTGGTAGTGGTTCAAATCCTTAATTATGGGGTCGTTACAGTGTGGATATGCCTTTACAGTGATTAATTTGGGAATGGGTTTTAAAGATTTGAAAGGTAATTTTGAAGATGGTAGAGGGTTGAAGTGCAAGTGGAGGAGAAAATGATTGCCAGAGGCGATGATGAAGAAATGAAGAAGATAAGGGTGGGGTGGGGTGGGCAGGGGTAGATATATTTTATTTTATTTTTTGCTTTTAGTTTTATTATTTTAATTGTCAATATTTGAAAATAAGCAAAGTTACCATTTTGTCCCTTTTAATCTGGTCAAAATTGGTCCAAGTCCATTTTTTTTTGGTTAACTAACGGTCAAATGGATGGTTTCCATCTAGTTGGACTCTTGATGCATATTTATGAAAGGTTAAAGACCTTTGCTAGCACAAATTAAAGGTTAAGGTGAAGTCTGCAAAATTTGAAAATGTTAGGGACCGCTATTGCAATTTTTTATTTTATTTATCTAGTGTTGTTTTAAATGTTTAGGATGTAATTATGGTATGGAACCGAACAAAATCGAATCGAATCGTTCCATAATTATATTTGGATCCGACGATTCCACTTACTAAATACCCGAAATTTTCGGTTCGGTTTGATTCTCACTAAGCCATGCCTAGCTCTAATTTGCGATGTTACATTTTCTCATTAAAAATCTTTTAAGGAAAATTCTGTGGAACACAACTTCTATTCAGGAAAAAAAAGAGTAAACCGTATATTTTGCTCCACTAGAATCACTTGAGATCTCTGAATTAACACATGCCAATATTGTGCTTCAACTTCTCAAATGTTACAATGAGTAATTTTGCAAACATAAATGTGCTAGGTTGTCTTCGAATGAATTTTTTGAATATCATTATCAAGGTCATGGATAAAAAATAATTTCGATGAAATATGTTTCGTTCTATCTCTTTTAATAATCCTTCTTTGAGTTAACCTATACCGAGGTGTCGACTATGACTTTCAAATCTTGCAAATTGTGGCACCATCTCTGGTACTTTTGTGAGTCCTTGGAATGGGAATTATGCATGCAATATTGTCTTTATACATTTTTTCAGAGTTTCTTCCTTGGAAGACAAACTGCATGTCTCTTGGATGCGTTGAATCGTTAACGTCAGTCAGTGGCGAATCTAAGAGTTTGAGTCAGCACGGGCGACCGTTAACTATCTACTATTGGCCGCAATAAAATATTAAAAGTCCTTTTGGTATCTATTTTTTTTTTGCAAAAAATACATTTTGGAATGGTGATTTGATGGAGAACGTCTGAACGTGTGACTAAAAATAAAGAAAAATTTTGAATTTACGTCTAATATTATTTTATTGAAAAATGTATGAATGAAAAGAAGAAAGAAAATGTAGTTTTAAAAAAGGGGGAATCGAACAGGGCCTAAAGTATAAATATAACAATTATTTTGTTCAAAATGAATATATATAATTCTGTTACAAGAATAAATAGAACTCATCAAATAACATTGTTGCCAAATTTTGTATAATTCAATGGAAGAGTGTGAATTCGAATATTTAAAATTGTTTGCATTAAAATAATTAAAACCTAGCAAATATCATTTTGTTAAATTTAGTAACACAATTCAAGAGGTACCATAATAGTTAAGTTCACTACAATTCTTACTTGAGATCATGGGTTCAAATTCTCATTGTTCCTCCCTTATTGAATTTTGGTAAAAATTATAGAATAAAAATAATATATAACAAGTCCATTGACAAAGATTCGAACTTAAGACTTGAAATATATTAAGGCCAGCTCTTACCAAGTAAGCTACAAGGATGTTTGAAAATAAAATCAATTACCAACAATATATGGTATAAATTTAATCTATTACTTAAAAAAAAAAAAATCCCCACAGATCTAGCTAGGGCGGCTGCCCTAGCTGGCCGCCCTCTGGATCCACCACTGACGTCAACCATACACATTATCTACTTGTTTCATTGATTGCAAGTAGCATCATGATTTAAAGAAGTTGCAGTGAAGGTTTGATTTGTAGATCTCCATTATAAAATAGTATAGCGACACTTTAATAGAAAACATATTTGAGATCGAGCTTTATGTGGATCGGATAAGTACCCTGCATTAGCATAACCTACTATTTCAATTTGAATTTACTGGAGTAATATAAATCCATGTCAATTCTTTGATATAGATAGCAAAATACATGTTTAATTCCATTCCAATAACAGCGAGTTGGGGAATTGTATCTTGCTAACAAACTTAGAGAAAATACAATAGCTGGTCTTATATTATTAGGAAGATAAGAGTGTACATATGAAACTAAGGTACGATACTTCAAGGTTAATAAGTTCTTCTTTATCCTCTCAGTGACGGAAAGGATTATTTTCACAAGTAAACGGGAAATCATTGGTGTACTCAATGGATACCAACGAACAAGAACTACGTCAACTAAATGATTAATTTGTAGGCAAAAATAAAACTTTATTTTTCCAAGATCTTTCGTTTCAAATTCTCTTTAAAAAAAAAAAAAAAAAAACATACCACCTTTGAATCTCTTTTGAAGTTCCAATAATATTTAGATAAACCACTAATATGGTTCATGTATTTTGAAATCCATCAAAAATTTTTATATAGCTATCATTATCAAGCAACCATATAAATAAGTTGTAATCACATCCATTAGATGCATCTCAAATCTTTATCTCAGGGTTTCATTTTTTTTTTTTTTTCCCTCATTTCGTTTGCCCATAAATACCCATTTATATTCCCCACTAGCTTTATATCTTCAGGTGTTCGAATTTTAGGTTTGAAAACTTTTATGTTTTTCTAGTAATCCACTTTTGCTTGGATTACATTTTTCAGGCTTGGCCAATCATTTCGATTATGACATTCTTCGACGAACTATGGTTCCACATCCTTGCTTTTATAGTGAACGCTACATCAAAAATATTGTCAACAATAGTTTCTTTTTAGTTCCATCTTCTTTTCGTGGTGACATAACTTATTGAGGTCTCTTCAATTTTGCTAATTCCATGTACTTGAACCTCTGATTGGTTTTATCAGTACATATGTGAGCTTCTTGAGTACCAAGCCCCTCGAAGGGATCATCTTGACTGCTTATTCTTCTTGCTTTCGGGGATTTTTAACTTTGGAATCAATTGTTCTGCCATGCTTTAGATTCGTTAGTTATAACATGGATGGACTGTCCTACAGAGACGTTAATTTGAGCTAGAATATTTAAAACTGGAAGTTGTGTAATGGTTACTCTCATTGATTCAGTAAATTCATCTGACAACTAATTTGCTTACTTTGCAAATGAATTATCTTTTGAATCTCTTGCTCACATTGTTTTACACAATGATCAAAACAAGATAATGATGACGAATTCAATGTAATGTCCTTTTCCAACAATTTTATTTCCCCTAATGCTGGGAAGATCATCATGTCAAAATGGCAAACATTACCTAGCTCAAGATATTCTATTATGGATGGAGATTCAAACGAATATAGATGGAGATTCAAACTCAGTATGTATTCCCAATCTTTTTTGAGGACCCATCT
The DNA here is from genome assembly GCF_002742605.1 of Olea europaea var. sylvestris. NCBI lineage: Eukaryota > Viridiplantae > Streptophyta > Magnoliopsida > Lamiales > Oleaceae > Olea > Olea europaea. The sequence continues at coordinate 10,507,186 of NC_036240.1, read as the reverse complement.
TAGTGAATTGTGGTAGGACAAGTGGTCTGTATACTGCACAACCAAAAATCCTTAAATGAGAAATATCATGCTCCTAACCAAAAGTCGATCATAATGGGAAGAATTTATAATAATATTATGCCTCGTTGTGCACAAGTGTTGTTGCATGTAAAATAACATGTCCCCAAGCGGAAACAGGGTGATTTCTTTTCATCAGTAATTGTTAACAAGTAATTGAAAGCATTTAATGGTTGATTCTGCTGGATCAATTTTTTGTATGAACATTGGCAACATAACGTTCAAATTTTATCTCGGTTTTCATACAATATTCGATAAAACTTTGGGATAAATTCACTGTCATTAAAAGACAGATTATCTTAGTTGGTGATTGGAAGTTGTGCTCTTAATCAAATAAATTGAGCAAGCATGTGACCATTGTGTATATGAATCTATCAAAACAATAAAATATCTAAATGATGAGATGAAAAGTGATTGTGCCCATATATATCATCTTGAATGCATACCAGCTCTGATGCTATCTGATGTAGGGTATGTCCACCAATTTGTCCAAAATTTATAGCTCACGACAATAATATTCACCTTATATCACCAATAATCAATGCCAATAATTCATCCCAAGCCCTCTCCATTTTAGCCATCCTATTTAAATCATGCTCATGCATTAGATTTACACTTAACATGCTCTAACAAAATTTTGACTCGTTTAAGAACATCATCTTGAAATCTGTATGCTCATTAAGTCTTAGTCGGATTGAAACGCTATTTTAAATTTAATGATTTCCGATTCCATATTAAGGCTAGGGGTTCATATTAAAAGATTAGCCCAAAGGATTATATATTATGTATTAATTTTATCGTTATTCATAGTTCATTGTAAGATTTACTCTTAAAAAAGACAAAGATCTCGAGATATTTGAATAGTAAAGAAAGGGAACACATACGACTTGTATAATCTATTAATGTATATGTACTTGAAACTACTTTTATATGTAAATTCCGAGCAAAACGAAACCAAGAATGGGATTATTGTGCACGGAAGGCCATTGATATTTTGTATAATTGATTTTCTTGTCATTCATTATACTAGTCATAACCGGCTAGGCTTGGACTAACTACTATAATATTGTCCATTTTCTCATAATTTAAAGGTACGGCACACGTGCTAGGCTTGGACTAATGATACAGCACAAAATAAGAAATTCAAGTAAAAACTTTAAGAAATCGAAATTTGAAATCCACCAAATTATGAAAGAATAAACTCGCCAAATTTTATTAATGAAAAGATGAATAAAACAATGAAATAACATCTCATTTATAAGGGTTTATATGAAAACCTAGTTTAAGATGATTAAAATTAATGAAAATAAAGTTTAAACAAATTAAAAATGAAAAGAATTCAAAATAAACTAAATGATAGAAATAGCACTAGAACTTTAAATAGTAGCTTTGATTCCTAACCTAACTCGAATGGCCAAAATCCATCATATATCATGGCGAAACGATGAGTATTACTCGTCTTGTCATCCTTTTTTGGGGAATGGTATTATAGGCCAAACCTAAATTCAAATGGTCCCTCTACACTATTACTTTTTTCTTCATTTTGATCGTATTCTTCTTCCATCTATCAATCCCTTACACCTCCGAAGAACTCGACCCTGAGTTATAATTTGGATATAAATGCTCATGATCTTTATGAAACTCATAAAATTTTGTCATATTGAACGTCCGAGAAATACCCATAGAAGTTAGCAAATCAATAATATAGACATTATTGTTAATCCTTTTAAGCACGTTAAAAGGCCCATACTTTCTTGGTCTCAGCTTGATGTAGTAACCAATGGGAAACCTCTCATTTCTCAAAAACATTGCCACTAAGTCTTCTTCTTGAAATTGTTTATGCAATCGATGTAAATCTGCTACTTTATTACACTTTGCATTAGTCTTCTTCAACTTCTATTTTACTTATTCACGAATTGCTAACACCTCTTATGCTAGATGTTCAGTAGCAACGCTTACTATTGCCTTTGGGCAACTTCATTAGATTCACCACATGATAAGGAACCTCTGTACACACAATAGCAAGTGGGAACCTACTTGTAGCAGTATGAATTGGGTTGTTGTATGCTAAATCTACCTGAGTCAGTGTAAGATTCCATTGTTTAGGCTTATCTCTACAAACACTTTGAACCACATTTCTAGGGGTACAGTTAGTGTCCTCAGTTTGTCTACTAGTTTGGGATGGACGGTGCTGCTTCGATTCAAATTTGTTCCAAACAACTTCCATAATATAATCCAAACTTGTTCCCAAAACTCTATGCATTTAAAGTCTCCGACAAGCTACAGAGCGAGCCATTTTGGAAAATCTGTCAACCACTACAAAAACAAAATCTATGCCTCATTGAGTACGAGGTATCCTAGAACAAAATTCATAGCAAGATTTTGCCATATGCCTTGAGGATTAGGAAATGGCATGTATAACCCGATATTCTGCACTTTATCCTTTGACACCTGATAAGTATAAAATTTTCTAACTCCAAATCCACCGTCCTGTTTTAACTGTAGCCAATAATACCTAGCCTCCAAATTGGATATTGTCTTGTAACGCCCCCCCAAGTGTCCACTTAGATCTCTACCATGTAGATCTCAAATAACTTTTCATGTAAAGACGAAAAAAGAATACAAAGCTAGTTGCCTTTGAACAGATACACAGCACTAATATAAAAATTCACTATTGATTCTCGATTCACACACTTGCTTCTATATCCTTAAAGTCAGAATCATCTGCATGCAGTTCTTTCAAACACTCAAACTCAATAATTTCCTTTGATAGTGTGACCAATAAAAAAGCTCTTCGACATGTTTAATCACAAAAGAAAAATTCTGGAGGAAGGTTACCCACTGAGCATACATCTTGTTGAAATGTTTCTGACTATGAATAAACTTCAAAGCTTGGTGATCAATGAACAACATAAACTCATTTTGTACAAGGTAGTGTTCTCATTGTTTTAAAGCTCTCACAATTGTATAGAATTCTTGAACATAGGTAATCCACTTTAGCCTAACATTACTAACTTTTTAGAATAGAAGGCCACAGATCTCTTCTTTTGAGAAATGACAGTTCCAACATCTATACTACTAGCATCACACTCCACTTTAAAGATCTTCTTGAAACTTGGCAAAGCTAATACTAGAGCTATGCACCACTTATCTTTGATGAGGCGAAGCTCTCATCTTGCTCCTCTCCCTAATTGAATCTTTCCTTCAAACATTCTATGAGTAGTGTCACAATAGTGCTAAAATGCCTGATAAATCGTTTGTAGAAAGTTGCTAAACCATGAAAAACTCCTTACTCCAGAAACTGATTTTGGTGTTGGCCAATCTCGGATTGCTTTTATCTTCTTTTCATCTGAATGCAAACCAACCTCACAAATCACAAAGCTTGAAAACAACAGTTTATATATATGCAGAAAATGCACTTCTTCAGGTCGATGTACAATTGATTCTTCTTCAGGCAATCTTCCATTTGTCCCCACGTTTAATACGAATCTGGTAATAGCCACTGCTAAGGTCTATTTTTAAAAGACCTTAGAACCCCCAAACATATCTAACATGTCCTCCAACTATAGAATGATATATCTATACTTCATTATTATCTTATTGATAGCATGACTTTGAACACACATATGTCACTTTACATCCTTCTTTGGCACTAGAAGGACAGGCATTACACACGAACTTATGCTCTCCTTTATGAATCCTTTCCTCAAATAGCTCCTTAATTTACTTCTTTAGAATCTCATTCTCCTTCGGACTCATTCGGTAATGAGGCAAATTTAGAAGGCTAGCCTCAGTTATCAAATCAATCTGGTACTAAATATTCCTCATAAGAGGTAACTCATTTGGTAATTCACCTCAGACGAAGCACCCCCATCTTCCTTATTTGCAGTAAAAAAATCCCTTAACTACAACTGGATAATAGCAATCAGATTATTTTAAAGACTCTACAATCTCCTTCTTATTACTTGTAAGGGTAAGGAAACTCTTAGTTCGTTGTTAAGTAGATTTCTTCACCTGTTTGAGAGAAACCAGAGCCATCTTATGACTGCCCCATGGAAGGAGCACCACATTATCACTCCTTTCGAGAGTTGAATCCATATCAAACTGCCATGGATGAGCTAATAGGATGTGGCAAGCATCTATGTCTATGACATCACTGGAAATAATTGAAACAAATTACTTTCCGAGTGTCAGCAACTCGAACAGAAGGACCTCTCTTCAACGAAGCAAGTAAATAAGGTTTAGGATGGTTCTTAGTCGATAATTCAACAAATTCACCAACCTCTTCGACAAAAAGTTCTCCAACTTCCATTTTTCACAATCACTTCACACACCTTATTCTTGATAGAATAAAATGAATGGAAGATACAGTGACATTGTCCTTCCTCATTAGGTAACAAAAGGATTCGCTACAGCACTAAATTGAGCATTTTTGCACCTTCTTCAACAGCATACTCTGCTCCCTCATACTCATCTTCCACCTTAGTGTCTTTCTCCTCGTCCACTGCCTCTGGTTCCACCAAATTGCCTTGTTTTCTTTTAGGACAAGTATTAGAATGATGCCCAAATTTGTAGCAGCTATAACAAATATCTCCTGCGGGCTTAATGCATGGATTTGCATTCTGAGTTGTGCCTCGAGTTTGACCTCTATTCCAAACTAAGATTATTGTCAACATTACTCCTGTTAGGATTGGCTAGGGTTTGTTGCAGGGTCTTTCCTTTGTCTAAAAGAACAGATGACGATATTTTGACAGGTGAGGGCCTCCTATATGAAATCACCATCTTATAAGATTCCGTTATCTCCGCTTTTCATTACCATGTTAATAGCTTCCTGCAACATCCAAATATTCTGTAACCCAATTCTATCTTGAATAGCCACCTTCAAATACTGGTATACCTGGCTATTTTATAATTTTCGAATTTTGACAGATTGTTCCGCTCCACCAATCACATATATTCATTGGTGTAGTATGATACTATATAACTGCCTGCATGCATCTCAAGTACATACGATATAAAATTTGTTCATAATCTACAAGTAGAAATCAATCTATCATAGACTACTTCATCTTTCTCCAAGTTCAAATTCAATTCTTTCTCTGTCTCATTCGAGCATTCTATAATTAGTCCTACCATATTGATGCGGCAGATTTAAAATGAAATGCCACCATCCTAACTATGTTGTCCTCTAGAACATCTATAATTTTGAAGAATCTTTCAACCTCTACCAATCAATCAAAGAAATTCTCGATCTTCATATTTCCAAAGAACGGGGGAATGTCTGCTTTAATTCGATAATCATCAAAGGCGTTTCGATTTTGATGATTAGAATTACGCAGTGGCACTTCGATCTCCTCATCTGACTTTGACTCGCTTTGTTCAATTGCATACCTCCTATAATCTCCTCTTCAACCTATAGGCCTAGCGATTCATTCAATGTTGACTGCTAGCTGTTCATTCAGCCTATTGTTTCCAACACCCCCATAGAAATAGTTGACGAATCTCTTCGATTTGAGTAGTAAGATCATCAAATCATCGATTTGTTGCATCAAAATCTGCCATAGTAACTGGTATGTCACCCATGTTTATGAATTAAAGATCTATGAGGAAAAGCTTGCTTTGATACCACTTGACGCATTTCGAAATAAGTAATTCAAGCGAAAATTTTAAGAACTCGAAATTTGGAATCTACCAAATTATGAAGGAATAAACTCACAAAATTTTATTAATGAAAAGATGAACAAAATAATAAAATAACACCTTATTTATAAGAATTTACATGAAAATCTAGTTTAAGATGAATAAAAAAAAACAAAGTTTAAACAAACTAAGATAAAATAAAAAATCCGAAATAAGCTAAATTACAGAAATAGAGCTAAAATATTAAAAAGTAGTTTTCGAGTCCTAAACGAATGCGAATAGCTAAAATCCATTGTACATCATAACGAAAGGATGAGTATTACACATCTCGTCATCCCTTTTTTTTTTTTTGAAACAGAATTATGAGTCCTAATCGGAATTCAGATGTTTTCTCTTCACTATTTCTTTGTCCCAATTTTAATCCAATTCTTCTTCCATCCGTTCAACAATATGTTCTATATCAACTAATAAAACCAAATCAAAACTAAATTCAAAATGAAAATAGTTTCTTTCCTAAACAACTTCAAATATAATAACTACGAACATGCGGCGCAATAAAAAAGTGATCATGCCAAGTAAAGAATGAATGGCGAAAGAAGCGAGATTGGGAGATTGGGGACTACATATTATATTTTAAAATATGTAACATAACATATACTAATAATGTCAATTCCAATCACGTGTAGGATATTGATGCATTCATACCTAACTTCTTATGTTTTTCTCATTTTAATGGAAAATTGAATTTATCAACCCAAATTTACGATAATTTTGAGTCAACAATACAATTAGATAACAGACTTATAAATTAACAATTTTGACATCTTGACTATTGTGGTTTTTTTCACCGATTAAAAACATCGTTGACTTGGTGACTATAAGGATGACAACGAGTCGAGCCGAGCCGGCTCGCGAGCCGAAAATCAAGGCTCGAGCTTTTTGAAGACAAGCTTTTTTTGGCTCGAGCCGAGCAAAAGCTCGCCCAAAAAATCAAGGCTCGGCCCGAGCTTTCAGTTTGGGCCTTACCAAGCCAAAACGGGGGGAGCCGAGTCAACTCGACTCGTTTTTTTCCCTTTTTTTTTCCTTCCCTTGAAAGGCAGCAACTTGCTGCCTTTTAACAATTTTTTTTTTTTTTTGTGCGAGCTGGCCCCCGAGCCATACAGGCCGGCTCGGGCTCAGCACGGCACCCCAAGATGGGGCTCGGCCCAAGCCTCAAGCCGAGTCACGGGCGGCCCGAGCCCTCGAGCCTTTTTGCCATCCCTAGGTGACTATAATCTCTTTAGCAAGCAAACTCAATTTGACTTGTATTTTTCACCAATTTTTAACTTTTGCATATAGAACTAATTAAATTGAATTAATTGGTTTTATCTTATAGTTAGTTCATTCAACATGATGATGCTATCTCTTGCAAGACCGGCATTGTTAGCCTCATTTTTGGTAGCTTTACTCTTTAAAAGTTTACCCATGTCACATAAATTTGTAAAGTGCTAATAATCACGATTGGAGAACATATTATTCTATAAATACATATTCTTAGGGCTGGGCAAATCTCCCGAATCGAACCGAACCTGACGGTTCTTGTCAAATTAAATACCCGAACGGGTATCTGAATTGAGAACCGACGGGTATGGTTCGGTTCTCGGTTCTAGACCAAGAACCGAATCTTTCTAATTTTTTTTTTATATTGAGTAAATCAAATTATTTTAATTTTAATTTTTTCTAAACAAATTAATAAATTAACAATTTCTAAATCCAAATTTTTGGCCAAATAATTTGTTTCATTTTTAATTTTTTAATTTTTAGCCCAATTACCCATTTTATTGTTTCATTTCTTAGCCCAACAAGATCCAATCCACTAAATAACCCTAAACACCTACACTAAAGTACATAACGTTGTCTCGACTCTCATACTCACTCTCGCAACCTCGCTAATATTTCAAAACCTATATAGTCGTCGGCCGACACTGTGACCTCTGCCGACCGAAACTTTGACCGTAGTGATCATTTGAATAAGGTAATTTACTAGTTTCTAACATTTCAAAATCATTGAATGTATCATTAGTTATATTTATATAATGTCGTTATAAATGTTAAAAAATTTAATTCTAGTACAGAACCGAACGAAATCGAAAGGAACCGAACGGAACCGAACCCGAACGGTTCCATTTACTAGATACCCGAAAATTTTGGTTCGGAACCGAACCGACCCGCACCCACTCCTACATATTCTTTCTCTTGAAAACCTAGAATGAAACTTAAAATATAATAAATCAACATGAACATATGGTGCAATAAAAAGTGGTATACGATCATTCTAGTTCATACAAATAAATAATTAATTGCGAGAGAAGCGAGATTGCAATCATACATATTATATTCTAAAATATGTAACATATACAAATTGAATTTATCAACCCAAAATTTATGATAATTTTGGATCACCATAAAATTAGACAAAAAGGCTTAAATAGACAATTTTGTCAAATATTTATAATAATGGACATAGTGAGTATTGTGATTTTAATCACTAATTAAAAACATCATTGTGATTATAATCTCTTTAGCAAGCAAACTCAATTTGACTTGTGTTTTTCACCGATTTTCAACTTATACGCATATTCAACATGATGTTGCTCTATTGCTAGACTAGCGTTGTGGTTCTTATTTTTGGTAGCTTTGCTCTTAAGTTTTAACTCATAGTTAGAGTATTCAACATCGTATCACATAAATTTCTAGAGTGCTAGTTCTTACAGTCGAAGAACATTTTAATTGACATTATGGAATCACGAACACAATTATAGACGCATCATTTATTTTGTAATTACCGATGGGCTACATGTGCATTGCATGTGTATTTTGTTTCTAAAACATTTGTGTATATGTTATGCATTGTAGTTAATTTCTACTGGACAATAAGGTAAGCAAATTGCTGACTATATTGGCTTAACTTGGCTTTCTTCTTGCCAACAGTGAAGGAAAGTGTAATTATGGTTCCTTTTTGAACTGTAAAATAGTTTAAATGAGGAAATGAAGATAATAACAGCAATAAACTAAACTTCGAATTCACTATATGAATTCTCCTATTACTTAAAACTTCGTGAACAAAAAAATGTTAGTCAATAGTAGCAACGAACTGAACTTTCTTCACACTACATATGTAGTCCGGTAGTCGATTATATGATTTCTTAATCTTTTTGAAACGACATAAAACATTTTAACGACAAAAATGGCTAATCAATAATAACAAGCTAGGCCTTGGTTTAGAAGGTGTTTAGTGGGGATTAAAATTAGATTTTTTAGTAGATTATGATCAAAGTTTTTGAAATGTATGGTTGAAAGTTGTGGGACATATAAAAAATGTGGTTAATATTAATTGTTTGACTTTAATTTTGACTTAAATTAAAATCAAATTTTAATTCATACAGAACATGCTCTTAGTAAATTTAGAATCGTTATATTGAATTTTTTCTTCAACTTCTAGAAATCACAACTTGATGAAATAGAAAAGTAATCAAATTTGTCTTTTCTTATATTCATCCCAATAATTACATCTAACATGAACTTCCACCGCCCAAAGTGTTGTAAAAAGTCACCCCTTGCAAAACAAGAAAGCAAATGGTTTCGCCCTCGGGGCATAATTCAGTGGTGCAAACGATAGGAGTAAGGCAGTATCAATCTTGCTGACAGCCACAGTGTGAGAGTTCGATTACTGAAATATGAAACTGGACTCTTTGTGGGCATCAGTGTACAGACAAGCTCTTATTCCTTGGCCTGTTGGAACACATCCCGCAATTTACCTCCCTCACGATACTCCAGGGATGGGGTGGTAAGGACCTTCAAGATTGAGATTTAACCTTTAAGAAAGCAAATGGCTTTCTGTGCTACTGTGCGGAGTTTGGAGGCGCGCGGGGGATAAAACAAAAAAATTAATGTGTACTTGGTCATAAAAAGGGAGATATATTACAACAAATTGTGTAACACAATGCATCAGGCCTTGAGAAACAAGTAGAAAATAAAAATAACAAAATTGATTGACAAATGACTAAAAATTAAATAGGGAATTTACTAAAATGGTGTTTGATTGCTTTTATTTTCAAGAAAAATATCAGTTTTTTACCCAAATTCCTACTTTAAGTGTTTGATTGTTATTTTTTTCTATTGAAAATATTTTTCAATTTTTGAAATTATGCCTAATTTTCCTTGTTTTTAAGGAAAATATTTTCTTTGGAGAAGTAGATTCTTGTTTTCCTCAAAATAAGGAAAACATTTTCTTGCTTGTCAATTGAAAAAATGTCTAATTTTGATAACTTTTGCAAAAAGGGCAAATAGTGGTACCAAATTGGCTATTATACCCTCAATGATAAATGAAGCTCTGTTTTCAATTTGTCATGAATTTCAAGAAGAACAAGTAGCTTCTATGAAAAACTTCATTAATGGAGTATATTCAATTAAAACTTTTAATGACTTTTGGGGATTTAAAAAGTTCAAGAGTATTCAATATAGATTTTTTGAGACTCTTTAAAAATGCAGTGTATTCAATTGAAACTGTTATAAACTTTAAAAGTCTCTAAAACTTATATTATATTCAATTAAACATTTTGGAAGTCTCTATAGGATTTGCAGTATTCAAATTCTAATGACTTTTTGAAACTTTTCCTTTAGAATAGTAACTTTTAAATAGAAAGTACTAAAATAAAATTTCAAAATTTGTTTTTCATTAATCACAAGATATTAGGAGACTTTAAATAATAATAATAATAATAATAATAATAATAATAATAATAATAATAATATGTAATTTTTTTTTTCTATTTTTCACTTTTCTTTTCCCTTTTATGAACATTAGAGTTATGATTAAAATTTATTTTTCCTATTGGTTATATTTATTTCTATTTTTCTTTTTCTCTCTTTCTTTATTGTTTATCTCTATTTTCTATGGAAAAAAGTTAAATTGATTTCTTATGTCTTTTTTTTTTCTTTTTTCATTCATTTTTTTGTTAAAATATCTATTTTTAATTTAATTATAAAAATTTATGTAGACTAATTTATAATTAAATTTAAATATATAAATATTTTATTTATTCTCTTAAGGTATATTATATTAATAGTATTTAATATTAACTTTATTTTTTATCGGTTATTATTTATTTAATTAAGGTCTTAAATTTTTATTCATTTTAAAATAGTTGTTTATTATATGGGGAGGGAAATTGTGGGAATCAACATTTCTAATGTGAGAATTTTATATTATTATACTAGGTCCACGTGAATTTTATTTCAAATGAAAGTTTTCAAAAAAATTTAAAATGAAAGTTTATAAAAATCTACTAAAAACTCCTACTAATTCCACATAAATCTATAAAAAATCCTAAGAAATCCTCAAAAGTCGTAACTTAAAAAAAGTACAAGAAAGTATTTAAAAGTCCCAACTGAATATACTCTCCTAATTCTAGCTAATATCTAATGGATTCATTTGCTTTCATTATCTATTATAATTCTCTTTACTTAATTTATTTCTTATACTTATTTTCAACCACATTTATGTAATAAAATATTTTTTACTATTTAACAACATAATTTCCAAAAAATACTATTCAAAACTATGTTTTTTTAAATTTTAAGGCTAACAAATAGGGATTGGGTATTGACCAATGATTTTAGAAAAAAATAAAGAAGATGAAGTAGACTAGCCATTAACACTAAAAAATAACTATATGCTTCCAATTCATAAAAAATCATATAATTTTATTTTGAGAAATCTGATCTCATCCAAATTTATGAGTTGATTAAGCTCTTCACAATTCTTGATAGAAGGTAATTTTTTCTTGAAATCTTATTTTTGTTGATAAGTTATCTTTAATGGTTGTTGTTCTTGACATTTTATGACATACTTGACATTTTAAAAGTTGTTATTGATATTTGGCCCCTTTTATCTCGACATTTGACTCTTCATTTGTCTAGAATGAGATTTCGTTATGAACATGAGAGTTCTCTATATTTCATAAAGTTCTTGACATTTTAAGTGTAGTTCTTGGCATTTCATAAATACCTTATTTACCCACTTATAGAAAGAAGTGAACATTTAATGCATGATTAACATTTTACTTTTTTAAATAAATAGTCTAGGTTATATGTCAAGTTACTATTGGCTAATACAAATTTTTAATTATATGAACAATTTTGTCCTCATTGTGGAATTAAAATTGCTAATGAGGACAATTTTGTCCAAATTTTAGTAAAATGGACATTGAACAAATTTTGGATATGTTTACAAATAACCATGTAAAAGTGGACATTTTTTGCAATTTCCTCAAATTAAACTTTAGGCAGTAAATTCTTGACTTAACAATCTCCAAGTTCCTCAATAAAAGCCTTCAAGTTCGTAGTAGAAGAACCATCCTCTTGCATAGCTTTTCTTGCAGGATTCTTCCATTTCTTAGCATTTTCTCTCAATTCTCGACTTTTTTCTCTGCCATCCATTATTGTTCCAATGCACCTCTTGATCTCGTCGCTCTCAACGGTGCCATCTTCTCTTGGGTTCACCCTTAGGCCTGTCCTCCAAACATCTTGTATAAGCTTTGCATTGGTCGTTTGATCAGTCCACTGTGGAAATGCCACCACAGGAACACCGCATGCTAAACTCTCTAACGTTGAATTCCAGCCACAATGAGTCACAAAACAACCCAATGAAGGGTGTGTTAGGACCTCAAGTTGTGAACACCATGGTACTATTTTTCCTATTTTTTCCAACTCATCCAAACAACTTAGTTTGTCATCATCTTTTTCTTCTTCTTGGTTCTCATTTACTCGTATAACCCACAAAAATGGTTGTCCACACTCGAGCAATCCTTTAGCAATCTCCTCCAATTGAACTTTTTGGAGCCTCAAAAGACTACCAAATGACACATAAACCACGGAAGATTCTGGCTTCGAATTCAACCATTGAAGATAATCGTCAGATTTGTGAAAAAGATCTCCACCAACACCCTTATCCAATGGATCTTTTCCATCAAAGAAAGCTGAAGGAATTAAGGGTCCAATCCCGATCAACTCGTAGTCTTCTATCGCCTTAAGTGAATCAGGCTCTAGTGCATCGAATGTATTCACGAGAACTTTTGGCTTTGTTTCTGCATCCAATGTCTCTATCTGCTCTTTAAACAACGGAAGAGCAAAGCTATACTGACCGTCCCCACCTGAAGGAAGCATAAAGGATGGAAGATCACGTTTAGCTAGCAATGGAAGTCTAGGCAACTGGATTACCCACGATGGATCGTCAGAGGGATTGCTGATTTCTTCCCGATAGCCATTGAAATAATGGTAATATATATTCAACACGGTGGCTGGTTGAATCCATAGAACAGCACTTGGGATGTGGACTTCACGAGCCACCACTGCAGCCCACGCGAGAAGGAGACTGTAAACTAGGCACGTAACCGGGTGTCCTTGCTCGGCACAGGCAACAATTGTGTTCCTTAATGCTTCGGAACCACGGTTTCTAATCTCGATCGTGTATTTCTGTTGATCATCACTGAGTTTAAAACCGTCATCGCATCCATCAGAAAACGCTACAAAAGTAATACCGTTGGTGAAGTCACCTGCGCCTTTCACTATGTGCCGCTGGGCATATAAACTTGTTACAAAGGTGACTTCAATGCCATTCCTGTTAAGGGTCTTGGCAAATGTAAGGGATGGATTAATATGGCCTTGTATAGGAAAAGTTACTAGAAGCACATGAGGTCGAGCCATTTCAAAATTTGTATACAGGAAAAATGATAAGAACGCTACTTATGCAGCAGAAAATTTGGTTATATTGTGGTGTAGAAACGAGTAAGAATGGGGGCCTTTGGCATATATATCAATACGACAATTCATGACGTTTGAGATGACGATTTGCAGTAAAACGATTGGACAAATTTGTCTTGTTACTACTGACAAATGAATGGATTCTGATTGGCTATTACAAGCGAAGTTGGAATCAAATTTTAAAACCTAACATTTTTATTTTAGACTTCGTTGAAAATCAAATTCTTTGAAAACTTTAAAAATCATATTCACTTTAATCGTACATTTTTTCAATGAAATAATTTTACACGTGAACCCATAATTTTTTTTCCAAGCTTTTAACCATACATTATCTGGAAAAACCATTTTTCAGAAAAAATCAACGGCTTTCATGAGTTAGGAACTGCTCGTCATTATAAACTTCTTTTGTCTTTCCAAGAATTAACTAAACTACGGGTTCAGCTACAAATTTATATAATTTTATTATTTAATTTTCATTTGTTTTTTTTTTCGAAATTAAAAATTTAACACAACGTTTTCATATTATTCTCCCGAGTTTTTTACAAAATATGATTTTTAAGTAATCATTTTCTCTTCCAGTATAGAGGATAAGATTTTCCAGTGACAGCTGTACCTTTAATTTCGTTTTCATTTTCCTTTCAGTGCTATCTTAGATAGTAAAAGGACAAAGTTGCATGACTTTTGAGATGATAAACTATTGTCTTTGTGATACTCAGAATGAGTGACGTCATGAATGACATATGCTATCTCGGACATATATTTGCTATAATTAACGTTAATGAATTAACTGAGTCTGAGAGGACTGAGGATAAATTCAGTTTTAATGTTGCTCATGCATGACATAAGCGGTCCTAAACAATGCTTGTGAGTGTTAACATTGCCGTGGGTTTCTAGGATGAGTAAATTAAGATATTGTAAAGAATTTGAATTTTGTACCAAGGGTACGTTTGATTGTAAAGATGGAATTGAATTGAAAACAAATTTTAGGGAATAGAATTGCCTAGAAATTATTTTTTTGGGAATTGTAAATTAATTATGTTTGATTGGTATAATTTTCTACATGGAAAATATTGAAATAAAAGTGTTTTTTAGGGTTCGTTTAGCTTTGTTTTACATAAAAATTATCAATTAAAGGGATATGTTTTACCGGTATTGGAGATGAAATTTGTTTCTATTGCCAAAATTTTTTTTCAAGAAATTCAAGAAAATCATCTATCTTTTGGTGTTCGTTTGACTTTATTTTACATGAAAATTGTCAATTAAAATGAAATATTTTTTTAGAATAATTCTTAAATTTGTTTCCATTACTCAGAAAAAAAATCGAAAAAAATATAGTTACAATGGCTGGAATTCGAATTCTCACCAATGTGGTGAGAATTCGAATTCTATGAAAACATGGAAAATTGCTAGTTCCCGAGAAAAATAAGAAAGCGAATTCCTTGGAAAAAAAGCCTATCAAACACTCTGAAAGATGGAAAATGGAATTGATTTTCTATTTTCCATGGAAAACTTGGTACAATTAAACTGGGCCTAACAAAATTTCTAAGACTCGTCTAGGATTTTTATATGTGACCTATAAATAAAAGGCTACTCTATAAGTTTTGTTTAAACATTATTACTTTGTCTGTAAATTCTCTCCATATCATCAGTTAATATACATCGTTCCTCTGCAATTAACTCTCTTTGTTCTTCATTATTTTTAATTTTGTTTCTTGTTGTGATCTTTATTACTAAATATTATATATTTAAACTCATTCATTACGTACCCTCCGGGTCCAATACTAAGCTCATTCACTCGAATGACAGTACGTGTCCTTTAAATTAGATTTGTTTTTTGTTTTACATCCATCCTACTTTTCACCCGACTTAGCTTTTAGTCATTACATCTCTTATATTTATCAGAAGCTATAAACTCATTTGAACTTGTACCATTAAACCAAAATCGAAAAACTGATTTTTTTTCCCCTAAAATTAGATAAATAGAATGAAAGAAATTATTATAGGGACTATATAAAAGACAAGCGTGAAAGAAATTTCTGTTCTTGCTCATCTTTCCCGAATCCTTGCAAAACCTATTTATAGGCTCATACAAGTATTCTCAATGTTGCAGCATCAATTGTAATAATAAATGAATATATTAACCTACTATTAGAATTCAATTTAACTTCAGTGTGAGACATCCTCAATATTTATAACACTGTCCTTGGATGTCTTTTCAAAGAATATGCATAGGTGAAACCTTACTAAAATAAATTTTGTGAGAAGAAAAAACATAATGAGGCTAAAAGAGTACATTATTCTTACAAATATGTAGTAAATGTTGTCTCATTAAAAATCTCGTGAGGAAAATCTAGTGGAATAAAACCCCTATCAAGGAAAAGAGAGTACAATGCATATTTTGTTCCAATATAATTACTTGAGATCTATAAATCGACATATTTCAATATTGTGCACCAACTTCTCAAATGTTAAAGTGAGTAATGCTTTTGCAAACACGAGTCTGCTAGATTGTCTTTGAATGAATTTGTTTAATATCATTATTACTCCTTTTATCAATGTCATGGGTAAAAAATAATTTTGGTAAAATGTGTTTCGTTCCATCTCTTTTAATAATCCTGAGTTGACCTACACAGAGATGTTGATTGTGATTTTCAAATCTTAAATATTGTGGCACCATCCGGGGTATTTCTGCCCTCGAAATGGGAGCTATCAGCTATGCATTCAACATTGTCTTCAAATATTTTTGTTGGAGTTTCTTCGTTGGAAGATGAACCGCATGTCTCTTGAACATGTTGAATCATTAACCTTGCCCACACACGTTATCTACTTGTTTCATTGATTGTAAGTAGCATCATGATTTAAAAAAGTGGCAGTCAAGGTTTGATTTGTAGATCTCCATGATATAGTAGTATAGGCCCACTTTAATAGAAAGCATGTCTGAGATCGAGTTTTATGTGGATCAGATAAGTACCAAGCGTCATCATAACCAACTATGTTAGATTTGAATTTATTTGAGTAAAATAACCCATCTCAATTCTTCCATAGAGATGGCAAAATACATGTTTAATTCCATTCCAATAACTTCGAGTTGGAGAATTGTGTCTTGCTAACAAACTTAGAGAAAATACAATATTTGTTCTTATATTATTAGCAAGAAAAAAGTGTACATACGAAACTAAGATGTGATACTTCAGGATTAATAATTTCTTTGTTATCCTTTCTATGACGAAAATGTTTATTTTCATGTTGAGTCAACAGAAAATCATTGGGGATGAACTTGAATAATATGGTTCAAGTATTTTAAAATCCATCAAGAATTTTCATATGGATATCATTATCAAGCAATCCATATAATTACGTTGTAATCACATCCATTAGACGCATCTCAAATCTTTATCTTACGGTTTAATTTTTTTTTCTCATTTTAGTATCCCAAAAATACCCATTTATACTCCTCACTAGCTTTGTACCTTTAGGTGTTGAATTGTAGGTTCGAAATGATTTTCTAATAATCCAATTTTGCTTAGATTGCGTCTTTCCAGCTTGGCCAATCATTTCGATTATTACATTCTTTGAGGAACTATGGTTCCAAATCCTTGCTTTCATTTATAATATTGAGCCCTATGATGTTTACTTACGAGTTTTACAAAATTTTAACTTGATTATTTGCTAGATTTTATGAGTATAAAATGTTTTTGATGTGTTTGCGAGTGATGTTTTAAAGGTTTGATGAGATGGTGTAAAAGGGTGCTGAAGTAAACAAACAAACCAAACCCGAGGAAAAGGAGTAGTAAACTAGCATCTAAGCACCATACTTGAAGCATCCAAGTGCTAGAGATGAGTTTTGGAACAGTAAGTCAGCGCCCAGGCACCAAAACCCAAGCTCCCAGGCGCTGCAATTGCCAAAAGACCTAGTTTTGGAATAGAGAGGCAACGCCTATACATTGCACTCATAGTGCTTAGGCGCCACCCAGACTTGATATCGTGGCGCTTAGACTCTCCCCTCAAGTGCTTAGGCACCATGCCTCCTGTTTTAAGATTGCACTGTTTTGGCCCCAAAAAAAGTCTATAATGACTCCAAATTAGGGGAAAAAACGTAAAGGAAAGTATAAATACATGAATGGAGGCATTTTAAAGGAAATTTCAAACATTGAGAGACACATGATACAACTTTGGAATTTGAGAGAAAATCAAAGGGGGGAAAAAAGAAATCAAGAGCTAGGGTTAAAATCAAGATTGGAGGCAGGAAGAGAACTCGATAGAAGATTCATTCTCTTTTCTACATCTCAATTCAAAATCAGGTGATATAATCAAAGTAGATCTTCTGTTTTTCTTCATTATTACGAGTAGCTAAGTTTTGTATTAGAGCAAAAATATAATCTTTTGAAAATTTTTATTTTTTTTATTCAAGATTCAAGTTCTTTTAATTATTTATTTGTTGGTTTTTAGTTATGTACTTAATGCTTTGAATTAGTCAATCACTAATTCAATGATTTTGTAAATTTATTGCAAATCGAAAAGTGAATTTTAGATTTAGACTACATATTGAAATTTAGTAATCTAGTATAACGTGTAGAGATACACACACTAATTATTGCAATCTTAAATGAATTCTTAGAATTAATATTTCATTTAATTAAGCTTGATTCACATAGAGACATGTGATTGATTGGTTAAATATGCTCAATAAAAACTTGAGAGAGATAAATTGAATACAATAAAAGAATTTGATCAAACACTACATTAGGTTACAAACCTTGAATTAAGATTTAAAGGTTATTGATAGATGAATTGTTGTGCCCTAATATCTATTCCGTATTTGAAACACTAAATCGATATTTGTGTACATCCATTTAATTTCAAGTAGTTAGATAAAAAATCACAACAAATCACGACTCTTTGTTTGTTTGCATTGGATAGTAGTTAGAAATAGTAAATTAAGTATTAAAATCTAGTCCTCGTGCGAACGATAATATGGACTCAAAGATCCACTATATTACTAATTACAATATCGTACACTTGCGATATATAAAAAAAAAAAAAATATATATGACACGCTACATCAAAAACATTGTCAACAATAGTTTCATTTTAGTTCCATCTTCTTTCCATGGTGAAATAACTTATTGAGATCTCTTCAATTTTGATAATTTCATGTACTTGAATCCATTATTGGTTTTATGAGTACTTATATGAACTTCTTGAGTACCAAGCTCCTCAATGGGATCATCTTGAGTACTTGCTCCTTCTTGCTTTGGAGGATTTTTAACATTGGAATCGATTGTTCTGCCATGCTTATGCATGCTTTAGATTCATTAGCTAAACATGGACAGATTATGCTACAGGGACGTCGATTCGAGTTGGAGTATTTAAAACCAGAATATGTCATTTTGGTTACTCTCTTTGAATCAGTAAATGCTTCTAACAATTGCTTTACTTACTTTGTAAATGAATTATCTTTTGAACTTCTTGTTCACATTATATTACATAAGGATCAAAATAAGATAATGATGATGAATTCAATGTAATTTCTTTTTCCAATATTTTTATTTTTTTCCCTAATGCAAGGAGGATCGTCCTGTCAAAATGGCAGTCAATGAACCACACCTTAAAAATATCATATATCGATGGCTCAAGATATTTTATTATAGATGGAGATACAAACTAAGTATTATTCCCAATCTTTTTTGAGGACCCATCTTAGAGCATTGTGGTAGGACAATTGGTATGCATGCCGCACAACCAAAAATCCTCAAATGAGAAATATCATGCTCCTAACCAAAAGTCAATTGTAATTGGAAGAATTTATAATAAGATTATGCCCCGTTGTGCACAAGTGTTGTTGCATGTAAAATGACATGTCCCCAAGCAGAAACAGAGTGATTTGTTCTCATAAGTAATTGTCTACAATTAATTGAGAGCATTTAATGGTTAATAATTTTTCTATATGAACATGGGCAACATAATGTTCAATTTTTATCACGTTGTCATACAATATTCGATAAAAAAATTGGGATATAAATTACCTTGATTGGTAATAGGAAATTATGCTCTTAGTTGAATAAATTTACCAAGAAATCTCGTAAACACAAGGTTGCAAATAGATAATAAAAACAAATGTGACCATTGTGTATATGACTCTTTCAAAACCATAAAATATCTAAATGGTCGAGATGCAGAGTGATTATGCGCACATATATCATGTTGAATGCATATTAGCTTTGATGCCACGGTATGTCCACCACTTTATCCAAGATCTATAGCTCATGACAATAATACAATTCACCCTAGCAAAGAATTCATCCCAAGCCCACTCCATTGTACCCATCCTTTTTAAATCATGCTCGTGCATTATATTTACACTTGTCCATTTTCTTATAATTTGAAGGTGTGCAAACGAGCTGGGCTTGGACTAGTAAAACTAAATGAAAATTAGATTCAAAATTCCTAAACAACTTCAAATATGATAAATCACCACGAACATGCATCGCAATAAAAAGTGTCCATACCGGATAACGAATCAATGGCAAAAGAAACGAGTTTGTGGACTACATATTATTTTTTTAAAATATTTAGTATAACATATACTAATAATTCAAATCCAATAATGTGTAGGATGATGATGCATTCATACATATCTTCTTATATTTTTCCTGTTTAATGGAAAATAGAATTTATCAAACCAATTTTTTGATAATTTTGAGTCAACATACAATTAGGAGCTTGTTTGGTAGAGCTTAAAGAGCTTAAAAGTCAATTAAAATCAATATTTTGATCGTTATTTTACTATTCCAACCATCATTTTTGAATTCTTCTCTCACAGATAGGATCTACCTTATCTTTAACGGTTAAAAAATCAATTATTAATATTCCTACCAAACAAGCACTAGATAATAGACTTATAAATTGACAATTTTGACATCTTGACAATTGTGGTTTTTATCACTTATTGAAAACATCATTGACTTGTGACTATAATCTTTTTAGTAAGAAAACTCAATTTGACTTGTCTTTTTTCACCAATTTTTAACTTATGCATATAGAATTGAATTTAATTAATTTGTTTTAACTTATAATTTGTTT
Source organism: Olea europaea var. sylvestris (assembly GCF_002742605.1). Taxonomy (NCBI): domain Eukaryota; kingdom Viridiplantae; phylum Streptophyta; class Magnoliopsida; order Lamiales; family Oleaceae; genus Olea; species Olea europaea. The sequence continues at coordinate 10,486,603 of NC_036240.1, read as the reverse complement.
GTTCAACATGATGTTGCTATCTCTTGCAAGAACGGCATTGTGGTCCTTATTTTCAATAGCTTTACTTTTTGAGTTTTAACTAAAGTCACATGAATTGGTAAAGTGCTAATTATCACAATCGGAGAGCATATTATTCTACAAATACAATTTTTTTCTTAAATACCTAGAATGAAACTTATAATATTAATAAATCACCACGAACATGTAGAGTAGTAAAAGGTGATATACAATCATTTTTAGTCCATACCAAATAAAGAATGAAAGGCGAAAGAAGAGAGATTGCGGCTATATATATTGTATTCTAAAATATATAACATAATATATACTAATAACGTCAAATACAAACTTGAATTTATCAATCCAAACATTTATGATAATTTTGGATCAACATACAATTAGATAAGAGGCTTATAAATTGAAATTTTGTCAAATATTTATAATATTGGACATCACGAGTTTTATCATTGATTGAAAACTTCATTGAGTTGTGATTATAATCTCTTTAGCAAGCAAACTCAATTTGACTTGTATTTTTCAATAATTTTCAACTTATGATCATTTTCAACATGATGTTGCTCTCTAGCAAGATCGGGGTCGTGGTTCTTATTTTTGGTAGCTTTGCTCTTGAGTTTTAACACATAGTTAGAGTATTCAACACGATGTCACATAAATTTCTAGAGTGCTAGTTTCCACAATTGAAGTACATTTTAAGAGGTATTATGGAATCATGAACACAATTATAGACGCATCATTAATTTTGTAATTACTGATGGGCTACATGATTATTGCACGTGCATTTTGTTTTCTAAAACATTTGTGTATCTTTTATATTTTGTGGTTAATTTCTACTGGATTCAATAAGGTAAACAAATTGCTGACGATATTGGCATAACTTAGCTTTCTTCTTGCCAATGGTGAAGGAAACTGTAATTATGGTTTCTTATATTGAGTTGCAAAATAGTTGAATGAGGAAATAAAGATAATCAAAAATAGCAATAAACTAAACTTCGAGTTCACTACATGAATTCTCCTATGTCGTAAAAAGTCAAACAAAAAAAGTTAATAATAGTAACAACAAACTAAGCGTGTGTTTGCTCCTCATTTTGTAGTGAATAAAAGGAAAAAATTCGAACTATCTTGACAACGAATGTCCTTCACTGCAGAACTATTTATTGCAATTCATACCCATTTTCCCTCAAATGCCCTCCACCATCAAAACCACAAGTCTCCCAAAACTTCTGCATCTCTAAGATTAAAGCAAGACCACCGCACCACCGTCGTCTGTTCCTTCCCATTCATCAGATGATGGTCGTCGACATATTCTACACGTCGTCCAATCTCCTTTCGTTTAAATTGGTCCATTCTTATCGGAGAGCATACATGGACGAAATGAGGTCACCTCCAACAATGATAAAGCAGGGAGCAGGCACCGCATATGAGAATTCTGGACTTGTAACCGATTTCCATGGCAGAAAAGCAGCAACCGACAGCCTTTACAGTTCTGTTTTTGTGTGCAGAGAAAAACAAAGCTTCCATTTCGCCTTTTGAAGAAGAGAGCACTGTATCTCGATCGTCGAGTACTTGTACGTCTCATTGCCCACCATACTATTTCGGCCATCAAATTTCAGGGGCCAAGAACACGATTCGATTTTCTTACCGCCTCCAAATTAAATTTCTTTGCAATGAATATTCGATGTACGACTTGAATGGCTTCTCCCCGGTCGGCTACATCTCGAAAAAAATCATTTCCCATTGCCTGACCATCGAAAATCGACCGCATCCAATGGTGCCTTCAATACCCTGTTCCGCCATCCATGGAGCCAGCAAACATACAGGTTTCGACCTCACCTTTATGTTTTTGTTCTTTACTCACAGATTTGAACTTCCTACTTTCTAATTGTGTGTGTCTCATTTTCCTAGCCTGGTGATGTTCCCTGTGAGTTCCTCAATGGCCGCGACCGTTGCCCAAGGGTTGGGGTCCAAAAAAATGCTCGATGGAATCCAGCGGAACGATGAACCTTCATTGCAACCTAAGAAACCGTCATTGCTGAAGGTCATCGCACTAGGCGGTGTTTTACAAAAGGCGGCTGGAAATGTGTGATAGAGTTATTCAACTCGGCCTCCGGACATAGGTGAAGCAAACAACAACTCCGCAACCATTGGGACGCAATACGTCGAGAGCACAAACGTATGTCGGAGCTTCTTAATTGCAAAAGGGTCAAATACAACACTTCAACTAGAAGAATTGTTGCCTCCGAGGAATGGTGGTCTTGAAAATTGAAGGTAAAAACTTTGCCCTCCAACGGTGTGTACGGTGAATTTGTAATTGCAAAACCGAAATTCCATTGCTGAGATTTTCTGTACGAAATGAACGTAAACAATATTTGTACATGCATGACTGGCTTTCTTTGTTTTCAACTACCTACTGCCTTCACTTGTTGGGATGCTTTGATATGGTTTAGCTACTATCGACTTATGTGTTGCGCCACAACCGTTATTTAGTTTCTTCTGTCACGTGCACAAACCCCATAGGCAAATAAAGAGTGCGGTTTCTTTTTTCCATTCTACATGTTAAGGTCACCTGTAATGCCATGATTATAGTGTGTTTTGCATATGTAGATGTTGTTTCATTGTGTACGTGTTGTAGTGACTTGCCTTTTGCATCCGCACTTAGTCTCGCTAAACTATTTTATACTTTCATGCATGGGGAGGGCATTGGGGTCAAATTGTTGGTGCTACCATCTAAATGGGATATCGGAGTGCAATTCTTGTTTTCTATTAACACCTTGTGCGATGTTAGTTTAACTGATTTGTCCTTTCTCGCAGGAGAGCAAGGACTAAAAGGATTTCAAGGATTACGACATAAGTGAGATTTACATTCGATATCGTCAGCTATTTGGAGACAATTATGACAGCGAAAAGTACGCAGTTATCCAGATAAAGCTATGCAGAACTTGCTTCAATGTTTTCGAGGATAGTGCTCTTGAAGACCACAGAGATGCAATCCCAGACTAGGGCAAGAGTAGCAGTTCCAGTGACGAGAGTAACGACGCGAAAGGCACCAGAAGCATGAGCGTGTCTAGAGTCAGAAGCGACGAAAAAAGGAAGTTATCCACAACAAAGTAGCAAACGAAGAAAAAGCATGTTTTTGAATATGAACTGTCTTTCTCGATCGACATAGTGAGCAATGCCGCTGAGGAAGTGGCGGCGAAGATCAACACTGTCATCGATGTTGGAATCACATGTGTAGAGGAGTTGCTTGCAACTGATCAACTACAGCGACAGACGCTACTGTACTTCTACACCTGCACTCTCCTAGAACAAAAAAGATATCAAGACATGCTCGGTGTCATGCAAGATGCCGATGAGAAATTTTAATGGATCATGTGACGGTTCAACGAACGTAACGGATCACAGCATTAGCTTGTTTTGGTATATGTTGGTTTGACTGTGTGTTATCCTTAGTATGCTTCAACAGTTCGTGTTTTTTTTTTATTGTATGTCATCATTTTTTAATTTGGTTATTCTCCGTACACATGATGTGGTTTAGGTTTGCATGCGATGTCATGTTGGATACATATATTTACTACTAATGTTTTTGTTTTTCATAATATGTTTTCCATATGTGTGCTTTTCTGCTTCTTCAGATATTTTCTATACTTTGTGAGATTCTTTCTGCTATAACCAACAAAAGATGTCATGCTTGTACCACAAAAATGAATTTGCACCTGACAATGACATACTATTACCAGTTATTAGTCAAAAATGCAATAACGTGCATATTCCTCATCCCTTTACATATATGTTGCTCTATAAGGGGAAGACCATAACAAGTAGAAGTAAGGATGTTATACACTGCTTTACTAACATATATTCTAAACATCGTAGTCCGGTAATAGATGTGATGGATTTTAATAGCTTGCTACTCTCATACTCCGAGTAGAAAAAGGAAATCTATGCGGAGGAATTTTGCAATGTCCTTGTCGCGGATGTGAACGCATGGCTACAGTACTACAGACTAGCTAACAATGATACACTGAACTACTACAACAGAAAGCGATGACGTATTCGCAAATTTTCGTTCTTCAAAAATGGCCACATGTTTATGATGGAGACATTAGAATGGAACGAACATGTGTTACCAATAATTTCAAATACACTTGCAAATGTTGCGATATTTCAGGAGTGAAACACCTCTCTCGTCAGGTACTTGTCCGATCCTTCTAAAGAAACTCCCAAGTCAGTAAAACAACAAGCTTTAGATTATGCTTTGATTGACAAAGAAAAAAGGCTTCCATAAATTTTCGTGGCATTCGGATCAGGATACAGCCCTGCCCTAGCGATCGCACATATTCTTTGTCACGAGTATGGCTTATGCAGCAGCCAGCGGGTGGATATCTACGAGCAGGTAGGAATGTTCATCTGCATCTTGGTGCACGGTAAGGGATATCGACAGGTGACAACAATATTCAATCATTCATTGCAAATATTATGTCATTATTCCAAACTGGTGCTCCATGCTGTCTTCTCATTAGCTCAACGTTTGATACGTCCAACTCTAAACTGCAATGAAGGTGTGGAGCCTCACAAACCTAACCCAAATAACCTTCCAATACTGCATTGGCACTATTGACTAGACGTATGTAAAAGTCGTGCTACCATGTCACGAGCATGTAAACTTCATTGGAAGGAAAAGGATACCGACGCAAAATGTCTTGGTGGTCTGGGATTTCAACTTATGTTTCATGTTCGTGCATGCTGGCACCATCAAAAATATGCACGATGCTTGGATACTAGCTCGTGCAATTCATAGTCCAGAAATACATTTTCCTCTAATAGCCCTGTGTAAATATTATTTGGTGGACTCAAGATTCCCACATCGACCGGGGTATATGGCTTTAGATAAAGGCTTAGATATTTTACATCACTTCCAACAGCTCCGTGATGAACACACGGGGCAACACAGAAGGTTTCGGGATGCACGTGAGAGATTTAACTTCAAGTTGTCATACAGAAATGTCATCGAACGTGCCTTTGGCATGTGGAAACAGAGATGGAAAATCTTGGAACGTATGCCTAGCTACCCATTCACAACACAAGTGGCAGTTGTCATTATGACGATGGGTATTCATAACTTACTACGCCGTTCAAGGGTTCTAGACGAGACGTTCTTGTAGGTGGACACAAATGAGGATGCACCCGTCAAGGTGGAGCTCCCCGACACAAAGGAAGAAATGCATGGCAAGATGAATGTTCCCAAAGTATAGCAAAATGAATGGGACAGACTACATGATTACATGGCACAGTAGCCATAACGATGTTGCATCGTAAGTGTTGCATTTGTTTAGAAATTGAGCATTGTCGTGTACCTACATTTCCTATCCATATGAATATTAGTAGACGTTGTCACTGAATGGTTTTTAATATTGTTTGATTATGTAACCGAGTTAAACGAGATTAGTTGCAGTCATAACGTGGCTTATGTGTAAACACAGTTTTATTCAAAATGTGGGACAAAAATGTGGCAACAAATAATCTGAAGAAAGAATGGGTGGGTTGATTTATTTGGGAGTATGGCACAATTCGACATTGTGGTGAGATCGAAACATCGAGTTAACATGTTCGAAGTTAGTTGTGCAATATTAGGCAAATCAGTCCAAATGTATCCGGCCCCACATGAGTGAAGAAATTGTGGAATATGGCAGCCTTTGAATTGTCAAAGGCTGTTGGATTCTCCTACTTTCAGTACAATAGAACAAGTGCAATCCCCGATGATGTGAATCCATGTAGCAACGGTGGCTACGAAACCCACAATAAGATTGAAATCGAATCCCAAGAACGCCAAAGATTCAAGGCTTTGGATTTAATCCAAAAACTATGAACCAAGCAACCAACAACAATGAATTTGTCAACCTCTTGATCACACAATTATTGATCCTCACCCGAAATTGCCAACACCAACAAAATTACTTCTTAATAAGTTCGATAATTTTGTTCAATCCAGAACAAAGACTTTTAAAGTGAAGCTTCTCGAGAAAAACTCTCTAATTCAATTCATGTCAAAAGTCTTAAGATTACAATGAATAATGAAATATTTTATTTATACTAAACCCTAAAAATAGTATTTAAGATCGAATATGACTTAAAAAATTACAAAAACATCAATTGGGATAAAATTCTAAAGTAACTAGGAAATTTCCAAAAATTGAAAATTGTGTCTAGAACTTTGAACCATACGGCCCCATGGTTCTACAACTTGAGGTCGCATGGAACAAATTAGCAGCGCTTACTTGCTCTCGATAGGCTTGAATGCAATTGCATGCCCTTTTGTGCTATGAAGTCACATACCATTAAATTTGACATCTCTTTTTCCTTGTGCAGAATTTCATGACGATTTCGAATTGTACTCATGGGCAAAAATTCAACAACCGCCCATTTTAATTTACAACCACGCTACTCATTTTTCCATATATCTTCCAAAACTTTGAATCCAATGCACCAAACATGATTTTCACCTTCATGACCAACATATAAGTTGTTATTTGGCTTGTTAATTTCAACATTTTGGACTTCATAGCTCGAACAAATAATTTGCATAGCTTGTGGTTTTGGCCACCTTCCGTCAATCAACAAGTCCTTGGTAGTTTAGCGCCTATCCCGGATCATATCATCCATTCTCTCTTCGAAAGGATTCGACCTCGAATCCAAACCCAAGTTGTAACCCTTGCTACCAATCAATTCAATGATGTGAAATGGTCCATATCATCTAGGATGTAATTTAGACCTCTTTTGAATTCTTGTCCACCTTTTTCGGATGTAAACTTAATCTCCTTCACATGGATCAAAGTGTTTATACTGTGATTGCTTATTTTTGCAAGTTTGAAATGCTCCAAGCACAATTTCATTTGATAAGTCACCTTGTAACCTTCACGCCTTCTCTTGCCCAGGCTCATATAGTAATGACACTTTAGATGGATTTATGTTGCCCCTCAAATCATCTCTATCTCCCAATCCCTTGCATATAAACTCCCTTCAATGTCTTTAAAACTCCTTTGTCGCCTCAAGGATAACGAAATCAACATCCAATGAATAAGATATTTCCAAACTATGGCGCTATTGGTTAGTTTCATCCACAAATTATAGCTCAATGCCTGGATTGTATGGTATTCCAATAGGCTCGTCTTCATGTATCAAGTCTTCGATATACTGTAAGAAAGAAATAACAATGCTAGGAAGAAAAATGTTAGTTCTTGTTAAAGCCCCTTCAACTTCACTCTGGTTTTCATATAAGTTCACTTTCGACTCCTCCTCTACCTCAAAGGACTCTCATTCTTTTTCATCTTGTGGCTCCACTTCTATTTTAACCACTTCTCCATCATCATTTCCACCCTCTACTTCATTTTCACTCTCTCGTGACTCATTTCCTTTTTTCTCATAGCTATCCACCACATAATTCTCTCTGGCTCTCTTGTTCCTTCGTATGATCAATTTGAGAATTAATCATGTCACGAAACTTTGATAATTCTAGTTTGAAGCCAACTCACCTGATGTACTACCAACATGCTTTGCAATAGGTGTTTTCTCTTCCATTGAATATCCAACTACATGACATTTTCTAGGCTTCTCTCTAAACTCGATCCATCATATCCCTATAACAATGATTAGGCACATATCGCTTCCTCATGATAGCCCTTAACTCATCCCAAGTTTCAATACCTTCACCTAGATGTAGTCAATTGATCCCACCATGTTATAGCATAAACTACAAATGTGCTCACAGCTAACTTCAACCTTTTCTCCTAGGAATAATTATGGTACTCAAATATCAACACTACCTTTTCTTCCCACGCCAAGTGTGCCTTTGGATCACTCCTTCCCTTAAATAATGGGATTGTCATTTTAATACTTCCAAGACTCCTATCAACACCATCTCCAAAAAGATTTATATCCATTTCTTCAAGCCTAACTCTCCTTTGCTTCATTTTTCGTATTTCAGCCTCAACCAACGCATCTTCATCACTATCACCACCATCTCCATACATATCACGAATGTCCATCCTAAGCTCCCGTCTATCCCACATCCTCACATTGGATTCTGCACGTTGTCCCATATGAAGGTTAGCACATTTTGTTTCGAACAGGTCTAGTTTGTTTCTCATATCCTCACACAACCTGTCAAGTCGTAGAATCATCTCTTCGACGTGTTGATCAGAATTTGGTTTCTGCATGAATTTGACTCTTCCATTTTTATTTTTATTTTTACTTTTTTTGACTCTCTTTTTTATGACTCCTTTTTTGACTCTTTCGATAGAAAACTTGACTACGAATCCAACAAAACAGATAAAAGTTGATTTGAATACTAAATTAGCCCAAAAAACAACTTTTAAAAATTTTGATTGGATTTTTGTGGATCAAAGACTCAAACAAATTGAAAAATATGACGAACATGAAGAACAATGAAAAACAAGAACAAAAGACTCAACAAAATAAAAAGGAAAGATATAACCTTGACTTTGGAGTCTAAGCTCTAATACCAACTAATGAGAACCCGCGTAACAACAACGACCATGAAACCCACAACTAGATTTCCATCGGATTCGCTAAATTAGCCCAAAAAACAACTTTAAAAAATTTTGACTGGATTTTTGTGGATCAAAGACTCAAACAAATTGAAAAACATGACGACCATGAAGAACAATGAAAAACAAGAACAAAAAACTCAACAAAATAAAAAGGAAAGATATAACCTTGACTTTGGAGCCTAAGCTCTAATACCAACTAATGTGAACCAGCGTAACAACAATGACCATGAAACCCACAACTAAATTGCCATCGGATTCGAACTCCAACAAGCAAGGTTTTGGATTTAACCTGCAAACAGTAAACCAAGCAACAAATAAGTGAATAAATTACCGACCTCTTGATCACAAAATTTAAGAGTCTCACCCGGATTTGTAAACGCTATAAGAAAATTAATTTATTGATAAGTTCGAATCATTCAATTAAGAACAAGGGATTTTGAAGCATGAAGCATCCCGAGAAAATTCTCCATCAATTCATAATAAAAGTCTTGGTTCCAATGCAAGAAAATAAAGATAGTATTTATAATAAGCCTAGGAAATAGGAAAAAACGAAATTTAGAATCTTAAAAATATAAACTTGACAAAAAAACTAAAAGTTTTAATCAAATTAAAAGTCTTGTGCGAAAAGGAAAATTACTCCTCCGAATTTAGTCTATGTGACCGCACTGTAGAATTCTGTGTGGTCGCAAGGGCTATATGAAAATCCTCCATTTGCTCTCGGGTAATAGCTTTGCGTGTTGCCTCCCCGTCCATTGTCCAAACCAAGCTGCTCCAATTCATCTCTTTCTTGTTTGATCCAAGTTGTTCCAGTCAGTGATCCCCTTGATGCAACTTGATGTTGGCTTCTTGTCTTCAACCTCTAGAACTCCATAGCCTTAGACACTTGATTAAATGGTTTTGCTGCCCTTTATCAAAACCAAGCTTGTACTTAGACTCATCTTGCCAATCATTGAACTCTCTATTACTTGTGGCCTGTCCCTGATCACACTACTGAAATTTTGTGGTAATTTAAATTTAATTCAGAGCACACACATGCAACAAGGCCCACCCTGATTTGAAAGGAAAATTTCATTTGTGAAAGGAAAATGGGGATCAAAAGGAACATAAACTTTCTTCAAACTACATTTAGAGTCAGTTACATGATATCTTTTTCTTTTTGAAATGGCATAAACTTTTGAATGCAAAAAATGGCTAATCAATAATGTAAGTTCAGGTCTGGGACACTACACAAAACTTTAACTTTTAAGATTACCAAGTATACATTCCAGATTACCGATTAGTTCGACCGTACGTGCAGAATTGACTAATTAAAGGAACACGTCACATTTAATTAGGTATATAGATGATTAAACAAACAAACCAATTTCTTATGTTTGAATGCCACAATAATAATATGGAAAGTAGTAAAAACACAAGATTTGTTTATGGAGAAACCCAACATAGGAAAAACTCTAGGACCAAGCCGAATCACAAGAATGAATATGATGGATTTACCAATGGGTTGTGCATTGGATCTCTTGAACAATGATATAAAAGTGTTATAGATGTAAAAGCACAATGAACAACCATAGAATTTTTATCCATGACTTTGGTATTTATTGTTGGGGGCAAAAAAGTGTAATGGACCATGTAAAGTTATCCAAAATCGCTACCTAAGGATTAATCATTTAACATTGCCGCTTGAGCGAGTAGCTAGTGACTTGCGACAGGTGAGCGATAGCTGAATAGTCATCAGTATTTTCATTATAACTTTCTCTCCCGATATTCGATTGAGGTGATTCAAAATGCATTGAAAAAGTAACTCAAAGGCCTACAATTCTTCTAACAGCTTTGTCCAAATTCCAGTGTTTTCTATACAAAAAATGTGTTTTAATTTACAAATGAGAATTTAGAACATAACTTGTGTGGCTCTTTGATATCCTTTAGATTTCTAATTGCATTCTAATGAACATGTCTGATCATCTTGGACTCTTTCAACGACTATACTACCAAATCTAAAAAACCTTTTTTTTTTTTTTTTAACTTTTACAACTCTTTTACATTAATCCATTTTTTAAAAAAATCGTCAATAGACTAGAAACCTAACAATCTTCCCCTTGGCATTCTTTGACAAAACTATACAATGAAGTCAAGATAATAAAAGCAAAAACCTAATCTACACAAACTCCGTTTCTTGCATTCCTTGTTAAACATGTTTCTTAAAATCAAAAACTCAAATACCCATTGTAAAAGCATGTGATACAGGAATTGTAAAAATTGAAAGTTATAGTCATAAATAAGCATGTTAGTTTGAGACGTGATATTAATGTCAATCAAAGCATCAACCGAAATATTAACATCACAAAACATCAAAACTCAAATAGCAATGGATATGATATGGAATGCAATGCTCCCCTTTACTGCAAGCTCTCAACATTTTTTTATGCAGCAACAAAATGTATCTATGTCTCTCCCAAACGACCGCTAAACATAACAATGCAACAATCTTCCCTTCTATATATGCTCTTCATATATTCTTTCCCCCTCAGTTACATATTTCTCTTCCCCTTTTAGTCACAAATACTAAAAGCAATGATATCAAGATCAACTAGAGCAATAATATATAACACCTTAAAATGCAGTTGATAACATGTACAAGTAAAATCAATAAGTAGTAAACCTTTCCATATTCTCAGTGTAAGTCGAAATGAAGTAAATAATATAAGTGACTCATGTATGTAAAGCGTCACTAATCCAATGCAAGTAGGACTTCAAACTTTAATTTTGTGAGAAATGACATGCTAACCAATGCCAATAAGTATATTATCTTACTAATAAAAGTCAAACAAACCATGTGAGTGCATTAGGACCTATACTTATTATTTTCATTTTTCTCTCCCTAACTTTGAGCTTTTATATTTTTCAAATATTCACATTTTTTCAGCTCATCATATTTTTCACATTTTTCAAGCTCATTATATTTTTCCTCTTAAGTCCAGGTCATTCTAAATTAGGCGACTAAGATAACCCCTATGGCGTAACCTAAATCAATTGATCATAGACACCAGAATTTAAGGAACCTCGCAAGCTTAATTACTCAAGTCAAATAGGCTCCAGAAAAGAACATTAAGAAATTGAGCTTTTATATAATAAGGAAATCTTTTTGAGCCTAGGTCTAATTAATTTGGTCAATTCATATTCAAAGTCACCATATTAACATGTGACAGACGTCCCAAATCTCACACACACAATAGAATCCCACTAACAAATTCATAATATGCGCAGTGCAGATGATACATGAAAACACATATAATAAGTAATCCAAAATAACCTAAGCAAGCAATGAAAGTCATGCTACAGCTTATCAATTTTAGCTCATACATGATCACAACATACACATTCAAGAATTATATATCATACTGTAGGAATTTTCGTTTTTTTATTTTTCAATTTTTTTCGTGTTTGTCTTTTGCAAACATGAATATGCGACACACCAAGAAAAAGAATGTTAAGTACAGAAAACAAAACAAAATATGCATACGTTAATGCAAACCAATGAAAATGCACATGCATGAAACCAAAAACAAATGAAAATAGACATACAAATACAAAGGATGCATGCATAAATCATATGACAATTAAAAACAAGCATATATAAAAAATACTTAATCTATTAGGTATCTCAGTGCTCTTTCTCATAAGAGCACCATGATTTACTTCAAAATTTCGCGGATCACTCTTCTTCACTCATACCTGTCTAGTGGGAGAATAGTTTCTAGACAGCTGTGTCATCAATTTAGTCAAACAATTCACTTGATCAATAATGAGTTCAATCTAATCGAAGACGCCTAATTTTTGTTCCTATTTCTGTTCAGGTACTAATGATATCTAGAGCGTATATGACCTAATAATAACAAGCTGGGCCTTGTTTTAGTAAATTTAGAATCGTTATATTAAATTTTTTTCTTCACTCGGTACAAATCACGACTCGATGAAATAAAAGTAATCAAATTTGTCTCCTTATATTCATCCAATAATTACATCTAACATGACAACTTCCACCGCCCCAGGTCTTGAAAAAGGTCACCCCCTTACAAGAAAAGAAAGCAAATGGCTATTTGTGCTACTGTGCGGAGTCTGCGGGCGCGCAAGGGATAAAATAAAATAAATAATGTGTACTTGGTCATAAAAAGGGAGAGATATTACAGCACTTTTTGGGTACATCATTAGGCCATGAGAAACAAGTACATAATAAAAAGATTACAAAATTGATTGACAAATGACAAAAAAATAAAACTTTAGGCAGTAAATTCTTGACTTAACAATCTCAAAGTTCCTCAATAAAAGCCTTCAAGTTCTTAGTAGAAGAACCATCCTCTTGCATAGCTTCTCTAGCAGAATTCTTCCATTTCTGAGCATTCTCTCTCAATTCTCGACTTTTTTCTCCGTCGTCCATTACTGTTTCAATGCACCTCTTGATCTCGTCGCTCTCAACGGTGCCATCTTCTCTTGGGTTCACCCTTAGGCCTGTCCTCCAAACATCTTGTATAAGCTTTGCATTGGACGCTTGATCAGTCCATTGAGGAAATGCCACCACAGGAACACCGCATGCTAAACTTTCCAACGTCGAATTCCAACCACAATGAGTCACAAAACAACCCAATGAAGGGTGTGTTAGGACCTCAAGTTGTGAACACCATGGTACTATTTTCCCTATTTTTTCCAATTCATCCAAACAACTTAGTTTATCATCGTCATTTTCTTCTTCTTGGTTCTCGTTTACACGTATAACCCACAAAAATGGTCGTCCACACTCGAGCAATCCCTTAGCAATCTCCTCCATTTGAACTTTTGGGAGCTTCAAAAGACTTCCAAATGACACATAAACCACAGAAGATTCTGACTTCGAGTTCAACCATTGAAGATAATCGTCGGATTTATGAAAAAGATCTCCACCAACGGCCTTATCCAATGGATCTTTTCCATTTAAGAAAGCAGAGGGAATTAAAGGTCCAATCCCGATTAACTCGTAATCTTCAATCGCCTTAAGTGCATCGGGCTCTAGTGCATCAAAAGTATTCACGAGCACTTTTGGCTTTGTTTCTGCATCCAATATCTCTAGCTGCTCTTTAAACGTCGGAAGAGCAAATTTATACCGACCGCCTCCACTTGAAGGAACCATAAATGATGGAAGATCACGTTTAGCTAGCAATGGAAGTCTAGGAAGTTGGATTGCCCACGACGGATCGTCCGAAGAATTATTGATTTCTTCACCGTAGCCATTGAAATAATAGTAGTATATATCCAAAACAGTAGCTGGTTGAATCCACAGAAGAGCACTCGGGATGTGGACTTCATGCGCCACCTCTGCAGCCCAGGGGAGTAGGAGTGTGTAAACTAAGGACGTAACTGGGCGTCCTTGCTCTGCACTGGCGAGAATAGTGTCCCTCAGGGTTTCAGAACCGCGGTTTCTAATCTCCGTCATGTAATGCTCTGGATCGTCGCTGGGTTTGAACCCATCGTCATATCCATCGGAAAAAGCAGCAAAAGTAATGCCATTGGGGATGTCAGCGGCAGCTTTGGCCATCCGCCGCTGGGCGTATAAACTTGTTGCGAAGGTGACTTCAATGCCATTTCTGAGAAGGGTCTTGGCAAATGTCAGCGATGGATTGATGTGACCTTGTGCCGGAAAAGTTACTAGAATCACATGAGGGCCAACCATTTTTTGTGTAGAGAAGAAAATTGGTGTATGGGATAATGATAAGAATGTTATGCGGCATGGAAGTGGAAAATTCTGTGATCTGGAAAGGTGTAGATAGGATGGGATCCTTTGTGATGTATATATAGGAGGAGGAAAAAGGCATTGCATGACGTATGGGATGACGATTTATGGTAGAATCGTTGGGTAATTTGTCTCGTTACTCATAAATAATTTGTAGAAACAAAAATAAAAGATAAAGCTTGACGTTTGAGATGACATAAAAGCATTATAACGTTGAACAGTTTCTCTTGACCTTGGAAATGATTGGACACTGATTGCCTATTATGACCGGCAGCAGTGATAAATTTAGTCTCATGCACGACATAAGCTGTCAAAATCAGATTTCGTGCAATTCATGAATCAACGGCTGAACTGGAATACTTACATTGTAAGTCTTCGAAGATAAAATTGAAGAAGAATCAACAGTATCGAAATTATGAATCTCTCTCCATAATCAGGGGCAAACGTAGACATTTTGTATTGAAGTCACAATTTAACTTGCAAAAAGGTCATGGAAATTTTTTATTCAGCAATTAGAAACCAAATAAATTATTCCCCATGTAATTTTACATCCAAAAATTTATATGGGTATGAATTTTTCGGATATAAAATTACGAAAATTTTTGATGTCATATCTCATGTAAAATTTTCAATAAAATAATGTAAATTATATTAAAAATTTGTATCATAAAAATAATAATAATTGAAATTTTTTAAAGAAAATATGAATTATACGTCTCTTTTTAAGACGCACACTTGATGCATCTTTAACTATTTTCGATATTTGTTTGGACCATTCAATAAATAGATGATGTAATTCTCGGAGTGAGCTTCGAGATGACATAGGCGATTGTGGATTCGGTTAGCGTACAATCGTCAGAGAATTTTTAAAATTAGCATGTTATCGAAATTCTCGAAATACTAATTTGGAACCTAGTTTGACAAGCCATAACATTAGCTACGGTTGACTGTTTTCGCATGCTATTAACAATGTAGAAAACTAGGTCATGTGCATTTCGACATAATATTAAGAATGCAATATATTCGCCCCCCAGGGTACATCCGAGTTGGTGGAACAATCACTATGGCGGGCTTGCAACCTCAGCGTAGAGAGTTCGATTCCTGATCAACGCAGTGAGGAGGATTCTCTTAGGCCCAGGGGTATAAATCAAGTGGGAACCTGGGAGCCAACAAGGGCATAACCTGCGATTTACCTCCTCGAGTTACTGAGGGGCCGGTGGCTAGAGGTCCAAGATTTAGTCTGACGAAACTGGGATACCTGGGTATCAAAAAAAATATTCCACTTCGTTTGACAATATATTAAGAATGCAATATATTCCACTTCGTTTGACATCTCATAATGACTTCAATAATTGAGACAAAGACATAGAAAGAAAAAATAGCCCCATATTTGGGGGTCACGTGACCCCCCATGCCCACCTTTGTATCCATCCATGAACACCCCACACCTTCCACAAGTCAACGACGTTAGACATTTTACTTTTTTTCTTATATAAGCATTTTTGAATGACATGACACTTTTTTTTTTTTTTATTCCAAATCACAATCTCATTGGAGATGTTCTAACATTGCCATGTGTTTTCTTCTAAAAGTGTGTAAATTGAGATATGGGAAAGAAATTCAGTTGGAATAGGAGTGGCCCAATTCGCATACATCACATAGTGAAAGCCTTCCTGTTGATAAGCCTTCCAAGTGCATTGTCAACCACACTTTGCATCAAAACAATGGTCCTTAACAAATGTCCTTCTTTTGAGTTGGGTTAAGACAACAATGAGATATTTGGTAATCCACGACTACTATTTCTCGAGAGTAGATAGTAAGGTCGACAAATCCTTACTCTAACTTTTAAGGGATAGATATACGAACTCCTCGATGAATCAAACCAAGGTAGAGATTGGTGTTCATACTTAAGTAATAAGAATGAAATTAATGTTGAGTCAACGATCAAAGAGACTAACACCTTGTGTAGGGTTCCAAATCTGTGCTTCTTTTTCTTTTGACGAAATTGATTGGATTTATGTGCTTAGTTGATCTAGCGCTCCTCTTGTTTCATATGGCTAATTTGATATAGTGATTTCATTTTGCAGTTTATAGAAGAACACAAAGGAAAGTAAAATGTCTAGCCTAACACAACAATTCACACTTCCTGAAATTTCGAGCCTATGATGCTCCGACTTTTCAAAATGGTCGAAGTACTAGTGTAGAACACAACACGACATGGGTATGGGTATGGGATATGTGTCGGATCCTCCTAATTTCAACCTGACACTTTTTGTCATTTTTGCTTCTTCTTCTTTCCTCTATTTTTCCTTTTCTTTCTCATTGTTGCTCTATATAAAATTGGCTCCGCCTCCAAGAGGGTGAGAAAGGTGACAACACTAGGTTTTCCATTTGTCTTCTTCTTCGTCTTCTTCCCTTTTCTTTCTTTTTTTCATTCTTTTCCTCTCTATATCTGTGGTTTAGGCATTTATTTGTATAAAATGAAAATGAGTTCCATATAGTGCTCCTTGATGCTCCCCTAAATTCAAATTACAATATAAATTTTCATTTCTATTTTATATAACATTTAGTAATTAACTTTCCATATTTAAAAATTAAACCTCTTATTCAATACTTATTTTCTTTTTTGTAAAAAACTGATTTTGGTCTATTCAAAATGATATATTAAGTTAGTAAAAAAATTGAAACTGGGAAGACGTACCTACATACCCATGTCCGAGATTTGGATTCTTTTTAACAATATCATCATATCCTACATTTTAGAAAATAAAATATTCGACACTTAGCCCCTGTTTGGAAAAATTTTCCGGCTACAAAATCAATTTTTGGACCGTTTGCACCCATTTGCAGCCACATTTGTTGACCAACACTCTCACGTGTGGGTCCCAAGTGACAAAAAAAGGGTAAAAAATTGCTTTTTTTGTGTGAAAAAGCTGCTCCAAACAGGGACTTAAACATGTTTCTGTACCCGATATCTATACCCGAGTTTAAGCATCATATTTTTGGACCATCCTTGTTGTACATTTTGAAAAAAATGGACAGAGTCCAAATACAAGCTTTTCCAATTCATGCTTGACTACGATAAAGTTTTTATTTATTATTATTATTATTATTATTATTATTATTATTATTATTATTATTATTATTATCATCGCTTTGAGATTTAAGTAAAAAAATAAGAAACAAAAAATAAAATACAAATTATCGAAGGTGAACATATTTATTTCACGAAACGTCCCTCGCAACTATGAAATGCTTGGAGTCACAGTCAATTACGCAACCTATTTTGCGATCAATATACTGTCATTAATTCTTTGATCCTTTAGTAATAATTTCTTAAGTCTCGTTAATGGAGATTGAAATCAATTTTTGGATAAATTTTGATAAAAATTAATAAAATATGTGATCAAAAAATTGTGAATCTCATATAATAGAAAGTAATCATTGATTTGAATCAAATAAAATATTGGACTCACAATCATTTACTCAATCAATTTACTTGCCTCGACAGTATTGTCGAAGAAGATCATAACACTGATGAACATCTCACACTTTTCCTTGTTGAACAAGCAAGCAAAATGCAATTTATTAAAACACTTGTTTATTGGCTACTTCAAATTTTAGATTCCCCTAAAGATAGCATTTTATGGCCGACGTATATCCTTTTCAAATAATGTGTGATTATAAGCCCTTTGCAGCTTATAAGCTCAGCCAAACATGTATCACTTTCGATCTCACCAAATGATAGCACAAACACAAAACAAAATAGTACAAGATACGCGAAAATATTTTTTCTTCTTGTTTTTTTTTTTAAAGAAATAAAACAAGAAATATTTAAAAACGTGTTATAGAATATCTTTATTTAGTATTATAAATTACATATTTAATATTTGAAAAAATATTCAACACTAATTCAAACTTTAATAAGTTATTAAATTTTTGTCGTATAAAAATCAAAGCCGGCAACAAAATTATGTTTTAATTCAAGTCCTCAATGAAGTTAATGTTAGTTTAGTTTTAGTTAAGATAGTCTCAATTTTATTAAAGTTAGCCTTGACTTAGTAATTAAACTGACTATATATTTTTGGAATGTATTGGACTGGACCACGAGAAATTAATTTATGAAATTGACAACATAAGTTTAATTTCACTTGACTATTGTACGGACTATCTCAATCTTGAATAGGTAATGAAATTTGATTACCAACTTAAAGTTCTTTGAAGTATCAATGAGTGAAATTAAATTGCTAATCAATATCACGATGCTTCAGGAATTTAAGTGCAATAATTGGAGAACATATATTCGCAATATGAGATTCGTAATCTATTTAATAGGCACAATCATGACTTCAAAAGATTTTCAAGTGGACAGTTAAATCAGAGCTCAATAATTCAACATTGACTGTTGAATTAATATTGTGATGTGATCACATGAAACTGTCATATAGAAAAATAAAACAAAGGATTTAATGTATATTTAAAATGGGACATTTTGGTCATTTTACTTTGTTCAAAATATTCAACATGATTAAGGGCACTTTTTGTATAACACATTGCAGCATCAGGCCCTGGGAAACAAGTACATAATAAAAAGATAGCAAAATTGACTGACTAATGAAAAAAAATAAAACTTTAGGCCATCTCTAATCATACATCAAAATTTGCACCGTTTTACATCAAATCTTGCACTAAACAGAAATACATCATCAACCCGTTACACCAAAAGTTGCATTAAATGAATATCGTTTAATAATTTTCTTCATTTTTTAATTCTTAATAATTTATTTATCTCGTTAATTATTTATTTATTTTATTATTGCATAAATTATTATACATATAATTATGTTTAGTTAACAAAAATTCTGAACTCATTAATAAATTTGAAAAATGTAGTACAACTAATAGAATACAACAACTAAGAAAATATTAATCATAATACTAAAAATAGTGTAATACATTTCGAATCGCAATATCATAATATTACAAAGTCAAAATAGTATTCACAACTAATTATTATTGATTAAATTATTAAAATTTATTACAAATGCACAGAAAAATAATAATAATGATGATGATGATTAAAATTTATTGTATAACAAATTGAGAAATTTAGAATTAAAATTTTTCGTGCAACACTATTCATTTGCACCATTTTGCACGGTTCAAGGTGATTTGCACCAAAAATTTGGTGCAATTTGGTGAATTATTGTGCAATGGGATGGGGTTGGAGATGCCTAGTAAATTCTTGATTTAACAACCTCCAAGTTCCTCAATAAAAGACTTCAAGTTCTTAGTTGAAGAACCATCCTCTTGCATAGCTTCTCTTGCAGAATTCTTCCATTTCTTAGCATTCTCCCTCAATTCTCGACTTTTTTCTCCGCCGTCCATTACTGTTCCAATGCACCTCTTGATCTCGTCGCTCTCAACGGTGCCATCTTCTCCTGGGCTCACCCTTAGGCCTGTCCTCCAAACATCTTGTATAAGCTTTGCATTGGTCGTTTGATCAGTCCACTGTGGAAATGCCACCATAGGAACACCGCATGCTAAACTCTCCAAAGTCGAATTCCAGCCACAATGAGTCAAAAAACAACCCAATGAAGGGTGTGTTAGGACCTCAAGTTGTGAACACCATGGTACTATTTTCCCTATTTTTTCCAATTCATCCAAACAACTTAGTTTATCATCGTCATTTTCTTCTTCTTGGTTCTCGTTTACACGTATAACCCACAAAAATGGTCGTCCACCCTCGAGCAATCCTTTAGCAATCTCCTCCATCTGAACTTTTGGGAGCTTCGAAAGACTTCCAAATGACACATAAACCACAGAAGATTTTGGCTTCGAGTTCAACCATTGAAGATAATCGTCAGATTTATGAAAAAGATCTCCACCAACGGCCTTATCCAATGGATCTTTTCCATTTAAGAAAGCAGAGGGAATTAAAGGTCCAATCCCGGTTAACTCGTAACCTTCAATCGCCTTAAGTGCATCCGGCTCTAGTGCATCGAAAGTATTCACGAGCACTTTTGGCTTTGTTTCTGCATCCAATGTCTCTAGCTGCTCTTTAAACGTCGGAAGAGCAAATTTATACCGACCGCCTCCACTTGAAGGAAGCATAAATGATGGAAGATCACGTTTAGCTAGAAATGGAAGTCTAGGAAGTTGGATTGCCCACGACGGATCGTCCGAAGAATTATTGATTTCTTCATCGTAGCCATTGAAATAATAGTAGTATATATCCATTACAGTGGCTGGTTGAATCCACAGAAAAGCACTCGGGATGTGGACTTCATGCGCCACCTTTGCAGCCCAGGGGAGTAGGAGGGTGTAAACTAGGCATGTAACTGGGCGTCCTTGCTCGGCACTGGCGAGAATAGTGTCCCTCAGGGTTTCAGAACCGCGGTTTCTAATCTCCGTCATGTAAAGGTCAGGATCATCACTGAGATTGAACCCATCGTCATATCCATCGGAAAAAGCAGCAAAAGTAATGCCATTGGGGATGTCACTGCCGGCTTTGGCCATCCGCCGCTGGGCGTATAAACTTGTTGCGAAGGTGACATCAATGCCATTTCTGAGAAGGGTCTTGGCAAATGTCAGAGATGGATTAATGTGACCTTGTGCCGGAAAAGTTACTAGAATCACATGAGGGCGAACCATTTTCTGTGTAGAGAAGCAAAATTGGTGTATGGGATATTGAAAAGATTGTTATGCAGCACGGAAGTGGAAAATTCTGTGATCTGGAAATGAGTGGATAGCATGGGAACCTTTGGGATGTATATATAGGACGAGGACAGAGACACTGCATGACGTATGGGATGACGAATACTAGAAGCGTTAGGCAATTTGTCTCGTTACTCATAAATAACTGTACTCTGATTGACATGTAAACTTGGAAAATTATAGCATTTAGTTTAGGCTAAATTACGGAATTGAAAATTCTAAGTTGACTTGACTACATATTTCAACAACAAAATTATAAAATTTCAAGATTTAATTCAATAAAATATTAGACATATAAAAAGAATTATAATTTATTGTACAATGTTTTCCGTGACATTTAAAAATCCCACTTTTTTGATAAATAAAATTTTCAAGTAACGTATCGCATTTATGATTTCTCTTCCTTAGACAATAAGAGGGCAAAACTAGATTCGACTTATGTTAATATATGACTAATTATATAGTTTTAGAAAAAAAAAATACTCTCAATTTTCGAACTGAGTAAATTCATTTGTATTTCTTAGTAACGTAAGTTCTTTTCTTAATAAATTAATTTAATTTTTCTATCAAAGTTAGCCCCCGTTTGGCCCCCATTTTCGGAAAATGAAAATGGGTGGAATAATATTTTTTTGAAAAATGAATAGTTGAAAAAGAATGAAAAGTTTTCGATTTACGTGTAATATTATTTTATGGAAGATTGTGTGGTTAAAAATAGGAGAGAAAAAAATAAAATGTAATATAATATAATTTAATGGGGGTCAAACGGAGGCTTATTGTATATGATTAATTTTAACCATTATTTCGTGGAACTTATAATTTTTTATCGTCAATTTTTATCAAAATTATTAAGAATTCAATTTTAATCTCCATAATATTTTGTAGAAAGAAAAATAAAAGATAAAGTTGACGTTTGAGATGACATAAAAGCAGTATAACGTTGGACAGTTTGTCTTGTACGGAGAAGTGATTGGACTGATTGGCATTGTACCGGTAACAGTGATAAATCTAATCTCATGCAGGGCATAGCTGTCAAAAGCATATGTCGTGCAGATAATAATGAAATAGCGGCTGAAAGAGGATTAGTCTCATGCATGGCATAAGAGGTCCAAAAAGTCTTCGAACCTCTTCAATTTTAGTATGAATTGTTGCACGTGTTATAAATAAAATTGAAGAATATCGAAATTGTGAATCGCATATGTTGACCCTTAAAAAAAGTGCCAACAGATGTCGGGGCCACTCATTTTCACGTTGGCAAGTTTTGGCACTTCTTCACGGAATATTCTGTCAAAGAGTCGATGGTTGTTATGAATGTGGGAATTGCCCAATGGTGTAATTGTTCCAACACCAACAATATATCTAAAATGAAAGTTAACAAAACATGATTGGAACAAATAAATACAAGCTACATATGCGCATAATCATACCCTTGATATCAGTTTGCTTAAGTTACGACTATATTTTAGGATAATTGTTCTCGATCGGAACTTACTAAAGTGGACACGAGCAGGCCTCGACATCTATTGGCAAATTTTTAGGGATATATACAAGAAAAAGAGAAAATAAATTGTAAAAAATTGGAGGGGCGGGGTCAAACACACCTCCACAACTCGATGACATCTTAGACATCCTACATTTTTTTATCATATTTTATTGCAATTCACAATCTCATTTTACCTTCAGCTCTTTTTTTTTTTCTTTTCAAAAAATGCATTTTAAAATAGTTTTACGAAGAATAATGTATGGTTAAAAAAAAAAGATTGATTTACGTATAATATTATTTTATTAAAAAAACTTTTGAATGAAATGTGTTCAAATCATTATTAAAAAATATTTTTGATTGAAAATTGGGATCCAACAGGGGCAGTGACTATTATGCCTTGCCGCAGTGATAAATCCAGTCTCATGCATGACATAGCTGTCAAAGTCAGATGTGATGTCGTGCAGAGATCCATGAATCAGCGGCTGAAGAGGATTACTTACATTGATGTTGCTCATGCATGACATAACATGTCTTTAAAAGTCTGCCAACATCTTCAATATTAAAATGAATTCTTGTGCGTGTGATAAATAAAGGTTGAACCCCAACCTTAATAAAATAAAATTGAAGAAAAAGAGATAAAATAAATCGTGAAGAAAAATAAAATTGAGGAAAAAAAGATAAAATAAATCGTGAAAAATTAGTGGAGGGGTGTCTAACACACCGCACCCTCCACAAGTCGATGACATGTTAGACATCCTACATTTTTTTCGTATCATATAAACATTTTTGAATGATATGACACATTTTTTATTACAATTCACAAACTCATTGGAGATGTTTTAACATTGCCATGTGATTTTTTTTAGAAGTGCGTAAATAAAAATATTGTAAAGAAATTCAGTTTGAATAGTAGTGGCCCAATTCGCATACAACATATAGCTAGTGACAACATTCCTATTGATAAGCCTTCCAAGTGCATTGTTAACCACTCTGCCTCAAAACAATGCTCCTCAACAAAATGTCCTTTTGAGTTGGGATAAGACTACAATGAGTTATTTGTTGATCCACGACAGTAGATAGTAAGGTGGACAAACACTTACTCTTAGGGGCAGAGCCGGAAATTTTGTTCAGTGCGGGCAAAATTTAAATTTAATTAAGGTCAAATTGTTTGGTCCTTCGTGGGAATATAATCGAACAATGTCGAGTCATGCCACCAACATAAGCTAGCATATATGAATAGTAAGGCAATACATTTGAGGAGTGGTAATAGAAGTAAAACATTACAAAATACTTCCAGAAAATTCTGGAAAAATGAATTTTATCGCATGAAGTAAAACATTACAAACTACTTCCAGAAAATATTGGAAAATAGGCTTTATACCTCAGGAAGTGAAACAAGAGCAGCTGGTTTACTTACAAGAGATGGAAAGGCTGCTACCTTGGGCGGAGGCCAAAAGTCCAACTCGACTACCATTACCATCAAAAACTTCAGCTCCATTTACAACAATTTGGTCATCTTTCTCACTATCCATCACTTCTCCCTTTTCCAATTGGGCCTGTAATCAACTTCAAATCAGTATTAATGTAATACAAATTGCACAAGGATATATGCTTTAGCAATAGTGCAAGTAGCTACATTTGCCTCATCTGGTTTATCTTCTTCCAAGACTTTGAAAGCTAGGGCGAAGTCCAAAAGTCCAGTGCGGGCATTTGCCCACACTGGACTATGAATGGCTCTGCCCCTGCTTACTCTAGCTTTTAAGGGATATCTATCTACGAACTCCTCGATGAATCGAACCAAGGTAGAGATTGGAGTTCGTACTTAATTAATAAGAACGAAATTAATGTTGAGTCAACAATCAAATAGATGGATACCACCAAGCGAGATCGAGACTAACAACTTGTGTAGGTTTCCAAATCTGTGCTTCTTCTTTTTCTTTGGACGAAATTGATTGGATTTATGCGCTTAGTTGATCTAACACTCTTGTTTCATATGGCTAATTTGATGTAGTGATTTCATTTCGTTGTTTATAGAAGAATACGAAGGAAAGTAAAATGTCTTACCGAATGATAATATCTAAGCCATAAATTGGACTATTTGTTAGTGATTTTGATAAATTATAGCTTAAGTATGTTTAATTATATTTATTAGGTTGAACTCAATGCAAATTGGAGGAATTGGATGAAAGGCAAGAAAAGGGTAAAAAGCGATATAAATTCAAAGTTTGGGAACCAAAGTGTAAATATTTAGTAGTTGATTCAAACCATACAATGATGATTGAAGATCACATATGATCAATTGAATGCAATTTGGAGGTCAAAGAAGTGAGATACAGTTGAATTTTTTTTTTTCACAAATCAATTTTCAGTCAAAGAAGTTATGTTTCGAATTTTTAGCCACAATTTAAGACCCATTTTTCGGATAGTAAACGTTCAAATCGGAAAATTCTATTCTAGAATAATTATAGTCCTTTGAGTTAGCTTTTTGACATACTTTGAATCATCTCAATCGAATATCGAAAGAGAAACTTATGACCAAAACACCCAAAACTACTCAGGGACGACACAGCTTAAAGTGGTGCGCGAGGGCCAATTCTGGGCCCAAACAGCGAGCTTCCGTTTTGACCTAAAATTGTTATAGAAATCAAATTTAACCTACTATTTAATCTACAAGGGATGGCTAGAATGGGGGAGCACATTATTATATATATTTTCATCACAAGAAAAAGGCTAACATGAGATTCTAAATCGATTAACACTAGAAATTGAAGATTCAAAGTCTAGGTCGAAGAATAACAAAGAAAAAATTTGATTTTTTCACTTTCCAATCATTGCTTTCAATTCCAGATGATTTTTTTCGAGTCTTTTTGTGTGATTTATTAAATAACATGTTGGACTAATTTTTTTTTTATATATTGGATGAGATGAACCCTATTGTTTATTTATTTAAAATTTAAGACTAATATGTGCGTTTAAAAAAGAAAAATATGTATTATAGCTTTATTGATTGTCAAAAATGTAGGAACAAAACTAGATTACAAATCAAGAATTGAAATAGAAAGCGATAGGCGGAGTCGAAAACCAATACAATCATCCATAATTTGACAAAAATCTAACTTTTATTACTTTCTTATATCAAATTAGAATAATCACAAAATCAAATTCTCTTTTGTTTACATAATTTGAATTCTATACATAATTATAAAACTTGAATTAAAGTTATTTCCTGTGGGACGATACTTTTAACTCACTAAATTTATTACTTGTTGACGATCCGACACGCTTACGAGTTTTGCACGAACAACTAACTCGTCAATCCTTGTTGGACGTTGTCAAGAAAATGGGCAGAGTCCAAATACAAGCTTTTCAAATTCATTTTTAAAGTCAAACCTATACGTATTTGAAATTAAAGGAAGGAAAATATGAAGAATACCTTAGCTTCTACGTAAGGTTCCAAATTCTTTGTATTTTTTTATTTTTATTTTTTGCTATTGCACGAAATTTTTGCCAAAGGGGGTTTTAACGAGGTAGATATAGTGAAATTAACCATTCAAATGGAAGTTTCTTAAACTAAAGAACCATGCTATATTGAATGAAAAATGGTTGACATGCTACCTGATCGAAACCTACAATGGTGAGACCCACTTTTTTTGGGACATTTTTATTCATGCGGGACCCACATATCATGTGAGAGGATGTCAATCGTTCTCTCAAAAAAAATCTGGCAAACCAACAATATTCTAAATTAAATACTATTTGTCAATGACTATTGTATCCATACAATCCTTACTATACCCTATAAATTTAGGGTTTTAATTCCCAATAAAACATTTTTGACTTTCTTTATTTTCCTCTACATATTCTTATGTTCTCTTAGCTACATGACACACACATAATTTCTGTATTTACATATAATATCTTAATTAGAAAAATGACCCCAAGTTGGATCTCGTGCTCCAATAAAGATTTTTTTTTTTTTTTGGGAGATTTAAGTGAAAAAAATAAATAAATAAAAGTAGAAATTATCATACGTGTGAACATATTTATTTGACCAAACCTCCCTCACAGCTAGGAAATGCATGGAGTCACAGTCAATTAGGCATCCTATTTTACGATCAATATATTGTCATTAATTCTTTGGTCGTTCTGTGATAATTTCTTAAGTCTCGTTTAATGAAAATTAAAGTCAAATTTTTGGATAATTTTAATAAAATTTGATGAAATATGCGTTGAAAAATTGTGAATCGTGTGATAAAAACTATTGATTTGAGTCACAATCATTTACGCAAGCAGTTTACTTGCCTCGACGATATTGTCGAGGAAGATCATAAAATTGATTAACATCTCAGTCCAAGGACCCCACACTTTTCATTGTCGAACATTGTCGAGGAAGATCATAAAATTGATGAACATCTCAGTCCAAGGACCCCACACTTTTCATTGTCGAACACGCAAGCAAAATGCAATCTATGAACGCTTGTTTATTGGCTGCTTCAAATTTTTGATTGCCCTAAAGATAGAATTATATGGCCGACATATATCCTTTTCAAATAAAGTGATTATAAGCACTTTGCAACTTATAAGGTCAGCGAAATGAACGCACAACGAAATGGTACAAGATACGCGAAAACATTATTTTTGTCAACAAGAAATATGTAAAAATGTGTTATAGAATATCTTTATTTATTATTATAAATTCTATATCTAATATTCAAAAAATATTCAACATTAATTCAAATTTTAATAAGATATTAATTTTTTGTCGTATAATGACTAAAGCCAGCAACAAAATTATTAATTGAAGTCCTCGATGTAGTTAATGTTAGTTTAGTATTTGTCTTTTGTGTAACTTTATTTGTACTCGTGACATTTTGAAATAAAAATGTTAATTTAATGTTCAATAATATTTTTTTTTATCAATTTGAGCTTACATTTTTTCATTGATTGACTTGATATTATAAATCGAGTGTTTAAGTTGTTAAGCATAGAAAGGTTTGATTTATGAGTGGATCTAAAATTTATTGTCCACAATCGGTAATTAAAGACGAACACCTTATGTTTGATAAGATAGTCTCAATTTTATTAAAGTTAATCTTGACTTCGGTAATAAAATTGATTGTACATTTTTAAATGTATTAGACTGGACCACGTGAAATTAATTTATGTAATTGACAACATAAATTTAATTTTCACTTGACTATTGTATGAAATATCTTAATCCTAAGCAAGTAATGAACTTTGATTATTAACTTAAAGTTCTTTGAAGTATCAATAAGTGAGATTAAATTGCTAATCAACACTGCGGGGCTTTAGGAATTTAAGTGCAACAATTGGAGAACATATATTCACAATATGGGATTCGTAACCTATTTAATAGGTACAATCATGACCTCAAGAGGTTTTCAAATTGATAGTTAAATCTGAGCTCATTAATTCAACATTGACTATTGAATTAATATTGTGATGTGATCATATGAAACTATCATATAGAAAAATAAGATTGAGGATTTAATGTAAATTTGGAAAATGACATTTTGGTTTTACCTTGTTCCAAATATTCAACATAATTTACAAGAGGAATAGAACAATATGTCAGAAGATGTAATTATTATAGCTCCAGTAATTTCAGTTAAGTTAAAAGTGTAATCTCATTCTTTTAGTGGAATAGAACGACATATAAATTATTTAGATCGATCAAGAGTTGACAAGGTCAAGATTAATTTATTGAAGCGTGATTTAATTGGGTCTGTTTGGTCCCTTTAGTGGCTTCAAAATAAGAACTAAAATAAATTATAAGAGTTAAAATTTATTATTATTAACTGTAGAAAGATAAATTAATTAAATTGAAACATGTCTAACATTTGCCATGCATGTGCCATTTAAGATATGGAAAACTTCAATTTGGATGAGTATTAAAATAGTCATATCTATTTAGGATATTTATCCAGTCAAAAGAAAGAATTCTTTTGGGAATGTGATACCTCCTAAACAAATACATATTATAAAGACACTTACGTTAAGGTTTAGTTAATTGAAATCATTCTTGTGTCACTACAAGAAAAAAGGCTTTTTGCAACATGCAAAATGTAACATTCACCAATTGCTTGTTGCTATAACATTTCCCAAGTATATGTTGCTATTAGTTGACTAAATTGAGTTTTGACAACATTTTTATAAGGAATGTTACTAATACACCCTTTTGTAACGTTCACAATCCGTTGTCATTGAATTTCTTTAAGCAACATGCAATGTGCATTGCTCTTAATGTTTTAGTAACGTGCGATACGCGTTTCCATTTTTCAGTTTTACCAACAAGCAATGCGAGTTGCCATTAGATGTTTTAGCAATGCGCTCTTGAGTGTTGCCATTAATTTTTTCGCAACGTTCATTGCACGTTGTCGTAAAGTATTTTAATAAAGCTCTTAGAACATTGTCATTAATCTCTTAGCAATGTGTATTGAATGTTTCTGATATTTGGACCCGTTCCAACCTGGTTCTATTGTACTTTTCCCGACTATATTCTCACGCACAAACCCATTCCATCCTTTCTCTTCTCACTCAAGCGTGAACCCTAGAAAATTTCTTTTGTTGAACTCTCTTTTCACACACAAATTTTCACTAATTTGTCTTGCATATAAACCTACTCCCTCATTTCTCTTCTCATGCACGAATTCGGCCTCCATTTTCGAGCCACCCAAAGCTATAAATATTTTCTAGACAAATTTTCAATATTACTTGCAGATCCACTTTTTCATTGATGCTTAAGAGCTTCGAGAGTAATTGGGTGTTCCTGTTTCTTTCCAACAATGACAAAAATTATAGGGACACTAGGCTTTCACTCTCGATCAGTTGACGCTATATTCGGTTGTCTTAACGTTGGAATGTTTGTTAGTTTAATCGAATCTTTTCTTCAATTTTATTTGTTCTCGTCTTGGGACGGTGCTACTTTTTTAATCGGTAGTGCTAGATTTTATTTTTTGTGGCATGGCGAGGAGTATCATCGGAAAACCTTGAAGATTTTGAAGGCTGCTAACAAGAGCTCTAAGAAGCTCTTTTATGTATGTATTTTGATTTTTTTAGAAATCTTCAATATCATTTGGCTGGAAATTGCTTTCTCACGATTTTGTAGGAAAACATTTTTAATATCTTTCTTCTATTGTGATGTTGCTAGCATATAAGATTTACTTTACCAAGTATTGTTGAAACTTGAACAGAACTGAAATTCAGACAGAGAATAAAATGAACTTTTTTCCCTTGACAAATCTTGTCAATATTC
Source organism: Olea europaea var. sylvestris (assembly GCF_002742605.1). Lineage (NCBI taxonomy): Eukaryota > Viridiplantae > Streptophyta > Magnoliopsida > Lamiales > Oleaceae > Olea > Olea europaea. The sequence goes on along the minus strand of NC_036240.1, from coordinate 10,456,787 downwards.
TTCCAGTTTCTGTGTTATCATGCTTTAGGATGAAACATAACATGAAATGAAATTTATGTCAACATGCTTGGCCTGTTTGCGAGAAACTGGATTGGCGCTTGAAAAGATGGCGCTCTTGTCACATAGGAAGAGGGGCCGCTGTGGAATTGAAACTTTGAGGTCGCCAAGAAGATGCGTGAGCCAAAGGAGTTTGATAGCAGTGAGAGCTAAAGCACGATGGTCAAAGTCACAACTGGAGCAAGAAACGGGAGGTTATTTCTTAGCACTCCAAAAAATCAAGTTGCCTCCAAGATAAATGGAGTAAGCAGATGCAGAACGACGGGTATCGAGGCAGCCTGCCCAATCTGCATCTGAGTAAGTAATTGAAGTACCAGGAGCAGCAAATGGACAAAAGCTAAGGCCAAAGTACAGCGTACCTTTAACATAGAGAAGAATGCGCTTGATAGCAAGAAAGTGGTCTTTAGTCGGGGAGTGGAGAAATTGACTGACATAGTTAACAGCATGAGCAATATTCGAACGGTTGATGGACAGATATTGGAGAGCACCGACAAAAGATTTACAAAGAGTAGGACCCGGGAACAAAGGACCATGAGGAGACGGGTTTTGGGATACAACCATGGGGTATGAATAGGTTTGCTGTCAAGTAGTTGGGCTTGTGTGAGAATGTCTCTTGCATATTTCAACTGACTGATAAAAAGGTGTCTGAGGTGGTAGTAGCTTTAAGAACAAGGAAGTAACTGAGAGTTCCCAAATCTTTAGTAGCAAACTCAAAATTAAGTTTCCAAGTAAAACTGGCAAGGAAAGATAAGTTGTTGCCTGTAATAATGATGTCATCAACATAGAGAAGCAGATAGATTATGTAAGAGTGCTTATGAAAAATGAATAATGATGTGTATGCACGACTGCAATAAAAACCAAGTTGAATTAGAAAGGAGCTGAGGCGCTGAAACCAGGTACATGGAGTTTGCTTTTGACTGTAGAGAGCTTTCTGCAACTGACAGACATGATTAGGAAAGTGTGGGTCAATATATCGAGGGGGTTGCTCCATATAAACATGTTCAATGAGATGGCCATTTAGGAACTCATTTTTTACATCAAGTTGACGAAGCGGCCATTTGTTGGTCACAACAAGAGAGAGAATAACACGGACCGTGATAGCCTCGATGACATGGATAAAAGTGTCAGTATAGTCAAGACTAGACAAGTTTTGAGATGCTCGATAGATCCATCAGGCAAATATTTAGTTCGAAACACCCATTTGGAACCCACAATGTTGGTGTTGGTAGGGTGAGGAACCAAAATCTATGTATGAATATTTTGCGGGGCTTGGACTTCTCCATCTATGGGAGCGAGCCAGGCAGGATTTTTAGCAGCAGATTTGAATCCTTTAGGTTTAGTAGATTCAAGAAGAGCAGAAAGAAGGCCAGAGGAACCCCCAAGGCCGAGATACGTCAATTAACGTGTTTTGAATATGCCGGCCTTGGCTCATGTGAGTGTAGGATAAGAACCCAATGGAATAGCTGCAATAGGAATGTGATCAACGATAGGTGACTCAATGATAGGCTCAGGAAGAACAAATCTGAAATCCAAGTGTGACAGAGATAGACATGTTTTAGTTGCCTGCAGAGACTCATCCACTGGATTAGTACAAATAATACAAAGAGTGGATCCAGATTGAGTAATATGTTGAAAGTGTGGGAACGAAACTTGGTTCCAGAAATTGTGAGATTTGGAGAGAGGATATGGATTAGGCTTGTGAATATTGAGGAAGGCAAAGTTGTTTTCATAAAATTGTGCAAGATGGGTGATACAGAATCTGGAGGTTTAGGGTTAAGTCAACGAAAACCTTTTATAAGATGAATTATAACCCAAAAAAATACAATGAATGCTACGAGGAGAGAACTTGTTAATCATGTAATCACATAAAAAAGGATAAACACGACAATCAAATGGATGAAAATTTTTATAATCGGGAGAGAAACTATATAAAAGCTCAAAAGGTGACTTACCACTAAGAAGAGGTGTGGACAAACAGTTGATGACATAAGCCGCAATGCTAAAAGCGTTAACCCAAAAATGAATAGGAAGATGAGAATGGAAAAGGAGGGCCAAACCTATTTCATTTGCATGACGGTGTTTTCATTTGGCATGACCACTTTGTGTGGGTATATAAGGACAAGAGAGTTGATGATGAATACCTGAGGTACTAAGATGTGCTTTAAAACTGTTGCTAGTAAATTCTGCACCACCGTTACTTTGAAAATTTTTTATATGAGTGGAATGTTGATTTTCCACAAATTTTTGAAATTGAATAAAGGTATTCAAGAAGCCATATTTCAATTTTAATGGATAAAGCCAAGTGAAGCGAGAATAATATCAATAAATAAAACATAGTATACGAAACTCAAATTTGACTTTACAGGAGATGGGCCCCATAGATTGCAATGAATAAGTTCTAGTACCTTTGAAGATTGATGTTCATTATGAAAATAGGGCAAATGATGACTCTTTGCCATTTAACATGTACTTCATAATGCGGGGGATGGCAATAAAGAAGTAAGATGAAGCTATCTTTTTTTATTCAGAAAAGAAATAACAGAATGATTCACATGTGCAAGGTGATCATGCCAAAAATCATATGAAGCACAAAGAGATTTATTTTTTAGGACAGAAGAAAATCCAAATTTCCTCATTCTAGCACATATAAGCCACCATTTTGTTTACCGATTGCCATCATTCTTCCTGTTTGACGATTCTGAACACTGAAAAAATTATTAGCGAATGTAATAGATAATGGAAAGTCATTTGTTAATTTATTAATGGACAAAAGATTTTTAATGATTTGAGGAATGAACAAAACATCTAACAGTTTAAAATTAGGAGAATGGGAAAGTTTACTAGTATCGATAATTAGTAGGGATGCATCATTTTCGACAATAACACAATCCTTACTCGTATAAGAAGTGGAACGATCCAAGAGGGCTTGGACTGGAGTCATATAGGTCGAAGGCCCAGTGTCTAAAAACCAATCCGATGCCTTATTTTCAAAAAGATAACGAGAAGAATTGAGGGCTTCTGCAAGTTGAGCCTTAGGAGTATTACTGATAAGTGTGTTTTTGCATACTTACATAATACCTAAATAAGCTTAAATATTGATTAAATGAGCGAATTTCTACTCATAAATATGCAATTATTGTTTATGTAAGTTAAAATAACCCAAAAAAATAGAACAAGGCAAAAAGAAGGAGAAAATGGCCAGAATTTCTGCAAAATTGTAAATTGGAGACCAAAGTGCACATAAGGACCCGAGTTGCAAATTATGAAGGACGTGATTAAAATGGAATTCAAAAATTAAGGACAAAATTGGATGTAATCAAAGTTGGAAGGCTAGGCTTGTAATTTTTTGGGGACCAAACTGAAGAGAAAGAAAAAGAAGACTAAGGCACACGCCTAAGCCTAAAGCTAAGGTGCACACCTTAACCCTAATTTTGGGTAACTGAGAACAGCCAAAGGGCTAAGACGCGCACCTCATTTTGTACTAGGTGTGTGCCTTAGTTTTAAAAGAAGGATCTGCGCTCACATTTTTAATTCTTTGGGGCCTCTTGTTCCAATTTGGCTAGAACGGTTTTCACACTTTTGAAACATCATTTTCACCCTATTCTATGATTCTTCTTCATTTTTTTCTTTTCTTTGTTTTTCCTTTTCTCTTTCATTTTTCTTGGATTTTGGAAAGCAACAAAGTGCACAGGGAGAATACATCAAGGAAAGTGGAGAAATATTTGGGGAACTCGAGATTAATCTATGGAAATCTTCAAGAATCCAATAAAAAAAGGGGGGTTTCACTTTTATCTTGAATTTACTCCATTATTTCCCTCCATATTTAATGTATTGTGTAAAATATTCTCATTTTTATCATTTATATAATATGGGCTAATTTATTGTGTTAGGATTTATGGTATTAGTTTAACCTAACTTTTAATTAATTTTAATATTTGCTCGTTAATGTTGAATTATTTATTTTCATATGTTTTTGCTATTTTTATTATTGTATTTTCATTTATGTGGCCAATGAATGATTATATTTAGTGATTTATGACATTCGAGAGAAGATTATACATTTCAGACCAAATAGCAAAAACCCTAGGTTTGTGTAGGGGATAGAGATATACTCCTATCCCTAGGTGACCCATTTAGTTATTTTCTTTAAAAATTTAATGTGGTTGTTTGGTTTTAATCGACATATATATATGGTAGGTTAAACCAATCAATTATGGTTAATTTCACTCGAGAAAGGAAATTGACTAAAACTGGAAGATCGGGTCTAAAATCGTCAATTAGTAATTTGTTAATTGACTTGTGAAGAAATTAACTAGGGGACGGTTAAATGAAATCATGATTCCCAACCACGCTTTCCTCTAAAATTCCCAAGATTTTTATATTTTCTTAATTTGTAGATTTTTATTTTATTCCAAAATTGTAAATTTATTGTGTATTTCTTTTTATTGTTAGAATTAAGTTAATTAAAGTTGTGTAATCGAAAGTATACATTCCTCGGGTGATCTACAACTCAAATACAAAATGTCCACTTTATTATTTAAATACGACTCATGCACTTGCGGTATGCACTTTTAGCGAACAATAACCAAGGCGTTCATACCGTTGCTAGCACTGGTCCACATAGTGACCCTCTGCGAGATAGATTTAGCAATGCGGGGCTCGTCTGTCGGAGAAATGTCCCTGTCCTCATCGATGACTGCCAGTCCGATTGTGTTGGTTGCAAGAAAAAGAGCTTTGCAGATTAAGCTTCACAGGGTTAAGATTTGTGGTTGTGAACGCTGCATGGGATGGTATAGCCGGCTCCAGGGATTTTTGAAAGAGCTCAAAGCTCTCTGCCTTTGGCCTAAGATCTAGAAAACATGGCAAAGGGGTGAGGGCCATTTGGGCCGTGGAGAAGCTCGAGAATTTTGAGCTGAGACCTCGAAGGAACCAGTGCACTTTGTCGGTGCCATCAATGAGTTGTCCGATTGTATGGTTGATCGTAGAGGGCCTTGAAGGCATAGGCGTACTCCAAAACAGATCTGGTGCCTCACTTCAACAGTTGCAAATCATCCTTGAGACGAATTTCACGTGCTTTGGAGTGGTGGCTGAAGGGGTTCTATAAGGCAACCTACACTTTATGTGAAGTGGAGAGTCCCACAACTTCCGCCATGACCTCTTCAGTGGAGAAGGTCAATAGAAGGCTGAGAAGGTGTTGATCGGTTTGTTTCCATACCACATGTTCGATATTTGGTGTCTAAAAATTTTCAGGGACAAAACGGGATGGGGTTTCTCCAGTTCCATCCATATAGCCGATTAGTTATTGGCTCTCTAAAAGGGGAAGCAAGTGGCTCTTCCATAAGAGATAGTTGGAAGAGGATAGTTTGATTTTGTAACCATGTGAATGAGGGTATTGAAAGGGAGAAGATTGGAGGAGGGTTCAGAGCCATGGGAAGGAAGACAGGATCGTGTAAGGGAGTTTAATCCGTAGAGGGCTCTGATACCAAGAGAGTGTTGAGAAAACCACCACACTTTTTAGTGGTGAGTTGATTTCATATTTATATCCATATTTGCATAATCGTATTGGTATGATTACAATAGAATGGAAATAATACAATTGAATGGAAAGAATTAAGCAAACAAGATGGAGGCTACTTATGGGTCAAATGAGAATACAAATGGGAAGTCTTGAATTAAGGTAGAGGACCATTGGCATGATCCTCGACATTTTTCTTCCTTGGAGAATGTCTTTCATTATCTTAGTCCTCCAATACACTACTTTTTGATATGGAACTTTCTATGTGGCCCTGATCTTTTTTTTAGCGGTATATGAAATAATGTATGTTAATGCATAGACATTGTTTGTTCTTTTACATAATAACATTTGTAGGTATTTCCTAGTGTAAGTATTTGTCTCTTGGTTTTTACGATAAATGAGTTATTTTGGAGGTTTTTTTATTTAATTTAATTTTTATTTTTTTTCGCAATTTATTTTGAAGGGAATTTTAGCACTTCTTTTTTCTACCCAAAAAGCACTTTTTTCCACAGAGAATGTTCTTCCATTCTAGGCTATGATGCTAGATACCGTGGTACCCAAGTTCCTTGTTGTTAATAAGACAAAGAATGATATAAAACTTAAGGTAGAAGATGAGGTTATTCTAATGCCCGATCAAGGCCAAGTAGCATTCTCTGAAGTTTTTCCAACCAACTTTGCTGAATTCTCACATTTTAAATGCTCCTAGCCTTAAACATAATCATATTATTAGACTTATGTTTTCTTGTTTTGGTTTCCTTTGTTTTATAACATGGCAAAGGATTGAGCATAATAGTGTTATTACTTTATAAAAGTTTGTGAATAACATTGAAAAAGTTAAAGAGCAGCCATGTACCTAGTTCAATAGAAATGTTCCATCCTTATAATGCTTAAATAATGATAGAAACTCTCCCACATACTCATTTACCACTTAATTTGTCAGGATATAGTTTTCTGACAATTTCATGCATATATTGAGAATGAGATACATGTTAGTACCTCACGTTTCATATTTTTCTTGTATAATTCAACACTTAATTTGACCAAAAATTGAAAGCTATCATTTTCAACGTTTATATTTTTCAGGGTACTTAACATTCAATGGAAATTTTCTTAGCAGACATTTAGCTCTATAGTTTCATGAATTCACTCTATGTTTATTGAAATGGTGGTGGAATAATGCCTTCGGATTTGCCTGGCGGTCTTTAGCGTTTCTGCTGCTCTGATGGACGAGTGTAACCTGAAAAGTGAGGGTGGGGCTTTCTCCCCCGTTTTACCTCCGCTGTGAAAATCAGTAGGCGCGTTAGGAGAAAATAAGTTTGGAATTCAGAAGGTTAAAAAATGTGCAATCAAATCATACATGTTGCCCTTAGGAGGTATTTATTGACGTCGGAAGCTGAACAGGAGCCGGGTGGTTGTAGTGCCACGTGTCCCACATTGGCCTTCCAATTATCCCCACATTCGGAGTGGGAAGTTTTAACTACCCCGGGAGGTTGTGCTCGTGGTGACCGCCATGTAACCTTATTAATTGATCAGAGATTTTGAGACTAAGTATTGAGATGACCTTATAAGTAATCACATCCAGGTCGTTGGTCTTGCATAGAGGTAGAGCACCCCAGGGGGTCGACGGTCTCTTGTAGAGGTAGAGCATCCAAGAGGGGTCGACGGTCTCGCATCAGTGTGTCACGATTTACATTGCCTATCTCTAGAAGTGGTCTCCTATGTCAACTGATATCATTAGCCCCTACTCCCTGTCGATATATATTTTTTTTCGACAGAGGAGTAGCAACTTCCTTTATATGGATTTTCCTTCTTTTTCTCTTTTTTTTTTTATAAATTAACTCGAACGAACAAGTCGAGTAGTACGATTTGGTCAGAACAGTTATTTCACTGTATATTTTGGCACCCAACCAATGGCCACGATCTTGGAGGGAATTTTCCCCCCAAAAATTTTGAATCCATTTTGCCTATAAAAGGGGGTGGTCCCTTACAAGTGAGCTATTCTTTTTTTTCTACATCTTAGTGTCTCCTCTCTTCCAAGATTTCCTCTCCTCCAAGGTAACTCTCTCATCTTTCTTCTTCTTGATTTTTTGCAAAATCATGTACAAAACTATCATTTTTTCTTCTTCCGACGAAAGTAACGATGGGGGCCGATCGACGCCAGAAAAAATTCGGCCAGCTGGTCAGACGATCAGTCCGGCTTGTCGATCGACTAGTCGGCTTGTCGATCATCCAGCCCTCCGTTGCGCATCCAAGCGGGCGTCGGAGGTTCGACCGATGAAGTCCTTCGGCTTCTCTTCCTTCGTCCGATGGGTTTCCATTTGAGTCTGATAGCCAAACCCTTTTAGTTGATTCTCAAGCCTTTATTTCAAATTTCCCCAAGGGACATGTTGGCTTCACCAAGTCTCCAAATTAAAACTTAGAAATCGAGTGAGATCCGGCTGGCGAGATCGTCCCCCTTGAAATTCCAAAAAATTTTAGCCTTTATAATTCCCCGCTTAAGTTAGAGAAATGGCTTGCTAGGTATGATCGGGTCGACGATTACATCTATAGAGCCCTCGGGCCCAAAGAGAGGCTCCCCGGGTCTGACCCCCGCGAGATAGCGATGTATAAGGACATCATGGATGGTGGTTTTCGGCTACCCATCCATCCCTTCTTTGTGTCGATTTTCAATGAGTTTCATCTTACTCATAGTCAAATAAACCCCAATGCTTGGAGAAAAACACTCTACTTCTTGTATGTTAGTCTTAGGAGGTGAATTCCGCTTTTCATAGACCTCTTTAGGTGTGTCTTTGAGAGGCATGCATTAGCTCAGTGCAATGCATTCATCTTTTTTTCCGCTAGGGTTCCTTTGTTATTTCCTAAGTTCAGGAATTCGAATAGTGGTTGTAAATCTCGATTTTTCTTTGCTCGGCCTTCAGCAGGTCGGTTTCCTTTCAATACCAATTGGCGGCACCCTCAAATTTGCCTTTTCAATAGTCAAGTAGATGCTTCCTCTACTCTAAAAGCTCAAATTCAACAGTTGGTTAATATACTCTCTCTCGCACCTGATTTAGGATCGGTCCTAACCAAGAGAAACATGTTGATAGTGGGGCTGAGTCGTCCTACTGGTAGGCTGCTTACATCGATTTTTATTATTTTTTACTTGAACATATTTCTTATTTGTACCTTTTGGGACTAATCTATTTGGGTACGTGCATACAGATATGGACTTTGATTTGGACGAGTTGTTGAAGACCCTGTTGGGAGGTGACGAGGGTCTCTCTCCCATTGACGGTAAACTCTTGAGCTTCCCTTCTTTGTTTCGTGTTCTTACACTCTTTTGTTTTGCTAGCCTGACGAGCCTTACCTTGCATGTACAGGGATGAAATTTGACCTGGAGGGGACCATGGACTCCATGCCCGAGCAAGGGCATGGAAGTAACCTTGAGCCATGTCTCGCCCCCTGAAAGAGGAAAAAGATGGTTGCCCAAGTGGGAAGGTCTCAGATAGCAGAAAAGACTCCCCAGCCCTCAGATGAGCCTATCGAGGTTGCTCCTACTCCTAGGCCGAACTCTTCCAGTCGTATGCGGGGGAGCGTGAGAATTCACTTCCTAATTTCAGGTTTCCTCCCACCTGGGGTTATCGGGAGATGGAGGTGCTTAAGTCTTTAGTGACACCCGCACGGACCAGGTCGATTGCAGGACGTAGCGCAGACGATATTGAGAGGGCTACGGCGGTCTATCTCCAGAGGGTACGCTTATAATTCTATATATATGTACATACATTTTTTTATGCATGGTTATACCACTCGACTCTTATATTGTCTTCTCATCCTTTACGTGGTGGCCCTTCAGATCAAGCACGCCGAATCGAGTCGTCGTCAGGCCTTAGAGCTGAAGACTCTTGCAGAGGAAAAGAAAAAGGAGGCTCATCACTACAAGAAGAAGATATCTTCTTTGAAGAAATCTCTTGTGGCGTCGGAGGTTCGAACCCGCAAGCAGGAGACAGAGAACGACAATTTGCGGTCTGAGTTGGCTCGTGCTCAGGAGGAGGCGGTCGAGAGGTATAAGGCCTCTGTTGGGTACACTAGGGACTTGGAGGCGTCTGTTGAGTAGTACAAGTCATCATCTGATTATGCCGAGGCTTTGCGTTCGTACGGGGGGAAGGCGATGGCAGCGTCCATCAAACTGACCAAGGAGTGGATATCGACCGAGCACCCTTCCATTAACCCCTCAGGTTTTGACAAGTTCCTTGCACAATGCAAGGGGAAGGAGAGTGGGGTGCAGTCATCTAGGTCACTTGGTCTTTCGTCGTGGGGTGGCAGTGGTGGTGTTTCCCCTTCGGGTTGAAGTATGACTTGGCAGTAGCACCTTTTGTCAGTTCTTTTTTTTTTTTTTTTTTTTTTTTTTTTCTTCCTTTTGTTTTTTTTCCCTATGGTCCCCTTCGGGTTGAAGTATGACTTGGCAGTAGCACCTTTTGTCAGTTCTTTTTTTTTTTTTTTTTGTCTTTTATTCCTACATGTAGTATCATTTCCTACTTATCCGGGGTGTGGGCAAGAGTACATTATATGCTTTTTGTATGAATGTTATGTTATCAGCGATTATTAATGTTGAAGCTTGTTTCTCCCAGCGTTATTTCTCACGTTCAGCTGTTTGATAGCATGGGTGAATGTCAAATTTCTAAGTCGTATATTATTTATTGGTCACATATTATTTACTAGCACAAATTAACTAAATAGTTGATGACAAACGCCAAAATAGTTACTCACAAACACTCCCCTCGCCACCCCACCCCACTCCTTGGTCACAAATCAACCAACCAAATAGTTGGTCACAAACACTGTTCACTCCTCTCTCACTCTACCACCAACAACAATCAAAAGTCGAGCCACCTCACCACCACCGCCAATACCATCACCCACCGCCACAGCTAACAGAACCACCACCATCGCCATCGCACAGCACAGCACAACCCCACCACAACAACCACAAAATCACTACATCGCACAACCCACCGCTATCACAACGTACAACCAACCACAACTGCACCGCACCGTTGTCATTGCCGCAGCAAATTTGCGAACCACCCCAAAACTTCGCCATCAGCCATCAAAAATCATGACTCCACAGACTATGCAGCGAAATCTAACTCAAATTTTATTTTTTGTTAAAAAAAGGAAAAAAAAAACAGATCTGCCTCCGCACCACACCACCCTTCTCTTCTCCTACATGATCCACAGCGTCAATCACTTGTCCAGCTCCGTCCAGACATAAAATGGCCACCTATCCCGATCTGCAGTGCTATGCAAGAGGTTCACTGTGAGCAAATGCGTCGCTCGTCGCCTGCACGCGGTTTCGTGGTACTTTTTAGGTTCTCTTTCTCCTCTGCTATGCAACACAAGCCGTGAGCGGTTGAGTATTGTGCAGTGAGCGGTTATGAGTTTTCTTCACGTCGCGTGAGTGGCTATATTTTGAGGTGTTTAGGGATGGTGGAGGGTAGAGAGGGGGGTTTAGGAAAATGAATTAGGGTTTTGATAGATGGGGTGCATGGGGTGGGTGTTTAAATTAATATAATTTTATAATAATATTATTAATATTTAAAAATGAATTATCAACTGATTTTTGAACAAAGAAATCTTTACATCTTATTTTTGAATTGGAAATTTAGAAACCAGAAATGGATGTAATTTCCACAATTAAAAGTAGGCTTATAAACCGTTTCAAAATTGGAACCCTAAAATGAATAGTGGAGTGAAATTTGTTGTGAAAGAATTAGTTCATGAAGTACTTTCAGAGTCTAATACATCTTGGAGACAAAATAATGAGTTAAGGTTACTAACTTGTTCAACATCTGCATAAACTTACCTAGCAGTGACCTATAGTTCAATGGTAGGTCATTTTTAGTGAAGATAGGAGTAGTGATGGCAAACGGGTCGAGTGGCTCGTCGGCTCGCGAAAACGGGGCTCGTGGGCGACTCGGGCTTGTAAAAATAAGAGCCTCAAGCCCATGAGCCGCTCGTTGACACACAGCCCACAAGCCAAACTTGACGAGCCCACGAGCTCTCGTCAAAAAAATGACAAAAAGTTGCCAAAATTTCAAAAAAATTAAAAAAATCACGAGCTTGCGAGCGGGTCATGGGCCATAGCTGGTGAGGTCACGAGCCCGTGGGCCAAGCCGAGCTGGACTCATTTTTCACCTATCATGAGCTCGAGCCAAGCTCGTGGGTTAAAGGGTCGAGCCTGCTCGATTTGGCCTATTGCCATCCTTAAATAGAAGTAGTAGCATAGCTACGACCCGAAATCAAAATATTTTACGAACACAAATATAATAATATTAAAATAAAAATCTAAAATTTCAGTGGGGCGAGTAATCCACTGGCCCCCCTCCCTTCATTGGATATGAGCAACATGAAAATAAAAGTTAGGATGGACATATTTAAAGCTGAGCTTCTTAAAATTGAAAGGTAGATCCTCTATCCATTTCTTCTAGCTTCAAATTTACGCTTTGGATAGATGCAATAGTTATGTATCTTCACTATGCAGGTGACGCTTTTAGAAAGTAATATTAACAAGGCATCAAACTTGCCAAATATGGGATATGAGCAAATATTAATGAACTCTACCAATAGTATTAATTATGAGAGCAATCACGAGTCAACAAAATAGTTCACATGTCACCATATGACTCGAACATGTGATATAAAACTTATTTATTGCTCTTTTTAACTCTTTACTTCGTGTTACGTACTTCAACTCCTAAACTTCTATTTATTCTTTTAATTAATACACGATAATTAGACTGAAAAAATTCTTCTTAGTCGTTGGTCTTCAAATAAAATGATACTATGGTCCTATTTGACAATCATTTGTTTTTAAACTCATTTTTTTATACAATTATTTTTAACTACACTTTCAAATAGTAAAATATTCTGTATGTAAATCCAATTTTTTTCCTTTTTTTAACCACATTTTTTTTAAAAAAAATACTATTCAAAACTTTATTTTTCACAATTAATGGTTGTCAAGCAAGGACTATAAATGGTCGCCCACACAATAGAGACAGCTATTTAAGGTGGACCTTTGTGTATTTCTTGTTTTATTTTTTAACAAAACAACTTGCTCAAGTAACATGTTAACATATATATAGATATCTCCTAAAACTTACTGTTCCCATAATACTTCGTCTGGAAATTGATTTTCTGAAAAAAAAAATAATAATAAATAAGAATAAAAATAAAAAAATTGACTTTTAGTGAATTGTTTGTGGGCTTAAAATTAAATAACTTACAGATTACTGATTGCTCATCAACTTCTCACCCTCTCGCCAGCATTAGGATGAGTGGTGAATTGAATTTACGGTCATTTGAAAATGTGTAAAAGAAAAAGGGGTTCAGATTCTAAAGGTGGAAGAGGGAATACCAAAAAAGTGTAAATAGGATTGAGATTTGTCTGAATATTTTAATACTTTCAAAAGTATCAAGTTTTGATACTAATCTGATATAAAAATAAAAGTAAACAGGCATTTAATCTAAACCAATTTAACGTTAAAATTATGAGGCATTTGATGCTGTAAAAAATCATACATGTGACTACATGAGCTTGAGTTAGCAGTGGATTGAGCTATATTACAGACATGGCTTCCTTGGATCTGAAATAATGACATTAGGTATATGTCATCGTCGTTTCGATGGTTAAATCAACTAATGCCAAGATAAAATAATAAGCACGAGATGCAAAGTAAATAATGCATGTGTTTGGGTTTCATTTTACTTTGTGAAAATTCTACTTTTCAAGAAATTGGTAACTAAAATTAATGTTTTATTTTGATAAATAGGATTTTGGGAGAAAAGAATAAAACCCAAAACGAGGTAATAATGAACTGTTGTATATAATCATAATGATTGGTAGTGGAGTCTTAGAAGGATTAGCATACTCAAGCTTTGTGATGATGTGATGGATTAGGAGTCACTGGTACAATTATGCCTCTATTTTGATGAAAATCGAATTTTTAATAGATTTTGAAAAAAGTTAATGAAGTATGATTAAAAATTTGATAAAAATTATGGGCCACATGAAATGTATAGTTGAAAGTGAATTTGAGAAAAATAAATAAATTCTAAGAAATAAGACCAAACAAGGATTATATGTTCTAGTTGAAGTGGGAACATTATTTGTACCTTTGAAGCATAGCACAAGCTTTGATAATGGAATCCAATATAAATCAGGTTGTTAGGGAGGTAAAGCCTTTTTGTCTAGCATGTGATTGAAGTTACTCCTTAAGAGCTTATCAATGGGCTAGCGATAAGGCTCCTCGATGTAGAGAAGTCAAACTACGAAAATTTCATACAAGACTTATGAGGTGACCTTGAGGTTGAGGATCTTGAAAAAGGATTATTGTTGACTCGAGATTTTTGGGTGCCACCCATAAGACCAATGGTATAACACGATCGATATTGAGGCACCACCCCAAACACTAAGTGATAAGCTTGAGATAAATGTGACATATTTGGCAAGGGAGTCTTGATGAAGACCTCGAGTTAGAGAATCCATGAGGTCGGCCCACTTTTCATTAGGATACATGATGAAAGTCTCGTGCATACAAATCTCAAGGGCGTGTTCAAGGTGACCAATTTTGATCTTATTAGTCCTCTTTGAGTTACTATTTCTTATATTGTGAACATTAAAAGAGGAAAAAAAAATAGCAAATGAGTAGTTAAACTTCTAAAAATTCTTGGGCATTGTGAATTCTTTTCTCAACTTTATGGGTATGGTGATATTATTATAAGGGAATCAGTTCCTCTAAAGATTTCAATAATCACGTGATTTTATGACATTCTTCATAATTTCTATGATTATTTTCATAATAATTTATCCACCTGAAAAGAGTAAAAATTTCCCCCTTATCCTTTTTCTCTTGGGATGCTTGAATAGTTAAAGGACCGAAACTTCTTTTAATTTATGTTGTGGGTAAGAATAACACCAAAATTCGATTCTAGAGTTGTTCTACCCACTAAAAATAGACTGATTTTTTGAAAGCTGAAAAGTCAATAATCACTACTCTGTTATAATTTTGGCCTAATCAATAATAAAAATAGAGCTATGCTACAATGATAAAGGGGGTTTACAAAATTAGGTTACAAAATCAAATTTAGCCCAATCATTTCAAAAACAGATTTTTAAATCATTTGAAATTAAAGGTCCAGATTCCGCCAACACACTTTGGCACTCCACTTTTGGACACAAACTTTGTAGGAGTAGAATTATTCATAAAAATATAAGTAATCTTAATCTTAAATCAATAAAAAAAGATATAATTACTTATTTATTATGTATTTGTTAACCTTCTCGGTTCTACTTTCCTAATGGAGTTCAAATAGCACTCTATTGTACTCATTTGGTCACCTTTGACAATGGCGATGTTATTTTCAGTTGGAACTTTATATACAAGTGATGGATGGACGTAACAGCCCACAATTCTTTTAGAGTTGGTCTTCCTAGTACCCCGTGATAGGTAGATCGATTGTCTGCTACCAAAACCCATAAAATGATTAGCAGTCAATGGTGTCCTTCCCATCTCTATCGCCAGAGTGATTTCTCCTCTTGTGATGATGCTATCACCAGTAAAGCTACGTAAGAAGACATCCATGGGGCGGCTCATGGTCCACCTCCATCTTATCAAAGGTTGCTTTGAATATGATATTGATCGAACTCCCATTATCCACTAGTATTCTTTTTAGGCCATTTCGTGCCACAACCTCCCTTAATACCAAGATATCACAATGGGAGTAGTGCAGTCCAGCTGTATCGTCCTGGTTGAAAATAATGGGTTGCACCCTTTCCTTTGTAGTTGGGGGTTGACTTTTTTCACTATGAAGCTTGCCATAGAGAATCTTTGGTGTCTCTTACATGATTCCTTTGTAAATTTCTGATCTCTCTTCCTATGTATGACTTTACAAAAATTGTGTCTATTTCTCGTATGGGCTCGTGGCCTGTGTTAGCTAAAGGATTTCTCCTTTACATTTGGTCTTCTCTAAACCTTTTCCTATTGCTTTCTCGCCTCTGAGGAGCATCATTCCAAAGGGGACGCCTTGTCTCATCCCTCCTAGGTCGTCAATCTTGCTAAAGAGGGGCCGCATCTCCTCATGGGCTTCTATTCCTTGATTATCGGGTTGGTTTGTAATGCAACATCCCTATAGTCGGCTATGTTCTGGCTATAGTAGTGGTGATAGGTACAGTAGACGTATGCTTCAACCCTATTTCTAGGTTCAACTTTTCCTCATCTATCCTTTCCTCTTTGGGAAAGCTGTTAGCTAGACCTTACTTGGTGCATCTTAATGTTGGGATTCACTTTCTCATAAGCTAAAGCAGCAACTGCATCTAGCGTTGTTGCAGCCAACGCTTGCCCTGAACTGAGAGTGGTCGACTGTCCAACCAGTGATCCATCAAATGAGAGATGGGACCTTTTCTCATTGTCTTTGAGGAAGTGATCTTTCAATTTTTTATTGATGATCTCGCGCCTTATCATTTCTAGGAGGAAGTTATGACTCGTAGAGTCCTTGTTCTGCATGTCTCTTCAAAAGAGAGAGTTCATGTTCAACTCTCCTCTCATTTCGGATGGTGCTTCTCTATCCACGCACTTGTAAACAGTAAGTTATTTCATCATTGGAACGAGATAAGAAAGCTTTTCAATGACTCTCTTGACTGTTGTCTTGCGTCTTGGAGGCACTGTGTAGACCCTTCACATTCTTTGCTAGTCGGGAAGCGTTTAAGGAAAGTCTTCTTGAAATTTGGCTAGCTTCTAATGCTTCCTTTCAGAATCCCAGTATATTATACTTCGGTCGCTCTGGTCAAAGTTAGGTGAAAAGCTCTAAATTTTACAGCATGAGGCGAACCTCTCAAGCCCATATGAGTTTTGAAGCTATTGAGGTGCTTTTTGGGATCATCCATTCCATCATACTTGGGGATTTTAGGCGGTACAAAGTGGCTTGGGACAGGGGCATTCCTTAGACCCTGAGAGAATGGCAAGTTGTCATCAGCGTCTTTAAGGTCGCAAGAACTTTGTAGTTCGTCGGAATCTTCAACCTTTCTGACTTGGGGTCCAAGAGTAGGTAGAATGGGACTGCTTGATTTCTGGCATGTTCTGCCCTCTTCCAACACCTCTTCCTAGGCGGGTAGCCTTGTGTATTTTTATTTTGTCTTTCAAACTAAGACGATCCCTGCTACCTATTTCTAGGTTAGGAGGAGGTTGAGCTTGCCTGTTTATTGGCCCTTTGCGGGTCAACTTATTGAAAACACTTATGGATCTTTGGGGCATGTTCTCTGAATCATAGTTAGAAGTTGAACGGAGCCTCATTGTGCTGGTTAGTGATGTAGTTGGAGAAAATATCGATCCCAACTTCCTTTTCTTGGGAATGCTTTTTCCGCGTATAATGATAGTAATCAGTCATTTAACTTTGAACTTCTTCTTCATCACGATAGTAGTTTCCTTGTGGAGCAGGAGAAGCGTAGGGAAAAGCATTTTCTTGGGATGCATATAGGGGGATTGGATGTCTACCTGGCTCTGCATGTTCCTAAGAAGCTCTTGCATGGTAATATTCTGTAGGATAATATCTCACATGCTTGCAACCATGGTGGCCACCTCCTTGAAGAGTCTGGCAGCTAGTCTGGATGGCGTGTTGTAGGAGCGACGTGTGAGGGCTCCTCTTTTTTAGGGTGTTCCCTAACCCTCCGAGACACCGACTTTTCATTGTCTAATTTCATGTTAACGTCTTTTCTTCAAAGATAACTTTCTTAATGACCTTTTTTTAGTGAATGGCGAATGATATTCCCTTTTCAAAGAACAGTCTAGTCTCTTTTCCAAGTGATTTCTCTTTTTTCAGGTGTTCTTTTTCAAGAATAGCTCATTTTCTTCGAAGGCAAAAAACTCACCCTAAATATATTTTTCCATAAGACTTTTTCACGTGGTTGAATGTATAGTATTTCACAAATGGTACCAATCTGTTGATCTTGTTTTTTATAGGAGTGACATGGAGAACGGATGCTAAGTCCACTCATGTAAGGCGAGCAAATTCTAGCACGTTTTGGTTCGAAATTAGGTACTGATGATTGACTGTGCGTGAACATGGGAGATTCTCTAAGACATGAGACAAAAAATTTCGAACACTGGTTGTAAGTTGATGGGTGGTTGCATATTGAAGATCAATCACAAATAACTCAACTAAAGCAATATTAACTAGACTTGAACAAGCAAGAATATCAACAAGAAAGAAGACAAATTGTAGCTTCAAGTGTAGAGAGTTACATGAGATTCAAACATTGTTCTTGATCATTGGATGATCCAGATATGGTTGCATCTGACCCATTGGGACGTCATGTCATAGCTGTCCCATTGCCCACTTGTTATATGGTGCACTCAAGTGTGTGGGGAGGAGTTGCCTTTTGGAGTGTGTAACTGCATATAATTAATTCGGCTAACAAGATTTGACTTAATTGAGATGTAGGTGGTCATACCAATCATTCACCAAATACTGTGTTCTCCTTGGGATATGCTTATAATCTGAGGCCTTTCAATGAAGGGAGTTTAGGATAGAGGGTCTCGACTGTAAAGGAATTCGATAATTGATTTGGCTCCGGCCGTTATCTTTGTCTTTTCCTTCAATTGTTGCCTCCACGTGTGCTTGGAATTTAGTATTAGTAGCAGGCGTAACTGTATTGTCAACACTTTTTAACACCTCATTAAAAATCATATTGCATTAAAGAAGGAAAACAATTATTCAAACTGTGCCGTAGTTTTCCAGTCCAGAAATTTCGTGC
>NC_036240.1:10426208-10433984 GCF_002742605.1 Olea europaea var. sylvestris | reverse complement strand
ATTTTTTTTTTTTTTTTTTTTTTTTGAATGAGAAGAGGTGGTATCAATCCTCAAAATCTTGATATATATTATACAATTAGGGAAATTTTATTTGTACTCGGGCACGTGTAATCGGGTGTGTAAACGATTGGGGTATAAGTAGCTCGGTCCTTACAATTATTACGAATGATTATTTTTGCTTTATAGGTATTGACAGTTGAGTAGTGAAGATCCTATAAACTTTAAGGACTAGACATGTAATTTCATCAAAATGAAAAAATAAAGATAAATAAAAATGTTGAACCAATTTAAAATAAGTATTATTCCATATGTATCGAATAGGAAATACAGAGTGGTGTCCCCCTCTCACAATGCATGCGGATCCCGCGTAAATTTGAAAATGCCAACATGTGGTCCTCACCCTTGTTGTGAATAGTATGTAAAAGATTCGATAAAAAATTTAGTACGTGTAGTATTGTTCTTAAAAAGATATCTGGTAGGTATTAAAATTAGATATTTTGGTAGATTGTGATAGAAATTTTTAAAATATGTAGCTAAAATGTTATGAGACTCATGAAATATGTGATTAATATTGATTGTTGAATAAAACCACTTGTACAATGTACTTGCACAACTTGATTGACAACAAACATGGTTGTAAAATCCTGGCCATTGATTTTAAAAACAATTTTCCAAATAGATGAATGTGATGTTTGTCAACTCATGCATTGTAAACCAAGTTATAAAATATATTGTACAAGTAGTATGATTGTTGATTGTTTGACTTTAATTTAAATTAAAATCAAATTTTAATCATAACCAAACATGGGCTAAGATAATATGTCTGCAGAAAGGTACAAGCAGTCCAACATTGTCCTAAGTAGCATTATCCTGCGCGTTACCGTAGACAATAATACTCAGCCATGCATAGTTAGGAATGGCAATCACACTTGTCGGCTCAGGCTGCTCGTAACTCCCCTCGACTCGAGAGAATCGAGTCAAGGTTCGAAATCGAGCCCCATTTTGGGGTGTCAAGCAAAGCCTGAGCCAGCTTAGACTCACGAGCCCATATTTAAAAAATAATAATAATAATTTAAGGGCAACAACTTAAGAAAACGCAGTAGGGGATGCCTTTATCATATATAATACGAAAAAAGAAAAAAAGTTTTTTTTTTTTTTTTGGTTGAGCTTTTGATCGGCTCGATTCAGGCCCAAAATAAGCTCAATCATTTTACTCAAGTCGAGCCCAAACCTCAAATTTTTGCTCTCAAACCGACTCGACTTGACTTGTTGGCAACCCTATCAGCATAGTTAAAGTCGGGATGCTTGATAACATGCGCACATGGTGCACAGTGTTTATCCGCTATCACCTCCATAGTCACTCCGTCTTTGCACATTTCTTACTTTCTCTTTCAAATGTTCTAAAAGTCTTCGCGTTCCCCCTCTCTCTCTCTCTCTCAGCTTCCATTATTGGTCCTCTCTCTAACAGTGTAACAGTACGATATGGATAGTCAAGATCACAAGAATTCCACTGGTTCTACAGGTTCCCTTCTCTTTGTTTTTTTTCAAGAAACTAAGTTTTGGAATTATTATCTGCTGAACTTCTGCGATTTTTCAGTCTTTTCTTCGAAGATATTTAGTGGGTTTTGCTTTTCTTGCTAGGATTTTTCTTGGTCTGTTCATCTGCCCCTCTCTCCCTCTCTCTCTCTCTCACACGCAGAGTCGCAAGGAAACACATTGACTGATCCCTTAATAAATGTATATACTTATGAAATGATAAAATCCTTCTGTTTAGTCCATTGATTGTGTAAAGTGATTGCAGTAAAATCATTTTATATTCTATGCTCTCACAGAACTCACGCACAAACAAACAGGGAAATGAATTATTTGTGACTACTTTATTTCTTGTATATGGTGGTGTTAAAGAACTTTTGACTTTTCAATTTATAATTTTTATTTTATGGGTCTGTTCGAATTCCCAAATTGTTGTTTCCAATTAATGGGTTTCCATTTTTTTTCCTTTGGTTCTTGAAGGGCATGAGATTCATGGGGTTCACCTATGTCACAGATGTGGTTGGCCATTTCCAAATCCACACCCAAGTGCTAGACACAGAAGATCCCACAAGAAGTTTTGTGGAAAAATTGAAGGCTATAAACTAATCGAATCAGAAGCTGAAAATGCCTCTATGGCAGTTTCAGACGATGAGCATTCCTCCGATGAAGATCATCGAACACCCAGTGAGAATTCTCGATTTTGTATTTATATTCTGCATTTGTTAGATTGTGGGCATTTGTTTGATTCTTTTTCTTAAATTAAAATTTTGGGATTTCTGTTGATGAGCTATTTGTTTGTAAAGGTCCCAAGGCTGAGAAGAAAAATATCAAGGAGTTTGATAGTAGTGGTGGAGGAGGTGAAAAATCAAACAGATCAGAATATGAAGTGTTTGCAGATGCAGTCACCGACTTTTCAGATAGTGGAGTTAGTCACAGATTGGATGAGCATTTGGAGAGTGTTTCCGATAAGAGTGTGAAAAAAGTTATGGTGGATGATCTTAATAGGAACCAATTACTGAAGTCTGACGAAACTGCGAGTAAGCATTTGATTATTTGGTCGTAGCATCCACTTTTAAATTAACTACCGATAACTAGCATTATAATTTTAATTTCTAGCCTATTGGTATTTTTATTTTTTTTGCATGATGGGAAATTTACTAGAGGATTATAGAAAGGAAATTAGACATCATGCATATCAATCATATAAACTAGATGCTTAAATTAAATGAATCTGCATGTGGAAATCTCTCTCATTTGGCATCCAAGTTTACTTGCACTCCTCTACATCTTGAAGGAACTTGAGTCCCTCTCGGGACGTGTCTTAGTCTAGAGCAATATCCTATGGCACATTTAAAGGCTATGTTATTCCATTACCTGAAGGCAATGGATTTCAGGAAACAAGGAGACTCAATTGAAGCAATAAATTTTAGTTTTACATACATTTGAACGAACATTTATGTGCATTCTTGTTTTTCTCTGAACTATGACTATTCGCTGTTCCTCATTGCTTTCAATTCAACTGATTGAGATTATAAATTGCAAAACATTGATGGCATGATTGAATATTTTTGGGCACCGGGCCTTCGATCACTTCATCTAGGAAGTGGATGAGGACATTGTGTAATATGAATGATGCATATAAATGCACTTGAAATTTAAACAGATTTGTAACACTCTATAGTTGCGGCTCAACTTTTCATGTTAGTTTAAACCTTGAAATACATGTTGATAGATTTGCTGATTGTGAAAGAAAATGTGTTATATGGCATAATTGAGATATAATTTTGTGTTTTGCTCTTTCCTCTTTTGTCAATTTTCCTGAAGACTTCTTCATCTTGTCAAACTGGATATCCAACTTACTGCTGTCTTAAACATACTAGTGTTCTTCATGAGTGCAGAGACAACTAAACAACTGAATGACCCCACAAGCAGCAGCCAAACATGCAAGCTGGAATATGAGGTGGAGCAGTTGGAGAGTATTATTACACCAAGTGATACTACATCAGAAACAGTTTCTGTTGGATTCGCTAATGCTCTACAGTCTGATACTATCAAATCTGAGAGCCAGACTAATATAATCACTGATAATATAAATAAAGATGGTGATAAAAAAATGCAGCAAGAGAGAGTGAGTGCTAGAGAGTTTGTAGATGCCAGAGGGGAAAAAGGTGAGTCATATCTGAAAAGCTCAGATTCTGTGGCCTTAGACTCTGAAGAAGGAAAAACTTCAGATCTTAATGTAATAGTAGTGGATAGAGAGGAAAAACTTTGTGATAAGTTGGATACTGAAGTGGTCAAGCATGAAGTTTATACTCAAAATGAAAGAACTGAAAACATGGATTCTTTTGTTGAGGTAAAAAGGGATGCTGATTCTGCCACTGATATAAATGTTGAAAGTGACCACAAGTTGATTGAGATATGTAAGTCAGAGAATGGGCAGGAACAGCTGCATTTTGAAAATTTACCAGGAGGAAATATTCATGAAGTCATAATTGAAGATTTCAAAGATCATAAATATATTCAGTCTAAGCTTCCTTTGGACCTGAGCTCTGCTGAAATAACAAGACCCGTAGAAGCTGTTGATGAAGGTAGTATTGTGGAGGAGTGTTTGAGATCCCATTCAGTTAATCCTGTTGGAAGCATGCCTAGCTCTTCTGTAGTTTTGAGTGATTCCAATGTTGTGGACGATAATCTTAAAGTGGAAGCTGATACATCCACATTAACTGCAACAAGCGTGAGTGTTGAAACTTCTGGTTTTGAAGTCCAAAAAGTTACCTCTGGGGCAGAGATTCAATCAAACTGCAGTACTCAAGGATTGCAGTCTCATTCGGTTGACTCGGCAAAGAATGCTCTTTCTGAGTATTCTCCAGTTAATGACTCTAGTATCTTATCTATTGTTTCTTCTACTAGTAAGGAAGTCAAGCAAAAAACTGATGTGCATGGAGACGAGAATGCTAAAAATTGTGACATAGGTAAGAGTGACAAGGGTCTCACCGTTGGAAATGAAAGGAGCAATGGGGACTCTGAGGAAATGTTATGTGTCGAATCAAAATCAACATCCGTTCATGCAGACAAGTCATCTGCACCTAAAGATGATGGTGTTATAGAATCAGAACCTGTTGATGCAGCTGGAATGGAAGGTGAACTGAATCATGATAGAAATATTGTAAAAATAAGCGAACATAAAGATAAACATGCTTCAATAGAGCAAGAATCCATGCCTTCCAGTCAGGAATGCTTGAATGAAACTTCTGCTACTGATAACGGATGTACAAGTGACAAAGTTAGCACATTAAAGTCAGTTGGAATAGATTCAGGTGTGGAACTGATTCACGACGGCAATATTGTAGCATTAGACAACAATTCACCCGTCTCAATTACTGAAGAACCAGAAGCTCCACCTTCAGATTCTGAAGTTCTAAACAAAAGTTCTGGTACTGTTGATGGTATACATATTACTAGTGGAGAAAAAGGCTCTGGTGTTAATTACGAGCCTTTGGAAGATGAACCCGATGACAAGCTCACAAAACGGAAAGATGGTAATTCTTCTGTGTTCATATCAGGTGCTTCAAGTAGTCCAACTGAGAGTCTTGAAGGGAACTGGGGATCAGGTAAACTCTTCTGTTACTGGATATAAATGTGATAGAACAACCAAATGGATCGATAAAATAAGAAAAACAGTAAACAAAGCCAAAATTTTTCGTAAGTAATTAAAGAAAGAATTAAACCAAGAGACGGCTAAGAAGCAAAGAACACAATAAGAATTGTTCATGGTTCAGAAATTGCCCTACATCCATGGTAGGATCAGATTTATTCTTTTATTCTGAACTTGAGGCTGAAATACAGAATTTTCTCTGAGAGTAAATACACCCGGGTCTCGCTCTTCTATTCATAAACAAATCTGAGTTAGTCTGTCTTAACTAACTTCACGTCTCCACTTAACTGTAAATTTTTCCAAATATTCTGTGTTATAATTATGATCCAATTCATAACAAATCTCCACCTTTGAATCACAAATCCCAAATGATGGTCCGTTAGTCACTTCCCCATCAATGGGGCTGTTCAATGTTATGACATTTACCAAATTCGAGCTGTGCCTGACTCTGCCATTTACTTTTTGATCTTCCAATTCAGTTACCAGTCCCTTGACCCAATGGAAAATGCTATGTGTACACCTCATGGTGTATACAATGCATTACACCCCTCTCACATGGAGGGGGGCTCATGAATATTTTATTGTGTGTAGGCCCCTCTATGTGAGGGGGGTGTAATGCTGTGTGTATACCATTGTGTACACACAGCATTTTCCTGACCCAATGGCTTCTTTTATTGCTTTTGTAAGATTAACTTTTCAGCTTACAACATTCCCAGCTGAGCAATATTGTATCCAGCCAATAATCTTCTTTTGTCTAAATCTCCTAAATTCCCTGCAAAATTGGAATATGCATAATATAATATATCTATTAATGTCCTGTGCTTGACCATACACTAAACTAGCTTTTCGTGTTTGTTCAAATACTGAAGTCTCCATTTAACTGCCTGCCAATGGCTTTTTCCTGTCTACTCACATAATTTGCTGAATGTGCTATGCCTGGTCCCGTGCAAACCGTGCATCAAAAATTTATGGTACTAGAGTAACATGATATCGTATATACCTCTGTTTCTTCAGTGCTGGGTGATTGAGTTGCTTTAAAAATGTGTTGCCAAAGGGGTTCTAACTCTCTTAGCTTCAGCCGTTGAACTGATCTAAAATTTTCTTCACATATCCTTTTTATGACCAATATAGAAAATCTGCTATCCTTTTTCTGTAAATCTCCAACACAAGGATCTTTGCGGTGTCCCTGAAGTCCTTCATTTCAAACTTGGAGCTCATCATTACTTCAGATCCTTTATCCTCGCATGTTTATCTTACATGCTATAAGCGTATGATTAACATATAGAAACAGATGGATGAAACAAGCATCAGCTTTTAAAGCAAACACAATTATCAAAATTGCTCCTCTGATAGCCATTCTTCAACATGAATATGCAAAACGTTATTGCTATTGTCCATCCTTATATGCTATAAGCATGTCATCATCATATAGAAGTAAATGGTTGAATTAAGCATCAGTGAGCCTTTCCAAATAAGCACAACTATCTGAATTACTCCTTCTGTAGGCATTCTACGACATAAATGTCTCGAACCATTCATCCAGTTGTCTAGGCAAGTGTAAAGAACACCCAGAATCTAATATCCAGTCCTTACAATTGTTTTGAATAGAGACGGATAAACCATCATCACTTTCATATCAGTCTGATGCCACTGCTCTGCATCTCCAGAATCACTCCTCTCTCTCTTTTTCCTCTCAAGAGTCGATACAATCTTTTTAAGGTAGCCCTCTTCTTTTTGACAATCGTAATGTGTTTTCCTGGTAGCTCCAAGTTTAAGCAAGATATCTACAGCAATAGTTTCATCTAAAACTACCCTGGGAACTTCGTCTCCAAGTGACAAGGTGGACCATGCTATGCAAGTTACTTATTAGATCTTTCTTTTCCTTCTCTGACATACTTCTAGACAGTTTATCAAGAACCAGATGATATTAAGCCATATTATTTTCATAAAAATACATTTTTGAATAGTGTGTTGATGGGAAATACGTTGTTAAAAACTAAGGAAAACTTTTGGATTTACATGTAATATTATTTTATTGAAAAATGTATTGTTAAAATGATGTTAAATCACTATTTAAGAACGTATATTTTTTAAAGAATATGGCTCAAAGAGGGCCTAAATAGCCCTCATCTTGAGAAGGCATAAACTGAAATTGTTGATGGCAGAAATTCCTGAGACTCTTCGTTGACATCGTATTCCTTTTTCTGATACCAATTTGTAAATAAAACAGCATCACAAAACTAGAAACTTTTGTCTGAGAAATGAAAAGAGAAAATCGATACTGATGCACAATTAACAAGCACAGAACCCACTGAGAATTTACATGGTTAGGGAATTCACTTGCATTCATGGCACGACCAGATCCATTTCTTTTATTCTTAATTGCAAAGGCTGAATTACAGTGTTTTCTCCTGGATTAAATATGTACAGGTCTCACTCCTATACTAAACACAGATTCCAAGTTACAGATTAATTTAAGAAATTTGAATGTCTTAACTAAACTGTAAGATTCCAAGATATAGTTATTTATAGTTTCGTCCAGATCACAACATATAGAATTATGCTGCACGTACAGGATTTTGTACCCC
>NC_036240.1:10422400-10426159 GCF_002742605.1 Olea europaea var. sylvestris | reverse complement strand
TGTTGACCATGTGAACAAATCCCCTGTACGTGGGGAATTTTCCTAACATATATTGTTGAAAAGTTGGATGTGTTTTTAAATCTTCTTTGCAGAGTCTTTCTTATCATGTGTTGCTTGTATAGACTTATAGGACTTCTAATATGGTCTATATACGTGTGTGATAAATTAGACGATGACTTTATTTTGCATGTCATACCCTGCACTACTACTGTGTAATGGATGTATTCTGTGGTTCTAATTTTATTACCTGCTTCACATGATGGATTGAACAGTCCTTTCCTCGCAATCCGACATAGCAGCCATTGCTGAAACAAATCAGAAGCATAAAACTATAGCCTCAGAAGGCCGTCCTCACAAGTCGGATGATTTTGAGCCTCCATCTTTCGGGACATTGGTCCAGTCTGCAGATAAAGTTGATCAGAGAGGTTCTGCTTCAGAAATTGAGATAGCTCAAAAGCCGAAGTCTGAAGCTCTACCGCAAGGCTGGTTCCCTTCCATAACAAACATAGCTAATGAATCAGATGGTCGAAAGAAAAATGAGGAGATTATTGCTAAAGTGACTAACTGGAGTTCTGGTAAACAACACAGCCCACTGAAAAATCTTCTGAGTGAAGCCAAGTCTCCTAACGCAAAACAAGTGCCTGCTGCAAATCATAAAGATGAGACCGCCCCGAAAGATAATGGTCGAAGAGGAACCACTGTGAATTCAACATTAGGTTCTGGAGCACCAGATAAAGAAAAGGAGTGGAATTCGTATCCGACTGAGATTAAAAAAGAGAAGAAGAAAGGAAAGCCATATTGGGTACCATTCGTATGCTGTTCATCAGTACATAGAGACTTGTAATCCTTGGTTTGCATAGTAGAGATGAAGATATACGATGAGAAATTCCAGTACACTTTGTTATATGTTACTGTCTTATCTGGTGGATTATGTGTGTTGGTGTGTGTGATATATATTCAATGTAGATATTTTTGCCCTTTTATTAGGATTTGCTGTCTGTCAATGTCAAATGAATAAACCTGTATGCATGAACAATATGATATTTCATTTCTTTCTCTCTCTGTTGGATTTATGGTAGGGCAAATTATAGGTTTCTTATCGTATAAAGTTAATTACCAGCTTTTTTTCCCCAATTTTATTTATACAAGTTACGTCTTCACTGAAACTTGAAACTTATTTTAGGTAGGACTTCTGGCCAAAATGATGAATTTATTGAAAGGAATGAAGATAGGACCAGTTTAGCCCATGATATAATAAGTTTCTCTAAGCTTAAAAAGGCTAATTATAAGTACTTATAAGTAATTAAGTAAGGTCTATAATTGTTTTTTTTTTCTTGTTTGGATAAAAAGTAGTCAATAAATCACTTATTTTAACAGAAACAATAGGACTTACTTTTAAATAAAGTCAGAGGTAATTCATCTAAGCATGTTTTGAATTAAAGATTATATATGCCTAAAATTTTTTGACCTTCGATTTATCAACAATTTTTATAACATTCTATCTGAGAAAGCTATAGCTTGACTTCATTTAATTTATATATATTTAAGCATTTATTGAATATCATTTCAAAATTGTTTGAGGTTACAAAATGGTCCTACATTAAAATGTATTTGTCATGGAGTTGTGGCTATTTATTTTTACTACAAAAAAAATCAACCTTGCTACATGTACACTATGATGTACACTATGATGTACACTTTAGTTTACATTTTGTCACGTGTCATTATCCTATTGGACAGTTTAAATTTCAAACAATTTTTTTTATCCAATTAACACTTAACAATAATGCAAATGTCAATCAAAGTGTCAAAAATTAGTGTACAAATAGCAAATTTCAAGAAAGATTGAAATGAAAGAATAATCTTCTTCCCCACCCATAAAAAAAAAATTAAATTAAATTAAATTTTTTTTTCTTGGTTATCATCGAAAATTATTTAAATGAGGTAAGAAGTGTAAAAATAGTAGGCAATAAGATTTTATAAGATTTTAATTCGTATATAATTTTCTGTGAAACGTAATGTAGCGTGTCTGGCTATATTTGCAAGTTTTTATGAGAGAAATGAGATTTATCTTTGGTGGAGTTTATCTTCAACCCTGGAGTTACTACTACAATATCCAAGGAAGTTCATATACATTTAAAAATCAAGAAAAGGTCCAAAATATCTGTAGGGTACCATACATAGCTACCTTGAATAAACTCCTTTGAGGCTAGTTATTGTGGAAAAGGTAAATCCATTTCATGCATCTTGCCACTTATAGATTTTTGCTGTTTTCTTATATATATATATATATATATATATATATATATTGGTGGATGAAATTTTTAATTCAAATGTTGAAACTCACTAAATTTTTTATCCACCAATCAATTTATAATACATCATCGATGCTTAGGATAAGATAAGCAGCAGTGATTATTAGATCATTTCTACTTTCACCTTATATAGTGTCTTAACTCTTATGATGTGGAGCGATAAATTTGGATTAAGTTTAGGCTTATTCCTTCTCTAATTATCAGGAGACAAGATCGAAGAACCTAAATGCATCGTCACAAATCGACATCAAATTTGCTTAAGATTCTCATATTTCTGAATTATACATCAAGAAATCAATTCCCTGTTATTTTCTAGAAAAATGAGCATCAATTGATGTTCTATATTGTTAACAAGTGAACCATGACGAGCTGTGTTGGAGACTAATTACAAGATAGAATTTTATTTTGGAATGGAATTATACTCCGATAACAAGGCATGTCACCGCCATGGATGGTCTTACAACCTTGTGGAGACTAGTTTTTGATAAACAATGGCTAGAGCCTAGTCACTCCAAACCCGTTCGAGGAAGCATCCCATCTTCCGAAATTTTGGGACCATTATGCCGAGTTTTATATAGAAAAGTTGCCTTGTGCGCCGTCAGGCATTTTCTATCTACCGACTGCTATCAATTTTGAGAACAAGTAGCTTTTGGTTTAAAGGTCATTTGAGCTTTTTTTGGTAGTCATCCTATGTCATACACGAGACAATTTATCTTTATGGTTCTCACCGAAGGTTCAACAAGTTATTAGTTATATAGGGTCTTTTAGAGTAGAGAACTCTCCTTTTTTGTGTCGCAGAGAATATAGGATTATTCTTGCCAGCTGATTAGGAGCTAATCTTGTCCATTCCCTTGAGCATCCAAACCCTACTAGATAAGTTAATTTGGCAATATTAACATCAAGTGTATTCGAAGTGGTTAAAATGTCTCTTGAATGAAAAAAATTAGGAATAAAGCTATTTGTACAGATGAATTGTACAGGGCATTTTACAAGTGCTGAGATGGTAGCACCTTATTAGTTGTTTTAACTTTTTTTTTTTATCCAAATTCCAATGAAATATTGCTATATGACTTTCTATAAATCCATTTGACAAAGCTGTCTGTACATATAGCATTGTTGAAAAATTAGTAGCTAAAGAATCTGAAAACAAGTGGGTTGGTGGCATTCTATTAAACAAATCGACATCAAATTTGTTTAAGATTCACATATTTCTGAATTATACATCAAGAAATCAGTTCCCTGTTATTTTCTAGAAAAATGAGCATCTAATGTTCTATATTGTTAACAAGTGAACCATCACAAGTTGTGTTGGAGACTAACTATGAGATAGAATTTTATTTTGGAATGGAATTATACTCCCATTAACAAGGCATGTCCCCACCATGCATGGTCTCACGACCTTGTGGAGACTTGTATTTGATAAACAATGGCTAGAGCCTAGTCA
>NC_036240.1:10411624-10414078 GCF_002742605.1 Olea europaea var. sylvestris | reverse complement strand
GGACTTCTTGTGCCTAAAAACAGAACTTTGGAGGTTAAAAAGTAAATAAATTGGGACAGAGTGCAAAAGTAATAATGGTAGGGAATTGAGCATGCATTTTAGCCTAATAAGAAATATTCCTTTTATTCTCCATTACTTCAGTAGGAGTTTTATGGCATAATATGTATCATTCAAATGCAATACTATTTTCACACCTAAACGGCCAAGTTTGACTTCCGCAATGGAGGTTTCCATTAATAATTTCTTTATTATTACTTTACTTAATTTACAAAAAAAAAAAAAACGAAAATCCCATTGGCCACTATGATCTGAAAACCTATTTAAACTTTTTTAAGCAAAATAATCTATACACTGGTTAGGAGAGATTTTCACTTGGCCATAAAACACAATAGAGTCATGCAATTTTGTGCCAAGGGAATCATCTTTGGAAGTTACCTAACAGCAAGAGTGCAAACATTTTATTGTTCAGTGATCTGAGAAAGTTGTGTGATTTGCCCTATATACAATAACAGTTTGTTTTATTAGTTCTCTTTTTAATTTTAAAAAAAAAATGATAATATATAAGTAGAAACTAGGTGCAAGCAGTCATTATTATATATTAAATCCCAAATCTAATGGAAAACTGAATGTAAAGGGCAAATAACTAAGTATTTTTTTCTTCATCGATTAGTTGATTGCTTCCAAAATTGAAGATAAGAAAGGAAACAATTATGGCAAGGCGGTGTTCCTCAACTAGCACCCTGCCTTTCTTCATTCAAAATATCAGATAACTTCACAGAATCTGGTGTGGATGCTAGGCAAGGAGTCAGATTTATTCAATTTTCATATTCCAGGATTACTGTGACAAAATATAATTTACATGGCATGATATTCATTTCTTTCACATGAAATAATTAATGCCACCACTAAAGAAAGAGAGAACAACTTATTTTCTTAGAAAACACTTTTATGCTACCAAAATTGTAGTTCAAAATCGAGATTTAAATACTATAATCCCATTATACCAAGTCAAATCACAAAATAAGAATACAGTATGCATTATTTCTTAAATTGGCAAACGTACTAATATATTAATATAGAAGGAAAACATAGAGTAACACAAAAGTTGAAGGCTTTACCGCTCCAGGACCTTCTGTGCATGGACCCCCTATCAATGCAATAATACGTGCACCAGTTCCCACTGTAGATGCGCCCAGCAACCCCGCAGCCACGCTCAATGCAACTCCGGTACACCTCAACGCCCTATTGCCTGGTGCCACAGGCCACTGATCTGTCCCCAACTCATCCAACAACTACAAAACAAGACATAAAAAGCAATTAATGATCAATCGCCCAGTGTTCAGCAGCTCTCCGAAGAAAATAAGCTATCTGGAACACAAAAATAAAAAATAAAAATTTTCTGCCAATCAAAAACATTTCTGCATAAAATGAGTTTGGATGCAATTCACATTCCAAATCCAAACAAAAATAATGAGCATCAAATGCACGGATAAAAAAGTATTTTATCTCGAATTTCAATTCAGTATAGGATTACCGAATTGAGAGTGTATTCACATTCAGAAGCTGGCAACAAAAACCGGTTAATTCCCGTATTAACAGCCCCTGCGGTGGGGCTTAGTTGGCCTCCGGGCTTCTGAACACCTGTCCCAGCCCGCCTGCCACCAGCAGAGCTAAGCCCCAACTGCTCCAAGACTTGATCTTTAGACAACTCCTTTGATCCCCTAAATACATAAACCTTTGACATCTCCAAGAACCCTAGCTCATGAAGTTGCACCTGCGTGCCATATGAAATGAACCCGACCATCGCATTGTCCGGAAGCATCCCAATAGCCCGTTTCAATGCAGATTTTGCAAAATCCAGCTCCTCTTCAATCACACACGTATCGATAACAAAAAGATAGATTGGCGTGGTTGGAATAACAGGAACAGGATTATAATTCTGGGGGTTTTGCGGGAAATTGGGGATGGTGTATTCAATGGAAGAGAAATTTGGATACAATTCCGCGGGTAAATTAGTCTGTGAAATGGAGTTGTAATGTTGCGGGAAATGGTTCCGCTGGAAGCAAAAAGGGCAGATCCATAAAAGGGCAGTGAAATCAACACGGCAAAATGGATTCAGGACAGATGAACACGACTTGCAACGTAGGGGAATGTATGGGAGGACGTGTAGATCGACGTGGGGGCGGATCGGCTGGATCGAGGCGGCGATCGGGATAACACACTTGGAAGCCTCGACCTTTGTACGTGGCCAGTTGTTCCACGTCATCCGTATGCCCTCGATTCCCTCAGGATCGGTCTGGACTAGCTCCGGCGCCGCCATGGATGATTGATTGATTGATACAACAAATGGGGATCAAAATTGATGAGCTTGAATTGGGGGATTTTTTGAATTGGGGTTTTTGGAATGGAAATTTGAGCGAGCGACCCCGAGAGAGGTGAATGGGAATTGGCAGG
>NC_036240.1:10376903-10411524 GCF_002742605.1 Olea europaea var. sylvestris | reverse complement strand
TGAATTTATTTTATTCGCACGGGACCCACAAACTATGAAGTGATGTCAACCATTATGTCAAAAGAATTTTGGCAAAGTAATTTAATTGCTCCTTCGAATCAAGACCAAAATAGCTTCTTAATCTGCATCATGTTTGTGTTAAATTTGAATGTTGTTCTCAAACACTGATGTAATTATCGAAAAATATCCATATTGTTTGCACTCATTGTAAAGATAATACATATTAATTCAAACTTGACATTTATACCCTCCTTTCAATTTTTTCTTGCGAAGTTGGTCATTTTCGTTATGTTTAGTTGAATCTTCACATGAAATATGGATAATTGGAGCAAAACGTCCCTATCGTTTGCTTTAGTTGCACAAATCATCCCTATTGTTTCAATTCTGACAGGCACTCAAATTGATCTTTTTTGTGCAAAAGGTGCGTAATGTCTATTTTCTCCATTGAAGTCGAGGTTCTAAAACGTGTAATGAAATTTGACTTAATATCCAACGAGTTATCTTCTTCTCTTGGATCCAATTAAGCCCCTGTTTGAGCCCCATTTTATCACATTCTTTCCCACTATTTTTTCCATTGTGCTCATTTTTAACAATACATTTTTTATTAAAATAATATTACATTCAAATCAAAAATAATTTTCTTCTTTTTTAACTATATATATTTCATCAATTTACTATTCCATAATACATTACAAGAAATTAATAGGGCTCAAACACGGACTAAAGTATCTGTGCACAGCCCTTTTTACCTTTTGTAACCAGTGATGGCATTGGTAAAAGGTAATGTTTNAACGGTTTTTCCACCCTTACTATGTTCCAAGAACAAGTTTATATAGGCTCTGTTTGGGACTGATTTAAATCAGATTTTAATTTAAGTTAAAATCAAACAATCAATTTTAATCATATGTTTCATAAATCTCACAACTTTTCAATTACACATTTCAAAAACTTTTAACAAAATCTACTAAAAATCTAAATTTAATTCTCACCAACCAGAGGCATAGTTTAAATGATTAAATGACTATCAACTTCGGAATGTCATTGAACTAATCTTGGACAATTATCTTACCCAATTCAACTTACCCTTGTTTGACAACCATTATTTGGGTAAAATGAAATTTCGAATAGTGATTTTTTGGATAATACGAGATTAAAAGTATGAAAAAAATTTGAATTTATGTGTAAAATATTTTATTATGTGAATGTGCGGTTGAAAATGAGTACGTAAAAAAAAGTTTTAAAATAATGGTTGTCAAACAGAGACTAACCATTTATTTTCTGAAATATGGAATACCTTGGACCTTTGCTGGAAATATTTTGAGTGATAAATCTCCTCTAGCTAAATATGATCAACATATAAGAAAATTGAGTTACCTCTCTTAACAATGTTAGCCTTTTATGGTATAACTTCAAGTCTTAATATGATATTAGAGTTCATTAAACTCAAACAAACAATTTGATTAGATTAAGACTCAAACAAGTACATGAATTTTAGAGTTGGTATGCCCAGGTGAGTCGCCATCTTGTAGGGACGTGTTAAGTGATAAATTTTACGTTGATTAATTATTGAAATTAGACCAACATATAAGATATTGTGCTACTTCTATTAACAATGTTGACATTTTAAAATGTAAGGTCAAGTCTAAATACAATATAGAGTTCAAACATAATGAAATGAGAAAATTACCCTAAATTTTACATTTTAATTTTTAATTTAAAAAATCAGATACAATTATTTTTCTTTCAATATTCAGGTAATAATTATTATTTTAAAAAATTATAAAATTACCCTAAATTTTACATTTTAATTTTTAATTTAAAAAATCAGATACAATTATTTTTCTTGCAATATTCAGGTAATAATTATTATTTTAAAAAATTATAAATCATTTGTCACTATACTCCCTCTATATATTCACAAAACCTCTATAGCAACCTACCATCGTCCGTCTCTCTCTTTCTCTCTCTCCAGCAACTATGTCTTCGTCTTTCTCCACAACAATCAGTCATCGTCTTCTCTCTTCTCAGCCATAATCAACATAAAAATTACCCTTATCACCACTTATCATCGATTCTTGATGTATGTGTTATGCTATAAGTTTAATTAACTTTAGACATAAGCACTTTTAATATATAATTGATGCAATTTTATGACATATCTATTATTTAATTAATATTAAACTAAATTAAATAATAAAGAGTTGTAATTATGAGATACAAATTACATATGATTGAATCTTAAATCATTTGTGATCGTGAGTAATTAAGATACGAATATCGTTATTATAGATAGATCATCACATGTGACATTTTTTACTTGTAAAGTAAGTAGCTGATCTCACAAGTTAAGGTGTGATGACACTTAAATGAATAAATGGATGTTTTGTTATAGAACAAAACATTAGAGATCCACTGGGAAATTTCATATAAATAACTATTTAAGTATCAGTGGTTAATCTTTAACGTTCGGTAGTGAAATTGGTCCTTTCACTCGAGGTCATCATAGTGTCTTATACAATAACAGTCATACTTTGGTGATATTGGATGTTACTCTATAAAGGACCAATAATACGATACCGTTTGTGTATGTTAAGAATCATATGAAGGTTGTGAATGACTAATAGAAAATTCATCACTTTTAGATAGTAAGATATTATGATATACATTTTATTCAGTTAAGTTAATAACGAAGTACTTGATCAAGGTGTATTCATAAGTCAAAAGGGAGTTTCGATTTATATTGACTTAATAGTGGAATGAAAGATATAATCCATAATGGAGATTGACACGCTTCCATATCTCGTAAATGATCGGATCATATTAATGAAAGGATTATAATTCCACGATAAACGAACAAATTTGATTTTGTCATACCACGTAACATTTCTCATCACATGTATTGTCCTAATACATTATTAGATGTCAATCTAGAACGATAGATGTGAATAAGTGATAAATTAAAGGGATGTTTTAATTTATCGATTTTGACTAGATCAAAATAATAATTCACGTCGTTAAGTATCGCGATTAGAAACCTAATGGGTCACACACTAAAGGAGAACTAGAATAATGATATTCATCAATTATTTAATTAACGAATGTTGGATAATTAATTATTTGTGTTGCTTATTAATATGCTCGAATTAATTAATTCATGGATCAAATTTAATTAATTAGATTAATTAAATATTGGTCCCGATTACGTTTAAAGACGGGACAAGCCTGGACTTATATTAATAAGACGTTAAGGGTCGAAAATTTATTAGAGAATATAATTCGTATTCTTATTAGCACAAGAAAAGAAAAATCATAGTTCTCTCAATCTTATTTACTATGTGGGTTTTTATTGGAGGTTGAAAAATTGGATAGCTGTAGATTGTAGATCATGATTGGTCGTATTACAAGATGAGCAAAAGAGTTAGCAGAATTTACAAAAAATATATAGTTCCTATTGTAGTTTCTATATAAATACAAACCAGATCCTTGGTGAGAATTAAAATTATTTTATTTTTCCGCTGTGCGTGATTAAATAAATTCTCAACACTAGAACATAGGCGATTTAACAAAGTTGTCGACGCATGTACTTTAGGTACTATATCGAGAGGATTGTTGGATGGAAGAGGCCGCTTCGATGTTAGTTGATGATAGAGGCCACCATTACTTGGAGCTAAACCATGGGAATCTCCGCCAGAAGGACAACAGGATGTGGCTGATGTTGTTAACATTGTTTGGGTTGATTTGAACACCTACTAAACCAAAGAAGAAGTAGACGGTGTCGGATCTGTGTAGTAGCTGTTGACCCCAGAATATGTTGCCAACAGATGCCGGACCCACCCGCTCACACGTGAGCGAAAGTCCAACGCGCTAAGATCACGTGAACGGTCTAAAACGAACAGATCAAGGGCGTGAGAGTAATTCAATGGCGCAAGACGAGAACGTTCGGAATTCGGCAGGATGTTCGTTGACCGATTGTACAATAATTACCAATCGATATTTGTGAACGTGTATCCACATTTGTATGAACTCATTTGTATTGCAAGATAATAAGAGAGAGAGTTGAGTAAAATATGATTTCTTGTATTGATTCTTGCATTAACATCTATATGAGGTACATGGGGGAATATTTATAGTGTCACAAGTTAGATCGTGACCTTTGGTTCGGGGTACACGTGGCCTCATCCAGTTAATTTACATGTCAAATTGTAGGTATCAACTGCACCTAGCATGCTATACATTTATTGATCGACAAAGTCGCCTCCACCAGTGACAAGACTTAACTTTTACACTCATAACAAACGTCCTATCAATTATTCTAGTAAGATCATTTTGCAGAGGATCTCTTGAAAGAAGTGTCTAGAGAAGATGCTGCTTTGTGATTCGGAGGCTGCTATCTTGGCTACAGAGTTTCGGCCAATAGAGCCTCGTCCACCTTCAAAGGGCCTCGGCATATGGGTTTTGGAAGCTCAATGATAGATGGGTCTCGGTATAAATGGGTCGAGGATTCTGTGGACCTCGGCTATGCAATCACCTTGGCTTGAATACCACTTGATTCGGCATGAGTTGGCCGTGGGCCCCGATGAGTTGTCCAAGTGTGCAAACACGTAATGGTAGCAGCTCTTGGGATTGATTGATGATGAGATTGATTTCGCTATTGTTAGCTAAGCCTTGATACTTTTTGAGCGGTAGTGCCATTTCCTTCGACGTTAGATAAAAAGGGACAATCAATACACAGATTTAAAAATGATCGAAGTAGTTGTTCCCATAAAATGCACATGCATCAAACTTAAGTAACGATATTTTGTCGTGTTACATAAGAAATAATGTCCTATATTCTGCTTTGTTTCTTTGTATCAAAATGTCAAGCAATGTGTAATTTGAGTTTTTAAATAAAACAATGTTTTTGCTAAACTTACAATGTAATTATAGAACTTTTTAAACTAATATTTAGCTACTTGTTTTATTTTCGTTGTGTTATATATTACATCCATCCCACAAAAATAGATTTGTTTTCATTTTCACAAAAATGAAAAAAAAAAGCAATTAATATAATTGAAAAATATTTTTCTTACATTTTTTTCCTAATATACCTCTACATTAAATAATTGTTTAAGTGTGAATAACTCATATTTATTGATGACAAGACATATTAAATAAGAGTATTTTCAAGAGACTCTTTATTTTTAAAGAGAATATTATATCATTTGGGTAGTATTTATAAATTTAGAAAGTTAAAATTTTTAAATACTCCAACAAGCAATTTATTTTTAATACTTAATTTTTACTATTTTAAAAAATATTTATTATTTTTCTCTATTTTTTTAACTACCTTTTTTTCTAGATTATTTTATTATTTTCTTACATTGAAAATTGAAACACTTTGAATTCATTTATTAATTATAAAAAGAGCACTCTCTAAATTAAAATATTAATTTGAAGAGCTTCTTGATGTATGATTTTAAAGGTTGATTCTTTAAAATAGAGAACATATCATATTTAAAGAGTTTTTTGAAGATACTCTAAAAATATATTGAAAAACTAAGAAATTCATTATACTATCGATAAGAAAAGTGACGGATAATTTGAAACAAATGGCAAAGGAAAATAAATCTATTTTTGTGAAAAAAAAAAAAATAAAGTATATAGGTTTGGGTTCTATATTAGAAAGTGACATATCTAATGAAAATGTTACATACTACGTAACTTGAATTTTTTTAAAATCGGGCGTTCATTTTATATATCTTGATCGTGGAGCCATCAACTCAAGTTACTCGACTCCTTTCCCTAATCCTGGACGGCTGGACTCTCACTACGTTTCATTCTTAGTATATACTGTTGCTCAAATAAAGAAATTCAATCAGCTTAACTTGCCCAAATTCATACCATGGCAAGGCTTAAATACATTTATTAAGCCCACGTTTGATTCCCGTTCTTTGGTCGTAAAAATAAAAAATATGATCGTTATCTATCAAATCAAGTTTTCATATTTGACTTTCTATCTCTTGTGTGGATTTCATAATGGTTATATTTTTCATTCTCACCCCTACAAAAATGGGTACTAAGTGGGGCTTAAAAATCAAGTCCGTGCCATTTCCTAAGTAAAACAAAACGTCTCATGTTGTGCTACTTTTTCAGTACGAGTCGTCG
Source organism: Olea europaea var. sylvestris (assembly GCF_002742605.1). Taxonomy (NCBI): domain Eukaryota; kingdom Viridiplantae; phylum Streptophyta; class Magnoliopsida; order Lamiales; family Oleaceae; genus Olea; species Olea europaea. Next base: position 10,405,380 of record NC_036240.1, on the reverse strand, counting down.
TCATGTGCGTTGCATTAGTTTTGTATATATTGTATTTTTATTAGCGTCAAAATTATAAATTTTTTAAAACTTGTTGAAGATTCGAAGTGTTCAGTGAAGTTCGATCGTTTGATTCATTGCATTATCGCAGAATTCAAGGAGACCGATCTTCTCCATGCTGCACAAAGATTTCTTTTATATTTTTTGTTTTTTGTTTTTTTCCTCATTTATTTTTTGCTTTTTTAAATTTGTTTCATTAATAGTATAAATATTTTTTTCTGATTTAAAATTCCTTTTAATTATTTTCTCTTTATGATAAAACTTAATTTTTTAAATTTTAATTAAATAATATTTATATATTATTTATTTAAATTTCGTAACTTTCTTTTGTTTTTTATTATATTTTTTTTAAAATTTCTTTTTTTTATTTATAATTCTTTTCGTTTTTTAAATTTTAATTAAATAATATTTATTTTTATTTTTAATTATTTCAATTTAATTAAAAGAATTTATAATAACTTTTTTTTTTCATTTCCTTTTTTATCCCTTTTTTAGTTGCATTTATAGTACAAAACGATATCGTTTTTTTACGTCGAATGACAAAACGACATTGTTTTATTCCATTAAGGGCATGTTCCTTTTTTCACCTTTTAACTTGTTTGATTGTAAAATTTTCTTGGCAATTCCATTTACTTCTCTCCCTCCACATATGTGCAATTTCCTTGGTTTGATGGAAAACCAATTCCCATTTTCCAGCCATGTTTTATTTTTTTAGCAATTGGAATAAGTTATATCCACAATTGTAAAAAAATTTATCCCTTTAATTGACAAATTTTGTATAAAACAAAATCAAATGAACATCAAAAGATTCAAAATTTTAACATTTTTCAGGTGAAAAATTATATCAATCAAACATATTTAATTGACAATTCCCAAAAAAACAAGTTATATTCAATTCAATTCCTGAAATTCGTTTTCTTTCAACCCAAATTTCATTCTTTTAATCAAACGGACCCCAGTATGATAAAAAATTTAACATATCTATATAATTATGGAAAAATACTAATTATTTAATTAATAATAATTAAATATTGATAAATGTATGTTACATTCACTCATTACCTTAATGTTTGAGATAAATTTTTTTTTTCAAAAATGAAAAAAAATCAAGATAATGACTAAAATCGAGAGTCCTAATTTTAGTGATTATCCTTCTCAATTCCCCAACTAGATGGTATTCAATCCTATAAAAATTCAAATGTTAGAATATTGAACAAGAAAAAATGGAATAAAGCATAATTAAAAAAATTAAATGAACAAAATTATAACAATCATTTTACACCAATACCAATAAAAAAAAAACTAAATGATTTAACAAGTTAGAAAACAAAAAGAATTGCAGGCAAAAATTTTAAAAGAAGTTATTATAAAGTTTTTTAGTTAAATTAATTAAAATTAAAAAAATATATTATTTAATTAAAATTGAAAAAATTACGTTTTATCAAAACCAACAGAATTAAAAAGAATTTTAAATTGAACAAAAAATTATTTATAATACGATAAAAAATTTAAAACAATTTTCAAAAAAATATAATAAAAACAAAAAAAATTAAACTAACGAAAGCTACAAAAATTAAATAAAGAATATATATAAATATTATTTAATTAAAATTGAAAAAATTAAGTTTTATCGTAAGCCGAAAAGAATTAAAAAGAATTTTAAATCGATTTTTTTTAATATTATGAACCAAACAAATTTAAAAAAAAAAAAAGAAAACATAAAAAAATGAAAAGTGAAATTTGAGTAATCTCCATACTGCACGAAAAGCACTTTTCCATAATGGATCCATCCACCTCCGTGGATGGAGAATCTCCATCCACATGGAGAGATTCCTCTCCTGTTCACGGAGAGAATTTTTAAATTTTATTTATTTATTTATTTATTTAATTTTGTTTTGTTCATATTATAAATAATTTTTTGATTTAAAATTATTTTTTATGATAAAACTTAATTTTTTCAATTTAATTAAATAATATTTATATTTTTTTTAATTTTTGTAACTTTCCCTTGCTTAATTTGTTTTGTTGTTATTATATTTTTATGAAAATTAATTTAAATTTTTTATTTATGTTATAAATAAATTTTTGTTCCACTTAAAATTCTTTTCATTTTATTATAAAACGTAACTTTTTCAATTTTAATTAAATAATATTTATTTCTAATTTTAATTAAAAACTTTATAATAACTTTTTTTGTCTATTTTATTTTTTCCTGTAATTTTTTTGTTCTTTAATTTGTTAAATCATTTAATTGTTTTATTAGTATTGATGTAAAATAATAGTTATAATTTGATTTGCTTAATTTTTTGAGACTATGCTTTATTCCATTATCTTTTGTTTAATTTTCTAACATTTAAATTTTTGTTGGATGAAATGCCATCTAGATGTGGAGTTGAGAAGGATAATCATTAAAATTTGGATAATCATTCTCGATTTTAATCATTATCTTGATTGTTTTAATTTTTGAAAGAAAAAATTTTCATCTCAAACATTACATTGATCAAGATTTAATTATTATTAATTAAATAATTAATATTTTTCTATAATTATATATAAGATATATTAATCATTTATCATATTAATGGAATAAAACGACATCGTTTTTCCATTCAACGTAGGGAAACGATATTATTTTGTACTCTTAATGTAGGTAAAAGGGGATAAAAAATGAAATAAAAAAATTATTATAATTTTTTTAATTAAATCGAAATGATTACAATTAAAAATAAATATTATTTAGTTTAAACTGAAAAAATTACATTTTACCATAAAACGAAAATAATTAAAAAGAATTTTAAATCAAGCAAAAAATTATTTATAATATGAAGAAAGAAGAAATTATAAAAAATATATATAATAAAAAATTTAAAGAGAGAAAGTTACGAAAATTAAATAAAGAATATATATAAATATTATTTAATTAAAATTGAAAAAATTAAATTTTATCATGACAAGAAAAGAATTAAACAGAATTTTAAATCGAAGAGAAATCTTGAAAGGAGAGTTCTCTCATTTCAAAGGATCATGGAGAGAAATTGGAAATTTATTTTTATTTTTGGCCTTTTTCCTTATTTGTTTTTCTTTTTTTTTTAAATTTTTTTTTCATGTCATAAATAATTTTCTTTTTGATTTAAAATTCTTTTTAATTTCTTTTATCTTCATGATAAAATTTATTTTTTTAATTTTAATTAAATAATATTTATATATTCTTTATTTAATTTTCATAACTTTCTTTTGTAAAATTTGTTTTGCTTTTATTATTTTTTTTGAAAATTATTTTAAAATTTCTTTTTTTTAGTATTATAAAAAAATCAATTTTAAATTATTTTTCTCTTTATGATAAAACTCATTTTTTTTTAATTTTAATTAAATAATATTTATTTTTAATTTTAATTATCTTAAATTCAATTAAAAAACCTTATAATAGCCTTTTTTGGTTTTATTTTCCATTCCCTTTTTATCCATTTTTACATGCATTCAAGTACAAAAAGATATTATTTCCCAACGTTGAATGGCAAAACAACGCCGTTTTATTTCATTAATATGATAAATGATTGAATATAACTTATATATAATTATAAAAAAAATTAATTATTTAATTAATAATAATTAAATCTTGCTCAATGTGTGTTATATTTACTCATTACCTTAATGTTTGAGATGATTTTTTTACCAAAAAAATGTAAACAATCAAGATAATTACTAAAATCGAAAGTTCTAGTCTTAAAAATTATTCTTCTCGTATTTAGATGGTATTTCATTCTGCGAAAATTCAAATATTAGAACACTGAACAAGGGATAATAGAATAAAACATAATCTAAAAAAATTAAGCGAATCGAATTGTAACCATCATTTTACACCAATACAAATAAAAAAAACTATATGATTTAACAAATTAAAGTGTAAAAAAAAAAAGAATTGCAGGAACAAATGAAAAAAAAAACTTATTATAAAGTTTTTTAATTAAATTGAAACAGTTAAATTTTAAAATAAATATTATTTAGTTAAAATTGAACAAATTACGTTTGTCATAAAATGAAAAAAATTAAAAAGAAAGTTACAAAAATTAAATAAAAAATATATAAATATTACTTAATTTAAATTGAAAAAATCAATTTTATCATAAAAAGAACAGAACTAAAAAAATTATTTTTAATATAAACAAAGCAAATTGAAAAAAATAAAATGAATGAGGAATAGAGAGAATTTATCCGATGGAAAGTTTCTCTCCATGTGATCCATTGCATTGACGAAGAGAAATCTCTCCATCACGTAGAGGGAAATTTTTTGGAAAATTAAAATTCGCTTTATGAAAGAATTTAATTTTTTTAATTTTAATTAAATAATATTTATATATTCTTTTATTTAATTTTCGTAACTTTCTTTTTCAATTTATTTTGTTTTTATTATATATTTTTTGAAATTTGTTTTCAAAATTTTTTCTTCATATTATAAATAATTTTTTGTTCAATTTAAAATCCTTTTTAATTATTTTCATTTTTTCTAGAGATAATTTTTTAATTTTAATTAAATAATATTTATTTTTAATTTTAATTATTTCAATCTAATTAAAAAACTTTATAATTTTATTTTTTTTCCATTTTTGCATGCAATTCTTTTTTTATTCTTTATTTTGATAAAAAGTTTAGTTTCTTTTCTTTATTTACTAGTATTGGATTTGATAAAGTAAAGTAGTGTTTGAAAATGAAAAAAATATTGTAGTGAAGGTGATGTTTGCAGTGAAATGACGTGTAAAAATGGAGAAACGATTAAAGACAACACGATGTTTTTTTGCTTCTAATTTTTTTTTTTTTTTAACTATAGTGTAATAAAATTCAAGAATCCACTGTTCCTAACTACAGTAACTTCCATTCCCTTTTTTTGCTCTCACAATTAAAAAAGAAAATTTGCTGCAGTGTGATAAAATGGAAAAATTCACTATTCCTAACTATAGTAACTTCTATTGCCTCTTTTTATGTAGTAGGGAAAAAGTCACGTATCGTATTTTTTAACCAAGTAATAATTTTAACTATTTTTTTACCGATTGAGGGTAGTGTGCCTAATTACCATATCAAATTCAGCTTCTGTTTGACAATCAATTTTTAAAACTCTTTTTTTTATACTAGTTTTTAACTACACATTCTCATAATAGAATATTTTACGCGCAATTTTTTTCTAGTTTTTAATCATACGTTCTCCAAAAATTTACTATTCAAAAAATTCATTTTTCTCAAAATTGGTTGTCAAAATAGGGCTTAAGACTTAAGACTATTTAGCCCTTGTCACTCAATCTCTAGAGTATCGTGAGAGAGGTAAATTGTGGGATGTGTTCCAACAAGTTAGGAAACAAAAGTTTGCATGTACACTGGTACCCATAAAGAGTCAAATTTTATATTTTAGGAATCGAACTTTCACACTGCGATTATCAGTAAGGCTGAAACTACCTCACTCCTATTCTTTATACCATTAAATTATGCCTCGAGGGCCTTGTATTCTCAATTTAGATATTAGTTGAAGTAGTAGGGGCATGGGCTGATTGATCGAGACAAAAACAGAAATATTAATAAAAACTTGAGGGAGTATGTGAAAAGTTGGAAGGCTATTAAAGGAAACCTAAAAATAGGAAAACCAAAAAAAATAAAAAAATAAAAATAAAAAAGGCGCACGCACACACAAAGAAACAAAGAAAAAAAAAGGAAAAAAGGAAAAAAAAGGAAAAAAAGAAGAAGAGATTCACATCTCCCTCAAACAATCTTGTTATCTCTCTCGAGAATCAGGTATTTCTCTCTGCATATGTATATATACATATACATACACATATACTATATTTGTGATTGTATTATATGTTGGTATATCTCAATACATGTATGCATATGCGAAGTCGATTTGATTTTTTTCTTTCGCTTTTTTTTTTTTCCCCCTAGCTGTGGTAGGTTGTTAAATTTTTTATTTTGTTGAATCGAGAATCCTAGAGGTAAAGATAGTTATATCGATAAATAAATTTTCCTTGGGAGTTGAATGTAGGGGGATTAGTTGTTTAGATTGGGTTCTCTACTTGTGTTTGCGATTCCACTGATTTTGTTAGGGTTCCAGTTTTCTGTTAGTGTTTATTTGATTTGTTTATTTATTGGAGGTTTACGTAATTGATATTGTAAATTTGTGTTATTATTTGTTAGGGCATGTGCTGAGGTAAATTTGTTTTCGTAATAAATTTACTTAGATGTGGTGTTTAGATGTTGGATTATATAGATGATATTATGTTGGTTTGTTGCCTTGAAACTGGGGCATGCTCATGTAATTGCAAAAGGTTAGTCTAAAAAGTATTGTAACAAGTGAATAATTTAGTTCAAATTGTAAATATGGATTTGGTACTACATAATGGAACTGGAAGGTAACTGTAATCAGAGAGGTTTTTAAAAAATTGATGAGGTGGTTAAAATGATGATTTTGGAGGAAATTATGGGGAATTAAGTGAGCAGTGTAAATGGTGATTTGAAATTGGACAATGCTTTCATAGATAAGCTCTGTATGTAAGGTTGAATAATTTTGTTGGCGATATTTCTGTGTTAATTTTGTTTGAATATCAAGTCGCTTCAAGTGTTTAGATGTATTATGTTGATTTAGTTTATTTTGTGGCAATGGCAGGCTATCAATTATCAGAATCAAATTGCGGTGAGTTAAATATTTCTGAGTTGATTTGTTTGAAAATCTAGTCAATTCTAGATGTATTATGTTGATTNTTAGTTTATCTTGTGGCAATGGCAGGCTATCAATTATCAGAACCGAATTGCCGTGTTTTCATGTGTTGAACTTGTGCGTTTATAAAGCATGACAATGAACCAGCGGAACACTATTGATCTAGAACAAGGATGGGACTTTATGCAGCAAGGAATCACTAAGCTGAAGAACATTTTAGAAGGGCTTCCTGAGCCACAATTTAGCTCAGAGGACTATATGATGCTCTATACGTATGATCTTTTGTACTTCGTACTGTTAGTTTAGTGTTTGATATCATTGGTGATGATTATTTTGTTTACTGTTTCTTAGTTTCTTAAATCTTTTCTACAGGACAATTTATAACATGTGCACTCAAAAGCCCCCGCATGACTATTCTCAGCAATTGTATGACAAATACAGGGAGTCGTTTGAAGAGTACATTACATCAACGGTTAGGCTGCAGTTCGTTTCTTAAATATCTGACGTTGGTCTCTCATGTCTCAAGTTTATTATATCTTGAGTTTATCATTGTTCATCATAGCTATTTTATTGTAATTCTTGGTGATGTTTATTCTTGAGATGCTCCTAAGAACTTTGTGGACTTGCCCGGGTCATTGAACAGCTAAAAAATTGATGAATTCTTTATTTTAATAGCCTATCAAAATATTAGAGTTTGCGCTAGTATCATATCATTTCATCAGTTCTATTATCTAGCTAACATCTACTTGCATAAGAGTTTTCGAGGAACTGCCTATAGAAATTCTGGGTTGAAAGCTTGATATGTTGTGGTATCTCATTAATGCTGTGTGTAGGATCAGAGCTAGAATTTTGGAGTTGTGAGGGCAAATTTCAAAAAATTTTAATTGTGGGGGGCAAAATCAAAAACTGTTAAGGAATTTTTTGAAACCTGTGCAAAATTTTGCATTTAAAATTTAGCGTGGAGCACAGGCTACCTCATTGCCCCCACAATAGATCCTCCCATGGCTGTGTGTGTTTGGTGGTGGGGTGGGGGTCCTCTTTTAACTTAAATATGAGTATTGTGTGCACGTAAGTAGAAAGACTATGCTGATGTTGCTCCTTTCAGATGCTTAATATAGCTCCTCCACAGTTCATCCTCCCCTCGATGTCCCTTTGCCCACTCTATCTGTTAGTCGATCTCATAATTAGTTTTAACATTCTATTTATCATCAGTCTTCTCTAACCTTTTCATTTCCTTGTGTTTTGTTTTCCATTTAGGTTCTGCCTTCACTGAGAGAAAAACATGATGAGTTCATGTTAAGGGAGCTTGTGAAACGGTGGTTAAACCATAAAATCATGGTCAGATGGCTCTCAAGATTCTTCCATTATCTTGATCGGTACTTCATTGCTAGGAGGTCACTTCCACCGCTCAAAGAAGTTGGTCTCACTTGCTTCAGAGACCTGGTAACTTTTGATTGTATACAATGTTGATTTCTTGTTTATTAATTTTTATTTGTTTCTGTTTTGAATTACGCTCGCTGCTGGCTGAGAAACTGGCGGTTGCCAGTTGCCACCAAGTTGAAGCAGTTGCTCATTCCTTGGTTCTTTTTGTGTCCTGCATATTTTATTTTCTATATTTTGTCCTCTTTTCCATTTCCTGTTTTCAGTTGTGTTTATAAGAAGTGTTGGATTCTTAATTCTAATTTCAGGTATACATAGAGTTAAATGCAAAAGTAAGGGATGCTGTTATATCTCTGGTATGATATCTGTCAGTTTTTCAACTGTTTTCCATTCTGTTTGCATTTTCTGTTCAGTTGGTCAACAATTTTCTTCAACTAGATTGATCAAGAGCGAGAAGGAGAGCAAATAGATCGTGCTTTATTGAAGAATGTGTTAGATATATTTGTTGAAATTGGAATGGGGCAGATGGAGCATTATGAGAATGATTTCGAAGTAGCACTGCTCGATGACACTGCAGCTTATTATTCTCGGAAGGCTTCAAACTGGATTTTAGAGGATTCATGTCCGGACTATATGTTAAAAAGGACTAAAATTGAGACAACAGTGAAGTATAGTTACCTAATTAAAACAAATTAAAGTATATTTACTAACTTAAGAATTGTCTAATAGTACAACGGCCGCAAATGAAAACCCAAAACGGAGAAAATTCAAAGTAACGGCATTGGAATTTTGCAGCATGTCATTTCATTATGCTAAAATTTATTCCCTGTTCACGGTGGGCAAAAATTATGTTACCCACCTACCCACATCGGCAGGTCAAACAAATATTTTTTTTTTTTTTTTTTTTTCCCCAAAAAAAAAAAAAAAAAAAAAAAAAAAAAAAAAAAATAGAAGGGAAAAGAAATATAAGAAGTACACAAAATTGGAAAGAAGGGGGAAAAGTTTCAAATGGAAATTTACTCGCTTCATGGTTTGTGTTAATCTTTGCAATCCAGGCCGAGGAATGTTTAAAGCGGGAAAAGGACAGGGTTTCTCATTATCTTCATTCAAGTAGTGAGACTAAGTTGCTTGAGGTTTGTTCCTGCTCTTAAAAGTGGGTGATGTTTTGGTGGAGCATTTTGATTTGTTTAAGAAATCTGAGGGTTGGTTTCCGTTATATATACTATCTACTTGACTTATCTCATCTTAATCATTCCTTATTTTGTTTCTGTAGAAAGTACAACATGAGTTGTTATCTGTTTATGCCACCCAACTGTTGGAGAAGGAGCACTCTGGTTGTTATTCATTGCTTAGGGATGATAAGGTACTGCTGCTGCTGCGAGTGATGAAATTATTTTATTTGATCTTAATCTGTTGAAGTTTTTACATTTTTTGGTCCACAGATAGAGGACTTGTCAAGAATGTATAGGCTCTTCTCCAAAATACCTCGAGGCTTAGAGCCTGTTGCTAATATATTTAAGCAGGTTTTGATATGCTTAAGTTTTTTAAAATAAACCGTTATTTCTCAAGTTTTTTGTTTCTAATAAATAATGGCATCTTGAGTGCAGCATGTTACTGCCGAAGGTACGGCGTTGGTTAAACAAGCAGAGGATGCAGCTAGTAACAAGAAGGTTTGTAATTTCATTTTCTGTTAACAGATTTATTATTATTATTATTATTATTATTATTATTATTATATTTTTTTACTCTCTCTCATTTTGAGAGCATATTCTTGGGAAATAAATCTGATGTAAATCTGGTTCTGTAAAGGTTAAAGTTAATAATCTGCTATATACTTGTGGAAAATAATGTCTTAATATATTTGTTGAAGTTAGCACTAGAGTTGGGTCTTTAACACGTGGCAGGTACAGTTAGTATTATAATTGTGTTGCTTTTGCTAATTGGCTTTTGTGGATGGTTAATTCTACAGAAGTAATACAAATTTTCATGTTCATTCAAGCGATATAGCAAATAATGCTGAGAAATTCAATTTTGTAAAGGAAAGGGAAGTTAAGACACCATTTTCTGGAAACAACAGTGTGAAATAAGAAGAGGAAATTGTTATTTGCTAATTTTGCTTATTGCATCTTTCTGAACTGGAAACAGAATGATGTAATCTTTTTCTTATATCCCAGCTAGCACTATATAAGTGTGACCCTGCTTTTTAATATTTTCTCCATTCATGAATAAAACTATCCTTGAGAAATTGAAGTTTAAAATAGGAAACACAATTTTTTTTGGAAACAGCATAATGATATCCATTGTTTTCCACTTCCCTCTACTGACTAAAATTTCTGGTAAATATTTTCTTGTTTTTGATATTGTTTTGGAAAAGGAGTTTTTCAAGATCCTCATAACATAGCATTGAAATATATCTTTTTCTGTATATATGGTCGGATTTTTGTCTATGTATCTGACATTAAGAGGTGTCTTGCAGGCAGAAAAGAGAGATGTCATTGGATTACAGGAACATGTAAATTTTTTTCTTGAGCCTTTCTTGTATTGTAGTTACGTAGTGTTTAAATGACTTAATCCTTTGCATTCAGCTTTTTGTCAGGAAAGTAATTGAGCTCCATGACAAGTTCATGGCATATGTGACTGACTGTTTTCTAAATAACTCTCTCTTCCACAAGGTTAGAACTATTAAAAATACTGCACCATTTTTCCAATCATGTCATTTGGCACCATAATTAACATGACTACTTATTTTTATACATCCACACTAGGCCCTCAAGGAGGCCTTTGAAATCTTCTGCAACAAGGGCGTTGCTGGGAGTTCTAGTGCTGAACTTCTTGCTACATTTTGTGATAATATTCTCAAAAAGGGTGGCAGTGAAAAATTGAGTGATGAAGCCATTGAGGAGACTTTGGAAAAGGTGTGGTTCTAGTACAATTGTTTTACTGTGCTTTTACTGTCTTCAATCTGCTGAAATTTGAGGTTGAGGCTCGCTCTACTTATTTTGCAGGTTGTGAAGCTGCTTGCTTATATCAGTGATAAGGATCTATTTGCTGAATTCTATAGGTAATGTTCTAACTTATTGGTTGGTTGATAGACTTTCATTTGGTAAGAATGTAGTGAATTTTAAGCACTACTAGTCACTGAACTCATAGCTGAATTCTTTGTTGGTCACTAAACTTCATTTTGTTACAAGTCAGTCACTAAATAAAACTGTGTATTGATTTGGTCGCTGAATTTATACCTTTATTACTATTTGGTCATTTTGCGTCTGTTTATTGGTTTGACTAATGGTAAAGCTGACACAGAATCTATTCGGCAATTAACTAGACGGCCACATCACCTTTTTATGTTAGCCAAACTAACGAAAATGGATGTGGTGACCTAATTGTAACAAAGTTTGAATTCAGCAGCCAACTTTCAACAAAAGGAAGTCTATACTAGTTCATTTAACCCTCTATTAAGATGATTATGGATTGATTTTATTGACAGGAAAAAACTTGCTCGGCGGCTATTATTTGACAAGAGTGCCAATGATGAGCATGAGAGAAGTATACTAACAAAGTTGAAGCAGCAATGTGGGGGTCAATTTACATCAAAAATGGAGGGAATGGTGAGCTTACAATATCTATACGCTGAATCATAGCTCTCATCAGACGTGATCTAAATATCAACCCTGTTTCTCTTGTTTCAACTCTTCCAGGTCACAGATTTAACGCTAGCAAGAGAAAATCAAACCAGCTTTGAAGAGTATCTTGGCAATAATCCAAATGCAAGTCCCGGGATTGATTTGACTGTTACTGTTTTGACTACTGGTTTCTGGCCAAGTTACAAGTCATTTGATCTCAATCTCCCTGCTGAGATGGTATGAATGTACGCAAAGTCTCTTTTTAATGGAATTGATCAGTTGACAGTCATATTTCTTTATTACTTAGAACTTTCGTGTTAGGTCAAGTGCGTTGAAGTATTTAGAGAGTTCTACCAGACGAAAACAAAACACAGGAAACTAACATGGATATATTCTTTGGGTACTTGTAACATCAACGGAAAATTTGAACCAAAAACAATAGAGCTGATCGTGACAACCTATCAGGTGATTTAATATGACTAACTAATATTTCGTTTGCTTTGCTGTCATGATTGATATTACTTGGAGATTGAAAGTTCTTTCCCTTTTTGTAGGCTGCTGCTCTGCTTCTGTTCAATTCCTCAGATAGATTGAGTTATCAGGAAATAATGACCCAGTTGAATCTACTAGATGATGATGTTGTTAGGCTGCTTCATTCCCTTTCATGCGCCAAGTATAAGATTCTTAATAAGGAGCCAAACACCAAAACAGTTTCTTCAACTGATGTTTTTGAATTCAACTCCAAGTTTACTGATAAAATGAGAAGAATCAAGGTAATCATTCACCCCAACCCCGATTTCCGCAAAGCCAAATAGGAGAGGGTAAAAATTACTGTTCAACTTATGGCTTAGGTTCATGTTATCACTGAACTTTATGTTTTCCAAAGTGGCTAGTGAAGTCTGCATTTTGCTTCTGTTTGATTGCTTAGTTAAAATCTGTTAATTTTTCTAAAGGAATGTCTGACTTGGACCTTCACGTTGACTTGGACTTCCTTGTTGGACATTCTGTTAAAAAAAGATAAAATTAACGGACTTTAACCCATTAAAACAAAAAGTGAACTTCATTTACCATTTGAAACAAAGTAAAGTGTGGTGAATAAGATAAAACTTTGATAGCGGCCGAGTGGACAATGTTTCGATCTTGAGGGGAAAATGATAAGAAGAATACGAAGTGAAATAAATTCAATAAATTTTAATGTTATTGCACTTTTTTCATGTAACATATCTGTTTTATAACTATAACCATGGAAGTGCAGATTCCTCTCCCTCCCGTTGATGAGAAGAAAAAGGTAATTGAAGATGTAGACAAGGACAGACGGTATGCCATTGATGCCTCAATTGTGCGCATAATGAAAAGTAGGAAAGTTTTAGGCTATCAGCAGTTGGTTATGGAGTGTGTTGAGCAATTGGGGCGCATGTTCAAGGTAACATGAGGACATATTTTTTCATCTAATTGACCAATTTATTTTGTTTTGAATGAGCTGATTAAATGTAAATGTGCACTCTATAGCCTGATGTCAAAGCAATCAAGAAGAGGATTGAAGATTTGATCACTCGGGACTATCTGGAGAGGGACAAAGATAATCCGAACTTGTTCAAATACTTGGCTTGACCGAAGCAGGCGCTAAAACTTCGCATTCCAATCAGTCTGCATATCAGTGCAAAGAGGATGAGACGGTCAAGCTCAAAACTGGTATAAATGCTGCAAAACATCTCAAGTGACCTCTGGTTGCTTCAATGAAACACATGGCATAATTTATCCTAAAAATCCAACCACGATGAGCCCCACAGATTGTTTTAAAAAGTAATAATTTCTTTCTAGTATTCAAGATAATCCAGCTTCCATCTTCGTAGTGCCATCCCTTATATGTTTTTTCATGATATTTTGCCTTGTGATTCAAGCAAAAGGCAGTTCCCAGTTTGTGTATGAGTTAGGTGATACTTGCTTTTGAATGTATTTTTTCTTTCTATTTTTTCTGCCTGGTTCTTATATAGCGTTCAGGTAATTTTCTTCACCGTTTTGTGGTTTATATCTGTTACGATTCATGTTTTTCTGGTTGAGAAAGGTTTCATAGTGCTTATGGAATCAAATGTTCATTTGTAATTTTGAGCAAAATAGTAATGGTTAATTAGGTCAAGCTCTGTAGCTTCACTGTGTTATGGAAAAGGAAAAGCAAAAGCCAGAAGGAAAAAGACATGTTTTCAAAAATATTTTGAGTCTGGTGAAGCATCTCCTGAAGGCTTTAATTTCTGGATTTACTAAGGGTTCATTGTCTACCTGCTTATTTTCTATCTTTGTTGCCTTGTCAGTGCGCTCCATGGAAGATGATGTACATTTTGATTTGAGTGGTTCTTTGGGTTTGAATTTGAATGTCTCGATTCGAGAAGAAACCCAATTCTGAGGTGGTTTGATATTAGAATTTGTATCATGAACGAGTAGTGAGTGTATAGGGTTTATTTGGAAATGGTGGCGGTGGCAGTGGAGAAGGGCAATGGTGTGAATTTAGGGGGTAGAGTTTCCAGATGATCAGATTTAAGAGTTCAGAACTTGGTAATATTTGAAAATTAAAGAAACTTTTTAAGAGCAAATTCTTGGTGGGGGCAATTTTTTGCAGTGGTAAAATAATGAATCATGAACCAGAGAGTTGCTCCAAGAGGCTCAGGTCTTCTCTTGGATCTGAATTTCTGTATAATGCTTCATCGGCCGGTGGCGTTGGTGGATTCACAGGAAACGAGTGTTAAGACTAACGTACACTTGCCGAGGCTTTTAGATTGGTACCACGTATTTAATGTTATTTTGCTTTATTAAAAAAATAAATAAATTATTAGCTTAGCATCTATTGTACATTTATGCCAACATTTTGCAATTGATTTATGAGCATGGTGTTTAGAGGCCAAAATTTTGTCTCTATTAAGTCTCTGATAGTGTCGATTCAAAATCACAATGACCATACTTTTATGATGTTTGTTTAAAATTTCAAATACTGTAATATGGTTAATACAGAGTATAAATTGTATAAAATTTTCGAATTAAATGCACGTCAATAAATTATAAACACTATAATATGTCAAAAAATTAAGTAACAACCAATATTTTTCATTTCCGGCCATATTTCGTGTAAATTGCCCAACAATAAAATGACGACTCTTAAATAGGCCGACAATGCAACCCTTGATAAAAATTGGGTGTTGTATTCGTAATAATTTTGAACTGTTCATGTTTGACTAATGTAAATAAGTTATTTATAATCGATCAAATTACTTCTTGTCGGAATTCACAACATTCACTACTATTCATTTTCATATATTTATAATTTGAACTATTTATAAATACTTCCCAAAGGATTATAACATAATTTTGTCATGCACCCTCCACCACATAGTGGATCTACATGTTAAATTTTCCAAAAATCAACCACATTTTAGATCTTATTTCTCTCTTTTTGACTGCTCAACTTTGTAAATTTTTAATTGTCAGTGCTTTGAGATTTGGAAATGACTGAAACAATTAAACTATTTTTGGGTCCTACTTGCTGAGATCACCACTTCTAATCCTAGAGAGAGTGCTCCAAGAAGCCTCACTAAATACTTCCCAAAGGATTATAACATAATTTTGTCATGCACCCTCCACCACATAGTGGATCTACATGTTAAATTTTCCAAAAATTAACCACATTTTAGATCTTATCTCTCTTTTTGACTGCTCAACTTTGTAAATTTTTAATTGTCAGTGCTTTGAGATTTGGAAATGACTGAAACAATTAAACTATTTTTGGGTCCTACTTGCTGAGATCACCACTTCTAATCCAGAGAGAGTGCTCCAAGAAGCCTTCACAAATATAAAATTAATCAAAATGACATCACCATTATCCATGTCTAATCTCGATTAGTGGTATTAAGACGACGAGTTTCATGGACTGAACATCACATTAATCAAAGTGACATCATCTCTTTGAGTGTATGAAGAAATCAAGACATGATTTTCATGGGATTTGTGGCACATAATTACTAATATTTTATCTCGAAAAGTTATACCGAGGGATTTGGTAGAATCTTCTTGAGCCAATTAAATTTTGTCCGCTCATTGGGACTCTGAGATCTCATGTTTATCCCCTTAATTCGAAGGGCTCTAAGACGTTCCTCATATTTTTCATTTAATATTATTATTATTGTTATTATCATTATTATTAATCTAGAAATGCATCGACAAATTGAATTGGAACCTCATACAAGTTTCCAAATCGGATTAATTACGTCAGTAGTCACTAAAATTTTAAGTAATTACATTAATTGTCACTAAAGAAAATCAATATTAAACTCTACATAGCACAACTAAATGTCAATGCATCACCAATTGACGTTATTTATTACGTCAAACCAACAAGGTTAGGGAGATGAGAATTGGGAATTAAAGAAGTTCAAATGAGAAGGCATAACACGACTTTACGTTTGGTCAGATTTTTTTTGGCTTAAATCGAATAGTACATCCACAAACAACGATTTTTGCCAACATAATAAGTAACACTATTTGACGACACTTTGACACTCACGGTGTCAAGTAGAATTTAATATGAGTTTTTTTACCAAGTGACTATTAGTGTGACAATTAGAAAATTTAGTGACTATAACCATAAGAATATAATTTCAATAATCATTAACATAATTACTCAAAACTTTAATGATTATTCGCATAATTAACCTTTCAAATTTGACTACATCAATTATGAAGTAAGATTTAAATGAGCTTTTATTAAAATTTGTTGAAAAATATTGGCAAATAATAGTGTCACCGTAATGTATATTTGGGCAGAGTAAGGACGTTTGGATGGTTTTGAATGGTCGAGGCAAGACTTCGACTCTTTCTCCTTAAAACGATAATGCCTCGCACTGGTACTGACGGTATTGCAGCACTCGTTTCCCAAGATACAACGACCTCGTCTTGTAATAGTAGTACTCCAAATTACAAGACCCGACGAGCCCGTAAAGTTTAGACCTCTCCACACACATTGGGTGACTAAAATGCACGAAAAATAATTTTCGAGGATTGAATTATAAAAACAGAAATGATGCAGGGATAATGGGATAATTTCGGGAGAGTAGAAAATCAAATTTGATTTTGGAATGAATTAAAATCGGGGTATGGGGCCTATATATAGATGTTGAAAGGTTGTGTCCCAACAGACACAACTGTCGAAAAGTTGTGTCCAAAAGACACAAATAGTTTGGACAGTCAACCGCCACAACCGATTAGACATTCAACCGCCAAATTCTAGAAGCACCACATGTCACACACAGAAAATTCGGGGAAGAAAAAATAATAACATAAATATATTATTATTATTAAATAATAATAAAATAATATAATTCAAATGTTATTTTATCAAAAAATATATATTAGCTTGGCCCAAGCCCAAGACCCACGACCCGTGACCGGCACGCGAGTGTAGGCTTTGGCTTAACCTACTAACATATATGTTATCTTCCCCTCAAAGACTATTGGTACCCCTTGGGGTCCAAACCCAAGTCTCAAACTTGAGCTATATAAGGTGATTTATATTCTTCTAGTTTTCCTATGTGGGATTGATATTTTTCAATTTTCCACATATTTTATTTCAACATCAAGTGAGCATCTTTTGACCTTAATTTCTCATTCACCCTAAATTGATTTTGAGAAAATAAATATACCATATTAATCTACTCATGGAGTAGAACACATTTGGCCAAAGAAATCTTATATCCGATTAACGGAACCCACTAAATTAATTGGTCAAAAGTTGGTCAAACCAACTAATTAAAACCCAATTTTTCCAACAATCCTCCATATGAATGGAAATTAATGCAATAGACTATGCAGACCCTATAGAGAGATCATGTGGAATGTTATCGCATCTGGATATGTACCTTATGGGTTTGAACCTTCCGTAGTAGAATACTATAGAATTTACTTGGCAAATCAGTAAACGCAGTGTCTTGAACTGTTAGCCGTTTTTGTAAACCAAGACAATAGTATCAGCACAATAACCTTCCTAACATTTTCGAGTTCTCACTGTTGTGTTCATTTTGGCCCTGAATAACTCTTGGATTTCATAAGTGTCTTAGAGAATTCAAGTCTTTGAAACATTTTCATGGAAACGGCCACACTTCACACTTGTATAGGTGACTTCTATTAAAAGTCCAAGATATAGGAATCATTAAAAGTATAACTTAACCTAAAACTTTCTGTAGATTGCACTTCCTTATCATAGGAATGGGTAGGAGTTAACTCCAAAGTGCTTATTTGAATCTTCATAACTTTGTTATCCCATTGAACCAAGATTTTGGGATTTTCAGTCAGCAAGGTTGGGTTACTATTACAAAGATTCTTATGTAGTAGGCTTTAAGCCCATTCTCCTTGATAGGCAGTATACTTGATCTCTTGGTAAGCCTTTGGTAAGCGGATCAGCAAAATTTTCTCTAGACTTTACATAATCTATGGAAATAACACCATTTGAGATCAATTGCTTAACTGTATTATGTCTTCGACGAATATGTCGAGATACCATTATACATATTACTTTGTGCTCTACCGATAGCCGACTGACTATCACAATGTATACTAATTGCAGGCACAGGCTTAGGCCAATGTGAAATATCCTCTAGAAAATTTCGAAGCCATTCTGCTTCCTCTCCAGCTTTATTTAAAGCTATGAATTCAGATTCTATTGTGGATCGAGCTATACATGTTTGTTTAGAGGATTTCCAAGATACAGCCGCACCACCAATGGTAAAAACATACCCACCAGTGGATTTTGAGTCTTTTGTATCTGATATCCAATTAGCATCACTGTATCCTTCTAATACAGCTGGATATCTCGTATAATGTAATCCAACATTTGAGGTGTATCATAGATATCTAAGAACCCATACCAGTGTTTTCCAATGGTCATTATTTGGGTCACTTGTATATCTACTAAGTTTGTTTACTGCATATGCAATATCTGGATGAGTGCAGTTTGAAATGTACATTAGACTGCTTATTATCCGAGAATATTCTAATTGAGATATGGGTTTGCCTTTATGTTTGGCCAAATGTAGACTTAAGTCTACTGGTGTTTTAACTGGACTGTCATCATACATATTAAACTTTTTAAGTACAGTCTCAATATAGTGAGATTGAGACATTACAAGTCCCTCAAATGTTTTAAGAATTTTAATTCCTAATATTACATCTGCGATACCTATATCTTTCATGTCAAAATATTTGGTCAATATTTTCTTGGTATTTGTTATCATATCATAACTACTACCCACAATTAGCATGTCATCAACGTATAGACATACAATTACATAAGCATTAGGTGTGATTTTAATATAAACACATTTATCACATTCGTTAATCTTAAAATCATTTGACAACATAGTTTTGTCAAATTTTGCATGTCATTGTTTTAACGCTTGTTTTAGTCCATATAATGACTTGACGAGTTTACACACCTTTTTCTCCTGTCTAGTAGCGATGAACCCTTCGGGTTGTTTCATATAAATTTCTTCTTCTAGCTCACCATTTAAGAAAGCCGTTTTGACGTCCATTTGATGGATTTCCAAATTATGCAATGCTGCGATTGCAATTAATACTCTAATTGATGTTATCCTTGTCATAGGTGAGTATGTATCAAAAAAATCAAGGCCTTCCCTTTGTTTGAATCCTTTAGCTACCAATCTGGCCTTGTATTTATCAATTGATCCATCAATCTTTAATTTTCTTTTGAAAATCCATTTACAACCTAATGGTTTATTATCAGGTAGGAGATCTACCAATTCCCAGGTATGATTCTGCATAATAGAATCAATTTCACTATTGATAACCTCTTTCTAGAATGAAGTTTCTGGACTAGACATTGCTTCATTAAATGTCCTATGTTCATTTTCTAACATATAAGTTAAAAAATCTAGACCAAAAGATGTAGATGTTTTGGTTCTTTTGCTGCGTCTTGGTTTTTCATCATTTTGAGGATTACTAATTGCAGAATCATAAGTTCACTTTTGCGGGCTTATTTCTTTCCTATCTTTACAAGGAAACTTGTCCTAAAAAAATACAGCATTCCTAGATTCAATGATAGTATTTTCATGTATATCCGGAATGTTAGACTTATGTACGAGGAACCGATAAGCACTACTGTTATTAGCATATCCAATGAATATGCAATCGATGGTTTTAGGCCCTATTTTAACTTGTTTAGGCTTTGGTATTTGTACCTTAGCCAAACACCCTCACACTTTTAAGTATTTGTATAAAGGTTTATGACATTTCCATACCTCATAAGGAGTTTCGTTCCTACTTTTGTGTGGTACTTTATTTAGAATGTGGTTAGCTGAGAGAATTGCTTCCCCCTATAAATTTTGTGGTAAACCAGAACTAACCAATATAGCGTTCATCATCTCTTTTAGAGTACAATTTTTGCGTTCCGCAATACCGTTTGATAGAGGTGAATAAGGAGCTGTAGTTTGATGAATAATCCCAGAATCTGAACAAAATTCATCAAACGGTGCTCCATATTCCCCACCTCTATCACTACGAACAATTTTTATTCGTTTGCTTAATTGATTCTCAACCTCATTCTTGTATTGTTTAAAGGCTTCTAAAGCCTCGTCTTTACCCCTTAGCAAAAAGACATAACAATACCTTGTGCAATCATCTATAAAAGTAATAAAATACTTTTTACCTCCTCTAGTTTGCACACACTTTAAATCACAAATATCACTATGAATTAGTTCTAGAGGATTTGAGTTCCTTTTAACTGAATGAAATGGTGTTTTCGCTAATTTAGCCTCTACACATGTTTCGCATGGATGATTTTGATCAAAGGACATAGAAGGCAATAAATCTAAACTTACTAATCTTCGTAAAGTATTAACATTTACATGTCCTAACCTATCATGCCATAAGTTAGAAGACTCAATCAAGTAAGCAGAAGATTTATTTTTATTAATATCAAAATCATAGAGTATAGGCATTATATTCAATTTGAATAGCACATCGGCTAAGTATCCTTTGCCTACAAACATGTCATTTTTGGTGAGTACAAACTTGTCAGATTCAAATACCAGCCTAAACCCATTCTCGCTTAACAGAGCTCCGGATACCAAGTTTTTGTGAATATCAGGAACATGCAGCACATCGATGAGTGTTACGTTTTTCCCTGATGTCATCTTCAGCACTACTTTACCTAGACCAATAACTTTTGATATTGCTGAGTTGCCCATGAAAAGTTGTCGTCCATTGATAGGAGTGTCAAATGAAAATATCTCCTTATCTGCACAAACGTGACGAGTAGTGCCAGTATCAACGAACCATTCTCTCGGATTATCCACCATGTTTGCTTCAAATACAACAGCCGAGAGCATTAGTTCAGACACTCCGTTAGACAGTCTATCTTCTTCAGTCAAGTGCATTTGGTCCTTTTTGTTTTGCTTTTTCTGTCAGCAGTCCTTTGCAATATGACCAGGCTTACCACAGTTATAGTAATCTCCTTTGAATTTCTTGGCCTTGCTCTTTTGCTTGCCATTATTCGGGTGCTTACTTTTCTTACTAGTATTTGGCTCCACCAAATTGACTTTAGCCTTCATTTGCTGCTTTTTAGACTTCTTTTCAACATTTCGATTGTCTTCCTCAATTCTTAATCTAACAATCAAATCTTCAAGTCCCATTTCCTTGCGTTTATATTTCAGGTAGTTCTTGAAATCTTTCCATATTGGTGGTAATTTTTCGATAATTGCAGCTACCTGAAATGTTCACAGAACTTCATGCCTTATGCATGTATATCGTGCAAGATAAGTTGTATCTCTTGGACTTGAGTCATTACTGTTTTAGAATCTACCATTTTGAAGTCCAGGAATTTGCCTACAACGAATTTCTTCAATCCGACATCTTCTTTTTTGTACTTCTTTTCCAATGACTCCCATAGTAATTTAGCCGTTTTGACGGAACAATATACGTTGTATAGTGTATTGTCAAGGCAATTGAGGATGTAATTTCTGAATAAGAAGTCACTATGACTCCAAGCATCAAATGCTGCTCGTTTTTGAGAATCTGTTTCATTCTCCTCAATAGTTGGAGCATCTTCTCTCAAGATTTTGACCAGATTCAGAGTCGTGAGATAGAACAACATTTTCTGTTGCCATCTCTTAAAATCCACTCACGTGAATTTTTTCGATTTCTCCTCGTGAGCATTGTTAGGGGGTACGACAGACGTACTAGGGGTACAACAGATGTACTACTACTTGCCATTATCGTTTTAAGAATGTTGAAAAGTTTTGGCAAATAGTAGTGTCACCGTAATGTGTATTTGGGCAGAGTAACGACATTTGGATGGTTTTGAATGGTCGAGGCAAGAGTTCGACTCTTTCTCCTTAAAACGATAATGTCCCGCACTGGTACTGACGGTATTGCAGCACTCGTTTCCCAAGATACAACGACCTCCTCTTTTAATAATAGTACTCCAAATTACAAGATCCGAATAACCCGTAAAGTTTAGACCTCTCCACACACACTGGATGACTAAAATGCACGAACAATAATTTTCGAGGACTGAATTATAAAAATAGAAATGATGCAGGGACAATGAGATAATTTCGGGAGAGTAGAAAATCAATTCTGATTTTGGAATGAATTAAAACCGGGGCATGGGGGCTTATATATAGATGTTGAAATGTTGTGTCCCAACAGACACAACTGCTGAAAAGTTGTGTCCAAAAGACACAAATAGTTTGGACAGTCAACCGTCACAACCGATTAGACATTCAACTACCAAATTCTAGAAGCACCACGTGTCACACACAGAAAATTCGGGGAAGAAAAAATAATAACATAAAATATATTATTATTATTAAATAATAATAAAATAATATAATTCAAATGTTATTTTACCAAAAAATATATATTAGCTTGGCCCAAGCTCACGACCCATGACCCGTGACCGACGCGCACGTGTGGGCTTTGGCTTAACCTACTAGCATGTAGGTTATCTCCCCCTCAAAAACTATTGGTACCCTTCGAGGTCCAAACCCAAGTCCCAAACTTGAGTTAAGGTGGTTTATATTCTTCTAACTTTCCTATGTGGGATTGGTATTTTTTAATTTCCTACCTATTTTATTTCAACATCAAGTTGGCATCTTTTGGCCTTAATTTCTCATTCACCCTAAATTGATTTTGAGAAAATAAATAT
The DNA here is from genome assembly GCF_002742605.1 of Olea europaea var. sylvestris. NCBI lineage: Eukaryota > Viridiplantae > Streptophyta > Magnoliopsida > Lamiales > Oleaceae > Olea > Olea europaea. Next base: position 10,382,438 of record NC_036240.1, on the reverse strand, counting down.
ATCATATTAATCTACTCATGGAGTAGAACACATTCGGCCAAAGAAATCTTATATCCGATTAACGGGACCCACTAAATTAATTGGTCAAAAGTTGGTCAAACCAACTAATTAAAACCCAATTTTTCCAACAAAATTTGCTATCGTATATTATTGGATTAGTTGACTGGGTAGAGAAAAAGAATGTCACACGAAGAAATTACCTTATATAATTATATTCATAATTATTTGACAGTTCTTGAGAGACTCTGAAGGTAACAGGGAGATGGCAGAGGAACTTAGAGAGGCAAACAATATGATAGGGCAGTGAAAACGAAAATGATGGCAAAAACGGAGGTATTGTGATTATATAATTTAAAAAATAAACTAATTTATAAACTAATCGAGAAAATAAAATTAGTTTTATTATGCCATATATTCTTCTTTTTGATGCTTTAACAAATTCCTTTAATTCTTACTGCATTCCATTTCATATTTTGATTTGCAATTAAAAAGAAAAGTTCATGAAGTTTGCTCAGTTGTTGAGATCTACTTGTCAAGTTGAACAGTTGAAGGACGCTTTTAAAAATGCTTTGTTTTATTCCTACAATGACTAATGGGAATGGGAATGGGAATGGGAATGGAACAATTTTCTATACATTGACGTAAAAGAAACTCAATGATTTATATTGACTTAAGAATACTTAGGTTAATTTTATAAGATCATTTACTAAGTGATTTAAGAGATTGTTTAACTTGTAATTTATCCACTAATGAATTTTTATAACAAGTCACCGGTGCTCAACTGAGCGCTCACACACACACACACACACAAAAGCCCCCCGGGGTATAGCTCAGTGGTGCAAAGGATAGGAGTGAGGTTATCTCACGTCTTGTTGACAGTCGCAGTGTCAGGGTTCGATTCCTAAGACATGAAATTGAATTTCTTGTAGTCGCAGTGTACATGTAACTCTTGTTTCCTGGCCTGCTGGCGCACATCCCGTGATTTACTTCCCTCACAAAACTCTAGGGGCGCAACGATTGGGCCTCTCAAGGTTGGGGTTCAACCTTTATATATATACACATATGGCTTCCAACCATTGGGGGTGTTAGTGCCCATCAACCCAATAGTCAACAAGTTGGTACCACCTCGAATCTTGTTGATGGAGAAATGAAGAGACATTAACACCTCAACCCCACCCTTAACCCATAAAGTGAATAAATAAATAGAAGTAAAGATTAAAGGAAAAATGAAAAGATTAAAGGAAAACAAGTTTAAAAAGGATAGTTTTTCAAGAAAAAGCATAATTGATTTGTTTCTAAAATGTTGCTTGTATTGAATATTTACTTAAACATGCACATCGAAAATTAAACAAGTTTCAAATCACCTATATGTTTAGATAAAGTATGTGATAAGAACCTTTGATGATTTAGCACAACTGGTATTACAAATCTAGTTCAGGCGACATTAAGTTTCATTAAATGAAAAATAGAATTAATTGAATAGCATAATTACTCATTTAATTGAACATATTACATAATGTTACATAGACTTGATCAAAATGAAAAACTCCTCATAATTTTTTTTTTGTATATTCACTATAGGTTGTCTCATTGTCTTATATAATTTCTTCTTTTTATTTTTATTTTTTTATATTATAGGATAATTCATGCATTATTAATCGAATGGTGAAGAAGGATGTACAGATTTAACAGACCAAAGAAAAGCAAGATGTCTAGTGTTAAGGCTTCATAGTTAGCGAAGTAAAGTTTTTAATGGATTGAGCGGAAGACGAAGAATTGAAATGCAAATGTCTCCAGAAATTATAATTTGTGAGGAGTATTTCTAGTAACCAGCCTATGAAAATTTCTATTTATTTTTTCATTTATTTTTGATGTATTGTCTGTGTATGAATTGAAAAAAGGAAATAAAAAAAAAATTTGCTAATGGGTTAAATGAGTTTTTAATAGTTTTAGAAGAAACCCAATGATTCGTCATTCTTTCAATAATAGAGGAAAATAATAATTTTACAAAACTTAAAAGAATCTAAAAGTAATGTGGTATTGAACATTTGACAATGACTAGTACGATAAGAAATATAGATTTGTGTGTAAACACTTTGGCATGCTTGTTTTGCATGTTCGATTAAGTGAATAACGACTCTTAACTATATTTGTCGTGTTAATTATGTAGTGTTAGCAATACATATACTAATGTTTTCAAGAGGTTGGAAATAAAACTTTTTTATTCCCCCAAATACTATGAAATATATATGAACACTTGCTTATGTTCCCCCAAACAAGTAGGGATTAAGAATGACTATTCTAGAAATCATATCTTCTTCTCAAAATTGTATCCTTTTGTTGGTTTGTATATGGTGGAACTTCACTTTTGCAATCCACTAACAAATTGCATCAGCAAAGTATCTGCCTTATTGTTAGGCCTTGAACTATACATTCGACAATAAAACACGTTTATTTTGAATGTTACACTTTAATTTAGACAAAAATGAACTCGTCAAAAGGTGAAGAGATTTTAAAGAAACGAAGGAAAATGTTTGTTGTAAACATAAGACCCACAGATTTCCATTTACTAATGAATTCCAACAGTCTTGAGTTGCCTCTCAATCATTCTTCATAATTCCTAACAATAATACATTAAGAACAACTTTCATCATGCTACATCCTATTTACATGTTCTAAGAAGTCACTTAATGACACGATATACAGCTTCACCCAAAGTTAACCAGATTAAAACTATATCTTATTTTAATATATATAGCGATTCTAATATTCTAATCCTGAGTCAGGATTGATTTTTGCAAATTCGAGGGTCTTTTTGCCTTGAAGCTTGTTGGTGACATAGTGCTTGCTATACTCTCCATGGTTGTATCTTCTATACTTGCAAGGGTTGTTTTCATTGACAAGTTCTTGCATTGGTCCAATTTCTATTTCATAACTCGGAGCATAAAATGTGACAATGGAGAGTCTGTCTTTTTCTTTATGAGTCACCGCTCTATGCTCCACACTCTTGTATCGGCCGTTTGTTAGAACCTATAGAAAAAAAGATTAGTGTAACCAGTCATAACTTGTAAAGAAATGAAAAATTGCATCATCGTCCACAAGTAAAAAGTTGGTCATTAACCTTTCATTGTAACTGTAAAACTAGTCCACAGAAATGGAACCGTTGGAATCTCAATTAAATCACATTGTAGTGCTCAGGTAACCATGATCCACTTCAAGTTTTAGGACACTAAAACCCATAGCTTCATAAATTCGGACATATGAGAGTCGTGTGAAGTTTTAACGAGATTTGGACGTTTTTCATGATTGGAGAATTTATACGACTATTAATAATGACTTACTTGATCCTTTTTAAAGGTTAGAGCTAAATTTAAACCGATGGTACAATTTTCCTGCAAAAATAAAGAAAGTATTTAAAAGATCTAATACCTCAACGGTGTCACCAATATTGATAACTAGAGCGTTAGAAATAGGCTGAACTGGGATCCAAGAATTGTCTTTTAAGATTTGAAGGCCAACTGAATTTCCCTTTCCTTGTTGTAAAACAGTAAGGGCACTTCCATCAGAATGAGGACTTAAGCCCAAAACAAGGTCTGGTCTAGGGCATGCCGGATAGTAGTTCATTCTCACTGCTTGCACAGCCACACCAAACATTTCCTCAAAAACGTCATCGTTAAGGTCGAGACTGATCGATATGTACTTCAGCAAATTCTTGCACAGTTTTCGAATCTCTCTCGAGTATTCCTCCACAGTTCCACTGTAAAATCATATATGTCAATATGTAGAGGTGGGGTCAATAAATCTTAAAATAAAGACAATCATGCTGGGATGCCAGAATTATTTTGATACCCAAACTGACCAACACTCATAGTTACAGTGGGTGGGGTGCCATTTTTTACATTTTTTATTCATATGAGGTCAGCACCGGTCCCATGCAAATGTGAGAGTCAGTCACCTACGTGGGCAAAATTCATCTGGCACACTAGCTTTATTCAAATAAAGAACGTAAGAGTTTGGTAGTGGAATATGTTTTCATAGATTGAGTTTAGGTTTCTGTTCATAAAAGTAATGTTTATGTGATCTCAATTGAACACATTAGGAGAGGCGTATATCAAACCCTTTGGATCTTTCAGTAGAATGAACCGAATGGAGTGATTATACCTAATATATATTGCTGCTCCCAAATTTAAAAAAAAATGATTTAATTTATTACTTTGTTCAACCGTCGCTGCCCCTAAAACAAGTGCACATTAAGGAGGGAAAGTTTTTAGCACAATTACCTGAAATTTGATGGCTTAGTTGGCCATAATTTTGGGTTCCTAAGGTAGTGAGGCTCCAAACCAAGAGCAAACATGTTGCACCAATCCAGCTTCTGGTCTTCTGAGAAAACAAAAGCCTGACCATATCCTTGTACAGTCCCTGGAATCATATGATACTTTTGTTTATCCTCTAAAGGCAACGAGAAAAACTCGAGAGCCACCTTCTCTATACTCTCTAGCAACTCCAAATCAATCCCATGGTTTATGACCTGCCATTAGAGTCATCTTCTTAGTCAGAACCGTCCCAACTATGGACTGACACCACAGGTAAAATGCTATACAGGGTGCTCGGAGCAATCGACGGTAAAAATCAATCAGAAGTAAAGAAAAAGTACGCGATCAATTAAGTCTAATACCTGAAAGAAGCCCCATTCTTGACAAGAAACTGTCAGCTTCGAGATCTCATTCAAGAATTTATCCTTATTGCCTTTAAAGAATTTTGACAAATCAATAACTGGAATATTGTTGGTCAAAGACACAATATCTTTGTCCAATTTAGGCCGTTCAGTTGTGTCGCGGATAAATCTTTCAGGAATATGTGATGATTTACTCTTTCTCAATTCTTGAACATCATCAATGTGGCCTATTTTGATAGCAGAAACTGGGATTGGATCCATTTTTTTTTTAACAGAGAATTAGAAATATAAACAATTTCGAAGGTAATGATAAATGCTGCTTAATTTGTAGCTACTCAACTTGAACAGTGCTAAATGATAAATATATATAGGCAAGAGCCCATGTGTGTTTGAATAGGTGGATGGTCCAAATTGTTGCAATTTAAGAATATCAATAGTGAATGCAATCTAATTAATTCATTTATGATTGTAGTAAATCTAATGCTTATTATCAAATTATTAATATTTCAGCATTAGATTAGTTAAAGTGACTTCACCTTCGCGTCTATATTAATTATTAGAATGTGGCGAAAAACACTTTTTTTTTCTATGTACTTCTCTATATTATACTTGCTACTAGTCTGCTGTGATTAAATGAACTTGAAACTACTTAAACTAGTCTTAACTTTTAAGCTAATTTTGAAGGAACTTGTATCGAGGCGAACTTAGAGTCCATTTAAAGTACCTAGGATATGTTAGATATGCAATAATGGACATGACAACAAATAAAACTTTAACTTCTTTTTATTATTATTTTTTATCATGAGACAACGTATCAAACATACCATTAGGACACGTATTTTCTATGCACGACACGATCT
>NC_036240.1:10361282-10376832 GCF_002742605.1 Olea europaea var. sylvestris | reverse complement strand
TTAAAACACATTTCAAAACAAGCAATTAAATAAGATTTCTAATTCTCTCTCTCTCTCTGCATGTCCATACCATTTTCTCACTAGACTTAAAAGTACAACGTAGTTGAACTCGGCAAATATATATTCATTTTTCATCTTATAACTGAGTAGAAAATGTGAGTCGCATTTGAATTGATAACTAACTAACATATTAATACGTAAATAAATTTCAATTATTATTGTTGACTTTGAACCAACTCTATGAACGTAAAATGTTTGTACATTTGCACAATAACTAGTCACTTCATGTTTGTTTGTAGTGAAAATTGGACGGTGGATGAAGATTTGGGTGTCTAAAGGGGAATAAAGTAATGGAATCAAATTTGAAGGTAAAGTAAAAAATATCACAAGTACAATTTGGTTGGTTGTTTGTAATTTGAGAGGGGAGTGAGTGGTATGTTAAGGGCCCTTTTCTCCATTTCAATTCGATGTCTCCATTTATGCAGACCACTTCAAGTGATATTGTTTTTATCACCCATTTGAACCCCCACCGCACCGCACCCCATCCCACCCCCACCCCAAAGAATGCAAAACTACCTTGGAAATGGAAACTACGCACCATGTCGAGTTAGGGTTTTAATGTCGTCTAAAATATGTTCGTCGTGAAAGATGATCGAGGTATTTTACTTCTGAAAAATCACTTAGCCCCATTTACTTTCAGTATGTACAAAAGTGATTTCATCTCTTTTATAATCCATTTCGCTATGATGATCGCTATATATGGAAAATAAGGTTTTTTAGAGCATATCCTAGAAACTTTTAAAAGTGAAACTCACTATTCTAAAAAGTTAACCATTAAAATTATGATCTAAGAGATTCTTCAATCAACATTTTAAATATAGAGCGGGTTTGACTCTTCAAATTTGGAGAGAAAACATTCAAAATACTTCAATTTTCAATGCTTCATAAATTGACTTAATTAACTAGTATATACATAGAAAATTGAAGGAAATAATATACTAGTTTGAAGGAAAGCAGGTGAAAATAAGAGGGAGGTAAGAATAATGAATACATATTGAGAGCAGTAAAATTAAGTGTTAAAGATAAAAATGACGTTGAAGTATTCAAAAATTTTTCTATCTAAATTTATAAATGCTCTCTAAGTCCCTATTTGGTGGCCGTTTTTTTTGGAAAACATTGTTTTGACTTTTGAATAGTGAATTTTTGGAAAATGTGCAGTTAAAAAAATAGAGAAAATTTTTGGATTCAAGTATAAAATATATTATTGTTTTAATATGTGGTAGAAAATAACTACGAAGAAAAAAGAGTTCTGAAAAAATGGAGGATAAATAGTGGGCTAAATTGTAAAATATGTTCTATAAAAATCGATAGTCTATTAGTAATGCTCTTATAATTATTCAAATTAGAGTGCATTTGATTATTTTTATTTTCCATACTTTTAGGGTGTTTGGTTTACAAATTTTTTCAAAGAAAATATTTTTCAATTTTTGGTCATGTGATCATATTTTTCTCAAAAATAAAGAAAATATGTTTTTAGGGAGGGGTGATTTTTATTTTTCAAGTAATTCACCCATTCTCTCTCATCTACCTACCAATAAAAATTGACAAGTATAATACGTTTTATGTTGAAAATTAAATCAATCAAACACATTTAATTAATAATTTTCATACAAATAAGTTTTAGTCAATTCAATTACGTAAAATTTATTTTCTTTTCATACAGATTTTATGCTCGCAATCAAACGCACACAAAATAGAAAATTACAAAAGTGTATTTCATAATGCCACCATGGTGTTATGTCCTGGACTGCATGTGAATCAACTTGGGCCGACTAATATTATTATGACTATTGACATGGCATGTGAATGTTTATTTTTATGTGTTGATTTCAAAAATCATTGCCATCTTTTAAACCTACATTGATTTACAATAGTAAAGGGGTTGATAATTAAGTGGTCAAATTCATATCAAATATCAAGACATAAAATTAATCATTCTACTTTTAAAAAGAAAAAATAAAATTGATTCGCCTCCAATGTTCTACTGAACACAATTTCTTACATATTATCAAGCCGGATGTCAAATCAGTTTCGACTTCTCACATCAGTCTTATATGGTTCGTATAACTATTTCATATAAAATCATTATTTATATAAACCTTGATTCCATATCTTGAAAATACAAGATTTTCACGTAAACATAAATGAACTAGGAATTGTACGATCCACAATATATTATAGAAAAGATCAAACCTTCATTATAGATACAATGAAGAGACATTTTTTTTTTCATTTCTATTTTGTACGTACGTTTATTTGGTGGTAATACATACATTTTGGGTAGGGTGACAGTATCTTATAGACTTCAAATTTATCCATTTTAATTTGCTATTTTAATGCAATTTATCTAGAATTTTAATTTAATTTCTTAATTGGAAGTTGATTCTTAAGAGCATGTTTGCTAAAGTTGAAACGTAGTAGAAGTTGGTAACATTTTTATTTTCAAATTCAAATTGAGTAAAAGATTAGAGCCAAAACCTTGTTAATGCATTATTGGGTCAGATACAGCGGCCCGTGAGGAATGATGGACTGGACTCGGAGGAATATGTACGAGGCCCACATAAAGGGGCGGAAAGAACGATGAGTATATGATACCAGCTTATTTATTTAAGTGGACAAATTTGAGAGTAATGGGTCAGGCATTTCGTCGAGCAACTGGAAGGATCGGCAGCTCGGGAGTTGATACCACGCCGTCAGTGTCATCGAAGATCAAGAAACCCATTGGCGAGAACCCACCGGCGGTTCCTAGTGACAAGGTTCCCATTAATGACGTTGATTCTGGTAAATTTTTTGTACATTAATTTCCAGGACTATTTATTTATTTGATGCTTATGTACGGTAGGCTTCTTAATTTGATCACCGTATTTCTCAAATTTTTGGATAATTTAAATGCTCGTGTATGGGTTAATATTTGAGAATGAGTGTACTGTTAAAATTAGGTAAAAATCATGATTTGAAAGTGGCCCTTCTATAAGCTTAAGCTGGGATTGACATGGTATAGCGCTTAAAAGGCTTAAATGAGCAATTTTATCCACATAGTGCTTAAGGATTAGTTGGATAACAACTGAAGGAGCTCTTTAATTATAATGGTGGTTTTTTACTAGATTTATTTCGCTGGGTACTAAACAATGTAGTAGATGTTCACCATGGGAATAAGCATTAAAATGTTTGGATACTGTTAAAAACATAAATTCAGAGGCATTTATTAGTGAATAATGTAGACTAAATTTATGCGTTTTGGTGGAAAATTTATCTTTTCTGTTTTCTCTCATAATATTGTAGAGGATGCAGCTAGAGTGAATGCAGAAAATGTTCTTGAAGAGCGAGATCCAGGATATGATGCTATGCTTGGTCAAATGGTAGGTAGGATTCAATCAAAACCTGGAGGAAAGCTTGAGATGGGCGAGGTGTGTTTTTCAAGCTGGTTAACGTTAAAGCTTTTCATAGTTCGTAAACAAATTATCCTGATAAATCGGCGATACTAAATTTTTGATACCTGAACTGGTCGCTTCAATGCATAGTTCCTTTAAATTGAATCATGAGAAGAGCTTTTCTTTGATTTGATGGCATTTGCTTATAATGTTTCCCATATAGGCATTGTATAAACAGCTATGATAAGGCACTCGTGTGTGATTCATTAACACATATGAAGTCATTATTTAATTATTGCAATGCTTTTTCCTCCTTTATGAATTCACTATAGGGTCTTGGTCAATTATTCACAAGAAGCTAGTTTAATTACTGAGAAATATTTGATTGGCTTGTGCCAATTGTTCCATCTCCATTAACTAGTCAAGCCTTGGGAGGATGCCTTGTGGTACCGAGATCGTCTGATCAAGGAGAATATTCGTTGGGGGCAGTAGATCAATGTATATACGGCTAGAAGGCACCTTGCTTGCTTCATTTTTGAAAAAGCCAGTGAGTTCTTGTACCGTGATGCTATTTGTTTTCTGCGACTCATTATCGTTGAGTATAAAGTCGTTATCTAGCCCTCGAGCCCCATTTTTTGAGAATAGATTTGTAAAAAGTGATTTTTTTTCTAGAAAATGTGGTGTTAAAAAATTTGATTTACGTTTTATTGGGAGAATTTGTAGTTGAAAATGAGTTTTAAAATGAGGCTCAAACAGGGGCTTAATATTTGTAATAGTCAGTCTCATTCTCAATACCAGGTGATGGAGGATGCGGTAGGTTGACATCGACTGTAAAATTTTGTCAAATCTCTTGACATAAATCCTAATGGCTTATACACTTAATGTTTGTCCAATTCTTCAGATTTGAGTTCAGCTTCTAGTTTTTGCTAGGGTTATGGAAGTTTGATTGCATTTGTGTTTATCAGGCATGAGTTTGCAGTCAGTTGTGTTATGTTTGAATTGGAATGGTCTAAACAGAGTATTTTTGAACTGAGCCTCGTTCTTAACAAATTTGAGGTTGGCTATACAAATCTTTTTTGCCATTTCGTACGGCTCATTAAGGGGCTGATAGTGAATTTGAATGATCGAGTCCTTCGGCTATTTTTGTTTATATCAAGCGAATCTATTATTGACCCCGAACTATTTTCACAGGCCTTTTTGGTGGAGAAGTACAAAAGGCCTTTGCCTAAACTAAGGAATACGACACTAGATTCTAGCAGATACGAGGAATTACCTGCTCCTCCCGGAACCCTAAATGTTGCACAAATACGCCAAATCATCCTGCTGCACCAAGGCAAGGCTGATGATCATGATGGTCCTATGAATATTCCTCAAATTGCTGAGAGGTTTCATGTCGATGCTGCCCAAGTTCAAAGGATCATCCAGTTCACAGCACTTCCTCCAGAGAACAGCAGTAAAAGAAAAGATAACCAATGACCATAGTATTCATATTTGAGCTTTGCTTTACAAATGAACCTCTTGCTCAAGGGAAATATCTTCTAGAAATTTTCGGATTATACTATGCTGGTGATTGCATTGTTTTAGTAGGAAATCGTGATATATAACATTGTAGTCCTAGATATTTTCTACTTCTTTATAAGCTAATCCCATTACGGAGGAGGATTAGAGAATACTATTGAGCATCAAGAATCAAAGAAATTACCTGCAACAAAGGGGGAAATGAGCCAGGAGCCGTCATTGATAAATCTATATGTTTTTGGCATAGGGAGAAATGAGCAAAGTAGCTGGTTAGAGGAGAGGAGATTTTTGATATTCAGGGAACAAAAATTTTTATTGCGTATTTTTTTTTTCGATATCCCATATTTGATTGTATTGGACGCTTTATTAGACAAATATTATTTTTTTCTTATTTTTTGTTAAGCATATTAGTACAAGTTCCATCGAGCTCAACGATGATTAAATATTAAGATTCCTTAATTTATATATATATATATATATATATATATATATATTTTAACAGTTGAATTAGATATTTTCATTCATTAAGGATGATGCTGATATACATTCATTATTAGGAGTTAATCACGATTAAACAATGTGATTTGAAAGGTTAAGTTAGATATAACAAAAATTTCCCCTAGTAATCAAATATCATTATTCCAAATGCCTATTTTCCTAAATTGGCAATGACCATAATGATCTAAGCCTTTAAGTTGTTAGAGATGAAACAAATTGAGGGCTTGTTTAGTATGTCTTTGGAGACTAGTCCATATTTGGTAAGAATTAAAGTTAGATACTTAATAAATTTCGATAAAAGTTTACGACATGTATAGTTAAAATTATTATTGACTTTGATTTGAATTAAAATATAGATTTTAGTTCATACGAGATTGGGATAAAGTAGTTGAATTTTGATTTATTTGGATAATTTTCTAAGAGTGTTTTATTTGGTTAATAAAGCTTTTTCAAACCCAAAGTGATTCATTTATAAAAAGCAGAAGATGAATGAAGAGGTAATCCCAGACATATCCTTGTAAACTTAAATCACTGCAATTATATACACGTTAACATTATGGGCCATAACTCGACCCGGTTTTTCGATGGTTGTCAAGCCCATTTCCTCTTCGCAAAGCAAAACCCTCCAAAAATCCATGCTTTAGAGAGAGAATACAGAGCGGTTTGAGAGAGGGGAAGGATTCGAGGTACCTAAGCTGCAACATTGCCTCCATGAGACCGCAGCGTAGAATTTTCTGCAAAACTATGTCGTTTACTATATTGTCCCACATCGAGAATCTTTAAAAGTTTTTCACACTTTATATTACCTATGCCTAGACGTGTGGCTGCCGGGTGCAGTAACGCGTGCCTGTAACCCAAGTGGGGGCAATAAGGCGGCGGAAGGCTTGTCATGGTGGCTACATCGCCAGCAGTTTGCCATCCCTAGACTAGCACGCAGTAAGTTTCAGTTTGTTGTTTGGACCTTTGAGAGGGCCATTGGATGGCTCTCTGCAGCAATTAAGTAACCGGCCCTGAAGTGTCGGTGCGCCCAGATCAAAAGCTAGTACCGCAGTGGTTTATATGATTGGGTGTGTAAGGATCACATGAATGTGTATAAGCTGGCTTGGCATAGCAGCTGCTGTTATTTGGACCCTAGAACAAACTTATCAGGCATGAGTTTGCAGTCAGTTGTGTTATGTTTGAATTGGAATGGTCTAAACAGAGTATTTTTGAACTGAGCCTCGTTCTTAACAAATTTGAGGTTGGCTATACAAATCTTTTTTGCCATTTCGTACGGCTCATTAAGGGGCTGATAGTGAATTTGAATGATCGAGTCCTTCGGCTATTTTTGTTTATATCAAGCGAATCTATTATTGACCCCGAACTATTTTCACAGGCCTTTTTGGTGGAGAAGTACAAAAGGCCTTTGCCTAAACTAAGGAATACGACACTAGATTCTAGCAGATACGAGGAATTACCTGCTCCTCCCGGAACCCTAAATGTTGCACAAATACGCCAAATCATCCTGCTGCACCAAGGCAAGGCTGATGATCATGATGGTCCTATGAATATTCCTCAAATTGCTGAGAGGTTTCATGTCGATGCTGCCCAAGTTCAAAGGATCATCCAGTTCACAGCACTTCCTCCAGAGAACAGCAGTAAAAGAAAAGATAACCAATGACCATAGTATTCATATTTGAGCTTTGCTTTACAAATGAACCTCTTGCTCAAGGGAAATATCTTCTAGAAATTTTCGGATTATACTATGCTGGTGATTGCATTGTTTTAGTAGGAAATCGTGATATATAACATTGTAGTCCTAGATATTTTCTACTTCTTTATAAGCTAATCCCATTACGGAGGAGGATTAGAGAATACTATTGAGCATCAAGAATCAAAGAAATTACCTGCAACAAAGGGGGAAATGAGCCAGGAGCCGTCATTGATAAATCTATATGTTTTTGGCATAGGGAGAAATGAGCAAAGTAGCTGGTTAGAGGAGAGGAGATTTTTGATATTCAGGGAACAAAAATTTTTATTGCGTATTTTTTTTTTCGATATCCCATATTTGATTGTATTGGACGCTTTATTAGACAAATATTATTTTTTTCTTATTTTTTGTTAAGCATATTAGTACAAGTTCCATCGAGCTCAACGATGATTAAATATTAAGATTCCTTAATTTATATATATATATATATATATATATATATATATTTTAACAGTTGAATTAGATATTTTCATTCATTAAGGATGATGCTGATATACATTCATTATTAGGAGTTAATCACGATTAAACAATGTGATTTGAAAGGTTAAGTTAGATATAACAAAAATTTCCCCTAGTAATCAAATATCATTATTCCAAATGCCTATTTTCCTAAATTGGCAATGACCATAATGATCTAAGCCTTTAAGTTGTTAGAGATGAAACAAATTGAGGGCTTGTTTAGTATGTCTTTGGAGACTAGTCCATATTTGGTAAGAATTAAAGTTAGATACTTAATAAATTTCGATAAAAGTTTACGACATGTATACTTAAAATTAATTGACTTTGATTTAAATTAAAATATAGATTTTAGTTCATACGAGATCGGGATAAAGTAGTTGAATTTTGATTTATTTGGATAATTTTCTAAGAGTGTTTTATTTGGTTAATAAAGCTTTTTAAAACCCAAAGTGATTCATTTATAAAAAGCAGAAGATGAATGAAGAGGTAATCCCAGACATATCCTTGTAAACTTAAATCACTGCAATTATATACACGTTAACATTATGGGCCATAACTCGACCCGGTTTTTCGATGGTTGTCAAGCCCATTTCCTCTTCGCAAAGCAAAACCCTCCAAAAATCCATGCTTTAGAGAGAGAATACAGAGCGGTTTGAGAGAGGGGAAGGATTCGAGGTACCTAAGCTGCAACATTGCCTCCATGAGACCGCAGCGTAGAATTTTCTGCAAAACTATGTCGTTTACTATATTGTCCCACATCGAGAATCTTTAAAAGTTTTTCACACTTTATATTACCTATGCCTAGACGTGTGGCTGCCGGGTGCAGTAACGCGTGCCTGTAACCCAAGTGGGGGCAATAAGGCGGCGGAAGGCTTGTCATGGTGGCTACATCGCCAGCAGTTTGCGTCCCTGGACTAGCACGCAGTAAGTTTCAGTTTGTTGTTTGGACCTTTGAGAGGGCCATTGGATGGCTCTCTGCAGCAATTAAGTAACCGGCCCTGAAGTGTCGGTGCGCCCAGATCAAAAGCTAGTACCGCAGTGGTTTAAATGATTGGGTGTGTAAGGATCACATGAATGTGTATAAGCTGGCTTGGCAGAGCAGCTGCTGTTATTTGGACCCTAGAACAAACTGAACCTGTACTCTGCGGTGGCTGGGATTGCTGTCTGGCGGTGGTGCCACCCTTCAACCGAACCTCGACCTTTTGTTATTGCGTATGTAATTTCCTTTCCATTTTTATTCAAAAAAGGAGGGGAGCAATTGTATAGAGTAGTTATCATGAAATCAAAAACCACTTTTTATTGACTCTAGCCAAATAGAATTTGATTAGCAATTCGTCAAAAACGAACAAATCGAAAATTTTTATGAAATCAAAAATCACTTTTCATTGACTCAATTTCAATCGAATTAGACTAACAATTCGCGAAAAATGAACAAAATCGAAGTTATCAGGAAATCAAAAACCACTTTTCACTGATTGGATTCCAATCAAATTTGACTAACAATTCGTCAAAAATGATGACGGTTTGCATATGTAATTTCCTTTTGTTATTGCGTATGTAATTTCCTTTCCATTTTTATTCAAAAAAGCAGGGGAGCAATTGTATAGATTAGTTGACGGTTTATTATACGTACATCCAAAACCATTATTAAAGAGATTCGAAATTGATTGCGTCTATTGGTATTCAACCATTATTGAGCTACGAATTTCAAATGTGAAATCACATACATAAGAGGTGGGGATTTTGATAATTGATTTTTTTATCGTGAGAAAAAAGAGTGAGAGAGGGCCACATGTGAATGCAGAAATAAAAAATGATGGCTGAAATAGTGAAATAACGATCAAAATATTAATTTTTTGGGGTGAAAATTCCCACCAAACTAGGCCTAAGTTTGACGATTCACCACCAAATTCTACTTCTCATATTCTTGAAGAAAAGGTGTCACTTGATATTAGTTTTTTCTTGAAGGTTTCTCACTTAATATGTTGATTTATATAATTTTTGAATATCTAGATTTTGACATTATCAAGAAGTGGTCATGGGCTTGTAGAAATTTCCCTGGAAAGAACCTTTCCGTTTCTTAGTAAGGCTATATACCATTTAACAAATTCTACCACCGATACAACATTATATTACATCAAATCATGTGGGTAAAGGTTCTACGAATAGCCTAACAATTTTCTTTTGAAAAAACTTTATTTGAACAAATTAAGAAACATAGAAATTGATGTGACTTCACAAATTAACGTTATGTGGGAAACGAAGAATTGGGGATTTTCCACATGGCTACCAAATAAAGGTTTTGTTATGTAATTTTAATATCCACCCCCATTCTAAATATACATCAGGAAGATAATTTTACTATCAATTTCATCTCTAGATTATCAAAAACGAAACTTAGATTTACTTGTTTATATATAAATTCTACTAACGATTATTTTTCTTTTTTGAAGAAGTAACTCCAACGCACATAAATACTCTCGTGTATGTGCGCTTGGTACAAAAATTATTTTAAAATTAATCAACTTAAATATGAGGCTCTAGACAAAATCAAGAAGGAAACATGCACTATGAAAAGATCTTATTCCTACAAAAACATTTTTTCCTAGTGTATTAGTTAGAATGAAGGATAAATTCAATATTTAGATAGTTGCACAACTTTAGATTCAGACAACACTATTCGAAGGCATTCTGCTCAATTTTTTGAGATTCTTCATGATCCAAAAGAAGCGTTTCGAAAAACAGAGCAGTTCTCATTATAGATTCTTTACTATTTAAAAGACAGAATTCACTAGAAACTTCAATAATTTCGGACTTTCAGTCCAAAAACCATATCTTTGTCTTAACAAGGGTAGTGATAGCCTTGGTCAGCTGACTTTTGGTGAGGGGGGCGAGGCACAAGTGTAGTACAAAGGCCTACGAAAATATGCCTACATTTTGGGATTGTTGGGTTAAATAATAAAATAAAGGCCAAGAATCAAGCTAACTTGCCACATTTGGTTTGTACTACTTCCAATTTGTGGCATCTTTTTTCACATCTTGTTTGTCTGTCACCATTTTATGGGGCACACAAACACAACCAAGTGAATATTTATGTTATCCATGGGAAATATCTATCGTCTAAACTTGATTCTAGTAAGACTTTTGGATGTGTAGGGATGCATAACGATGTTGTAGATTAATAAAATCGAATGGAATATATTGATTGACAAAAAGATTGTGTCTTCTTACATGTATATACTTCAATATTTTTATTATAAATTTTCTTTAGCTTGAGTTTCGCCTACTTTTCTCTATAGACATATAATTTCAGTTTCTAGAAAATACCCTTTTTACCATTCTCATTTGGCTTTTTGACCATTCGAGTAGCTAAGTTTTGGGTTTTGAGTTTTCTCAAATGTACGATTCACGACAAATTATGAATATTTCGGTAGTTTTAAAATTATATGATTGGTATGTGACTAAGACTTCAAATAAATAATATGTGATCTAAAAAAAATGTATAATTTGCAACCAAAATTGTAATTGTGACTTACAACTTATGTCTTTGTAACTGTATTCTTGTACGAGTTGTGACTAGGCATTCATCTTGTCACTATCCCTAGATTGGCGAATAATATTAAGAAAATCCTCCGCCTTTGTTTTCTTTTGAATGAAATTGATTCTCAATCCCAAATTTCATAACTTTATTCCCAAATTCTATGTAATTTTCCCTTAATCCATAATTTTAATCCAAAGTTAAGCATAAATGTAATGATGGAATACCAAATTATTTGTCTTAATGGCATCATTTTTTTTCTCATATTCCCCTAGTACACAAAAGCAAAAACCTTTATTTTTCTTAACTTGGCAAAATTCTAATCAGCCCCTAAGCAAATACCTTTAGAAAGAAGTAACTTTTTGCATGCCGATGAAATTTATGTAGCATTTTTTTTTACTAATACTGGAGAATAAATTCATAGGGGCCATTATTAATTAAATTAGGTATGTAGTGAAATACTTTAATTAAGAAAAATGTACTTTCTCCAAAGAAATTCTACTTAATTAGGTAAAAATGTTGTTGGAGAAAGTACAAAAACTACTATTGGACTATAAAAAATTGCTAATATCACTTAATTAATTAAGTGTCATGAGAATCATGCATTTTAATATGCTAATTATTGTTTTTTAGCACCATCTCATTGATCTCCAAAGAAATATAAACAACCCTTATTATTGTTAGACTAAAGAATGTTCAAAAGGATAAAAGTATAACCTATTAAATATATTTTATATAGAATGTTGAGGTGTAATGTTGATGGATCAAGATTATTCGTGCATGTTATGCAGATTAAGTATTGAACATGCTTATTTATTCAATCGTATTATTCGATATTGACGTTACATTTATGTGACACGTCTAAACACATCACAATCAAGAGCATCAAATACATTTCCAATTAACGAGATAGATTATGAGTTTTTCTACATATTCGAATATCTAGGTTTTAACTTTATCAAGAAGGAATCAAATTCACATGGGCTTGTAGAAAGAGTCCTCTTTCTTTCTTACTGAGTATATATGCTATTCTACAAATTCTACCCTTGTCCAACATTACAATAAAGCTTATTGGTAAAGGTTCTATGAATAGCCTAGCCAATGTCTTTTGTTTCTTAAAGGAACAAAGAAATTGACGTGACTCCACAAATACATAAATTGGCGAGGAATAGGAAGAATTTTGAAGACCTTCAGCGACATTTTGATAGTATTGTTAAACGGATTAAAACATGTATATACAAGATTATGTTCTCATTGTATCCTCGTATTTTGATTCAGTTCGAGTCTCTTTGTCGTTTGTACTTGTTTTGATTATTGTTTGTCCGAGTATGCTCAGTATACATGTACATGATTTTTGAACAATACAAATTCATATTTACTGATTAAAAAAAGGTTTATTTCAATTTCTAGAAAATGCCTCATTTTACCATTCTCTTTTGGCTCTTTGACCATTTGATTAGCTGGTTTTGGGTTCTAAGATTTCTCATATGTACAATTCACCACAAGTTATGAATATATTATGAATATTTCTGCAGTTCTAAAACTATGACCGCCACTTTTAGTATAGAGATAGAAAAACGAACAAACTTGTTGTCTCGAACTTGTATTATTTAATTATGTTAGCTCAACATATTTAACATGCCTTAAATAATCTACTATAACTATAGAAAAGAAAAAAAAAAGGAATAAAATTAAAATTATATATGTATAATCAATTTCCATTATTTTTTTTATGATTTGGCTAAGGAAAGTTAAAATTCTCATTCAATAATTCTCAAACATACCCTAGTTTTGAAGTCCTATATTTGTTTAAAAAAGTCTGATAATAATTTTTCCAAATTTTCTCTCCAAAAATTCAAAGATTCCCGAAGAGTGGGCTTTAGAAAGGAATCAGATAAAGAAATTGGATTCTTCTCAATTCAATTAAAATTTGGACCACGCTATTCGTATTCGGGCGTTTACATGCTTGGTTACCTGGCACCACCGCCACCCTCACATGGGGGTCGGGTCCCACGCATGGACCCCGATGTGGGACCTCGCCCCATGTGAGAGGGCAGTGGGGCCAGGTAACCGGGCATGTAAACGCCAGGGTACAAACGGCATTACTCTTACACGCCCGGGTACAAACGGCATTACTCTTAAAATTTTCTCCCAACAAATAAGGCTGTAAAAAACACAGTGTATCTATAACCCTACCCCCTACCCCCACTCCCAGGTGGGTCCTACCTTAGCTACACCTATTCCCAAACATACCCTATTGCAAACTATACAATAGTTTTGAAGTCCTATATTAACTCTGACAAGGCCATGTTGTCTTAAGACAAAACCTCAACAAAATCTTGAGCTGCATTGAAAATGGCTGGTGTATGGTCAATCAGTAATGGCGTCACACGATTAGTCGAGAACCCCGGAGACCTTCCGTTCCCGAATGTCCCCCGCCGCCGGAAAGTGCTGGTGCACGTGCCGAGTAACGAAGTTATCACTTCGTATAATGTTCTTGCAGGGAAATTATCGTCACTTGGATGGGAGAGGTATTATGATGATCCTGATCTTCTCCAGTTTTGTAAGAGGTCTAGAATTGATCTCATCTCTCTCCCCAGAGATTTCAGCAAGTTTAAGTCCGTTCATATGTATGACATCTGCATAAAGAATCGCAACGAATTTGAAGTTAGAGACATACAATAATTTGACGTTAATCCTTCCAGCCCACACAAGCCTTTAGGATTGCTGCCAGAAGTGCACCACGTGCCTTCTTTTTTTGCCCTCGTTAGCCGATAGATTGTTTCCAAGTGTGTCTGTAACAATTCTGGGGTCCCATTTTCTGTACATATAGCAGCGTTGACATACATATAAAGTAGTGTACTTAGGTGTTGTTCGGCATTTGAGTCCTGTAAAATGGGTATAGATGATTCTGTAATGGGATTTTCTTACATATATTTATTTATGAATGTTGGGGATTGATTAAAAACCGAATGAAAAAGAAGGAATATCGAATGCTCGAAATTATATGTAATATAGTGCTGCTGCACTTTTTATGATTGTAGAAGAGAAGATATTATATTGTAAATTTTTTTTACTTCGATACTTTTAATGGCTTGAGTTACATGGATATTTATAGATAAGATTTAACATGTATCTAGCCTAACTTATGAACCAACATTAAATAGATACGTTTCTCCACCTCTAGTACATTGGACAAATGCATGTATAATTATAATTCATGAATCTAGATAATAAATGCAAATTACGTTTCCAACACCCCCTCTTAATTTGCAATTTTGAGAATGTCTCTTGCCTTTTGAAATTTCTTGACATAGATCGCCTTGGTTAGAAAGTCTGCGGGTTGCTCATTCGTTCCAATGAATTCCAAGCTGATTTCACCATTACTCACCATATCTCGGATGAAATGATGTCGCAACTCAATGTGTTTTGTTCTCGAATGAAACACCGGATTTTTTGTCATGGCTATCGTAGACATATTATCATAGTAAATTACTGTGGGCTGTTTTTGAACTTGTTTTAAATCTGCTAGTAATCGTCTCAACCAAATAGTTTCGCAGGTTGCATCTATAACAGCAATATACTCAGCTTCCGCGGATGATAACGCTACTGTTTTTTGCTTCTTTGAACTCCATGAAACAATATTAGTTCCGAGACAAAATAAATAACCGAAGTGCTTTTTCTATCATCCAACGAACCTCCCCAATCACTATCGCTATATCCAATCAACTTGCTCTCATTTTCTTTTACATATTTGATGCCTATTTTCTTTGTTCCTTGCAAGTATCTCACGACTCTTTTAGCTGCTACAAAATGAAGTTGACTTGGTTCATTCATGAACCTTGAGATCATGCTCACAGCTTGAACAATATCCGGCCTTGTGTTTGTGAGATAAATCAGTGAACCAACAAGATTCCTAAACAATTTTGCATCTATTTTTTTTGCTCCGTCATCTTTTCTCAACTTATCATTCGCTGCCATAGGAGTTGAAATTGATTTGCAATTCTCCATATGAAATTTCTTCAGAAGATCTTCTGTGTATTTCTCTTTAGAAATAAAGATTTCTCCTTTGGACTGCTTCACTTGTATTCCAAGAAAATACTTCATGACTCCTAAATCAGTCATCTCAAATTCATTCATCATTTTTCGCTTGAAATCCTTGACTAACCTTAAATTGGTGCCAGTGTAGATAAGATCATCTACATAGATGCACACAATCAAGAAATCATGATCTTGCTTCTTCACATAGAGAGAGGGCTCATTAGGACTTCGATGAAATCCATTCTTGAGAAAATAGCCATCAATCTTGCTATTCCAAGTTCTTGGAGCTTGCTTCAGTCCGTAAAGTGCTTTCTT